>NC_137067.1:21454043-21551543 GCF_032717465.1 Coenobita brevimanus | reverse complement strand
TAAATGTTCATCCAGAAGGAATGTACCCGAATCAGTCATAAGAATACTATTCATTCATCCATTCGCTGTGGTTGATGAGCTTGAATGTTCTATTTAGGCTAACACCAGAAGAATGTATTCAGCTGAAAGACATCTGATCAAAGGCTTCACTATAAGCTGCGTAACCATCTCTTCGTTAGTGTCACACTTAGATATTTTATTCTAATACAGTAATATCATAAGATTCTGATCAGTCGAGAGATATCCTAACAATCAAAGGGCTGATTAATGCATGCGTTCATGATGCTCGTCTTTTTGACTGATGATTCTCCCTGCACTGGCCGCCATAACACAGCAGCGTGCGGTGATGACGGAATAATTGTGTCTGCCTGCTTATTTTTTATTACCCTTCACCCACGCCCACATGCCGCCACACACTTCCGACATCCTCACGAAATCATGTATAAAATACGATGGAATTATTAAAGAAGCTGATTCTGGCAGACTAATTACAATCCGTTCCTTCCACAGGAGCTTGCATACCTCAAAACATTCAGCCCACATGTGCAAGAACCTGCCTTTCTACATCCAGCAGTATCTTTCCACATCCAGTCTTACCTTTTCACAACTAACACTTCCACCACCATCACCTATCCACAACCACCGCCACCTTTTTATAACCACCACTAGCTCTTTACAACCACCATCACTTTGAACAATCGCCACCACCACCTTTGCCTGTACACCTAATCCTACAACCTACATTAACAGCGCCATGCCTTTCCACAGCCTTCGCCTGCACACATAGCTGAGACAATGATGTGACGGCTAACGGTACACCGCTAACATTATTTGCCCTGTTGTTGTGGTTCTCAAGGAGAGATGACCCAACACTAACGCTGTGGTATGTGAATCTGTGATCAGTGGTGGTCACGGGTTAACGAGTATCTGTTGATCAGAATGCAGATTGATTAGTAGCTGAGTTGTATATAATTCCACTTAACTAGGGAACGACTTGATTGTAGATAATGTGAATCACCAGAAACTGAGTCGAAAATTACAGCGATAAGAGACGTTGCAGCACTACTTAAAGATGTACTGTAAGTATTTTCTACCTTAGTTAGCAAGGATAAGAGGTGCCCAAGTTGTCAGTTAGAGGGATGCTATGGGCTGAGCAGAGTGCACCCTTATATGACAAAACTTTGCAGTTTCATTTAACTTCCATTACTTAAATTCCTTCACTTCCTTTCATTTCAGTGCTTTTAACCCAACCCAACCCGGTCCAGTCTGACTTAAGCAAACCAAACCACAACAGAAACAACCTAACAACTGAAACAAACCTAAACAAAGCAAAGCATATAAAACCTACCAAAAAACCTATTTTAACCCAACCCAACGCATGTCAGTGTCAACCTACTAATTCCACCCCCGTTTAACCCAACCTAACTTGACCTAACCTAACCCAAGTCAACCCACTATAACCCAAGACAGTCTAAGACAACCCGATAACCTACCATAACCTTGAACCCTGAGTGAGCTTCTGAGGGTACGAGTTGCGGGACCTGACAAGTTGTTGGCTCATGGAGAGGTGAGTGAGAGTGCAACTTTTGTACGTAAATATGATGCATTTATCTCGTCCTTGCCTCACTCCTCATCCCTTCACCCTTCGCTCCTCATGCCTTCATCTTTCTCCTCGGTCGTTCCTTGTTCTTTCCTCTCTTTCCTTTACCCGTCTCTCATGATCTTTAATAATTTTCTTGTTCCTTAATTCTTTTTTCTCCTACTCGTTCACCCTTCTTTGTCCCCCTTCACCCTTCTATTTTCTCATTCTTTCATTCTTTACTTGCCGTCTTTAGCAATTCACTCCGCTCTTCTCTCTTTTAATCCTTTTCCAAAACAGAGAAGTGACGTCACTGAAAGTACAGTGAAGATGAGGAGGAAATGGAAAATGTGAGTACGTTAAAGTACTTGGGTAATGCGATGAGTAAGGATGGAAGTTTAGAGGGTGAAGTGCTTGAAAGGTTACAACAAGGAAGAAAGGTTACTGGTCCTTTGGAGGTAGTGATAAGGAACATGGAAGTGAGCATGGAAGTAAAAAAGTTACTACATGACAGTATTGTGATACCAACTCTAACGTATGGAAGTGAAGCTTGGACCTTGTTGGAGGGACACAAGTCAAGAATGAGAGCAGTGGAAATGAGTTATTTGAGAGAAGAATGTGGAGTTACATGGAGAGAGACGGGCAAATGGGGAAGTGAAGGACCGCTGTGATGTGGATGTGGATGTGATAGGAGGCGTTAGGAGAAATACACTGGTGGTTTGGCCATATGGAGAGGATGGAGAGTGAGAGACTGACGAGGAGAGTGTATGCGAGTAAGGTGGAGGGGAGAGAGGGAGGGGGAGGCCAAGGATAAGATGGAGGGATGGAGTGGAGAGGTATATGAGAGAGAGGGATGAGAGATGAAAGCAAGACAGTGAAGTGGCATTGGACAGGGCGACGTGGAGGCGATTTGTATGCGGCCATCCATTACGGGATTGAGGCGTCTGGCAATAGATAGATAGATAGAAAACAATGCTTCGTGTTTGAAGGGCTGACAGACGTTGGCCTCTTGGCAGCTTAAGAAGATGCAATTTACATTGTTTGTCTTGCTACCGTCAGACGGATTTATTCAGCTTTTATTAACCCTTTACCTCTAGGAGTCAAGGTGTTAATGATACAATGTTGGCTGCAATAAGGTCAGATCTGTTAAAAACCTACCAGGCTGCTACATCTTACCCGCTGCCTCCCTACTTGTTAATTATATTCTTCGTAACCGGACGCACTTATTTAGCTAGAGAATGATGTCATATTAGCGAAGGGTTAAGAAACAAGGAAATGATGTAGGACGCCAGGTAAATAGCATAATTTCTTCACTCATGTTTACAGACCCATGTAGACCAGAGATTCATTTCCGCTGCCATGGGAGACTTCGTAGCACTTCTATCCTTCCATTTTATTTTCCATATTGGAGCCTAATAAGCTTTGTCATATTCGTCTTTCGAAAGTGAAAATTGTTTGCATCAATAAAAGACAAGAGGATAATAAAAGTTTACTTAGATAAATTACGTCATTTTAATGTGAAAATTATGTCCATCAGTGAAAGACAAGATGATAATAAAAACTTAAGTATGTCGCTGAGAAAGAGGTGTTGCGAAATTCCCTAAGTTAACGATAACAGAACCACTTATATGAAATTCGGGAAACAAGCTAGTTAGATTATTAAGACGACACCTCACACCCGTGCTGAAGTAAGTACTTGTTAACCTAAAGTTGAACTCATTTCTGGCTGATGGTCTTAACACGTTGCCTTAACCTTCACCTTTGATACAGAAGTCTCTTAACTTACTGGAACATTACCCCAGACGATTCCTTACGTTGATTTCAGAGTAAGGACCGGGATAGTAAATGGACTGATGCAAATTGTAGTATGGATGATGTTTGGGTGCTTTCCTAGTCAGTCACGCTAGAAAATAGAACAATAAACAGGTTCAATTTCAATTTAGCAGCTGCACCAGACGTGACACCAGACAAATGTATGGGAGAGGGTAGGGTATGGGAGGTGTGGCAGTTCCTTTCCGGACCACGCCCTCTCTGGCAGAAGGACGACATGACATTCTCTAGATTTCTGGGCTATACACTGTTGTTGTACTATGTGTTGTGTCTTGGTTCTGCAAACTGACTAGCCATCTAACATGAATATGAGCAGTTAAATATTTTTAGCAAGGATTAGGCTCACGATGATAATGATGATGATGATGATGATGATGATGATGATGATGTGATGATGGCGATGATGATGATGAGAGCTAGCAAACCTTCATTCTGAGTTTTCCTTCAGTTTAACACAGTATCGCAGGTGAGGGACTTGCATGAAGTGCCACCTCTGAATCTTTGGTTGTATAACTCGCAGGCGAATGCAGTGAAAATATAAACATCCACGAACCACAACGATAATTATACTTAAATCTGGATCCCCAGAAAAAGTTTATGCATCAGGAAGAATGAAGCTGCAAAGAAAAAAAAAATACAATTTCAAAATTTTCTTCCAGCAGATTTTCAGATAATGAAACAAAACACAGATAAGTAAACAGCCAACTAAACGAACTCAGCGTAGCATCCTTACCAGAGGCAACTAGTGGTCATGGACAGAAGCAAAAGCACAAACAAAATAATGCATTATAATAATACCCTTCCCCCACCTATCAAAGGGGGCTGTAATTACTAACGCTTATATCTTTAAAGGATATAATTTGTAACTCTTGGTAGCATCATTACGCATGTCGTTTACATTCCTCCGTCAAACAAACACTTTCAAATAATAATATAGTTTCGAAGAGTATAATGCTGCTGGACACTTCTGCCACTGTCTGTGAACTTTATATTTCATTCCAGTTGATGTCAGACGAAGTTATTCTGCTTGGAAAAACCCACCAAACAAAGGAGTTTAGAATTATTTCGATCAGTATAGTAAATGAAAAAAAAAACACTAAATGACAACAAATGCAGTTTCCATGGCCCATCTAAATCACAAAGCCGTAATTACGGAGCCCACAACACAAAATGGAAAACAAAAACGTATTCCCCTTAATCAGGTGGTCTTATTTATCACACTTCTTCTCTTTCCAAATAATTTTCTTCACATACAATGTTAAAGCATTCACACACACACACACACACACACACACACACACACACACACACACACACACACACACACACACAAAGTTCAAAACCATTAAGCAAAACCCTAAAAGATGCAAGCACAAAAAACAAACATAAAAGATAAAAAAAAAAGAATCAGAAACAAGCTGTCATGAACAAAATATTAAAGTGTATGAACAAACAAACCACACACACACACACACACACACACACACACACACACACACACACACACACACGTTTCAGCCACTAAATCACTTCTCTGACCATCTTTGCCTCATCCACACCTGGCCTGGCCTCACCCGCTCTGTTGCACCTGTTTCCTCTGCCCACACCTGACCACCAACACACTTGTTTGTATCAACCTGTTTTTCGCTTCTTTGATTATCTCACCTTTATCATTTACTGATTCTGTTCACCTAAATATATCTCCCACCTTTTCCAGTCTCCCTGTGACCTGAGTCTATGTGCGAAAGTCAAACCGTGATGGAAATGTATACTGGGTACTGATACTTATATTCTTTTAAATACTAGCATATGCCTGCACCCTGTCGGTTCATATCGATGGCATTAATTTACAGTTCCTATTCTTGTATATCCACATTATATTACCTCCTACAACCAATAGGTCTCTCTCTCTCTCTCTCTCTCTCTCTCTCTCTCTCTCTCTCTCATTTACAGTTTTTCCGAATTTGCTTTTCCTCATATCTAGACAAAATTCAGATCAAAGGTGTTGGAATTATTAATAACCCTGCTATTATGAATAAACTACCTCCCCTACGAGTAAGAAGGAATGTTGTCTCCCTTGCATTATTTTATAGATATTTTTATGGCAAATGCTCAGACGAAGTTGCGTCCATGGTGCCACCTCTCCATGCCTTCCCTTGTGCTACACGTGCATCTGGTAGCGCTCATGACTGGAATGTCACCCAGCCATATTGCAGAATTTCTACCTATCAGAATTCTTTCACTCCCCGAACTGCATCTCTCTGGAACTCGCTTTCCCAGAGTTGTTTCCCCCAAAACTTCATCCTACAGCTGCTCAATTCTAACTGTTAGATATTTTATGAACAGAGGACACCAGTAATCTGGTGTATGGATTATTTCTTTTTATTCATTTGTTTTTCCTTTCTCTGTTCTGCTATTTAAAAAATCTGTAGTCAGCAGTTATTTTTACCGATGTTTTTTCACCTCTTTCCATTACCAGCTTATCTCATCCACCATACCTAACCAACAGCTTCACTGAACGACCTTTTTTCTCTTAATATGTGCCAACAGACTAACCGAATATTAACACTTCACAAATTTGCAGCCATTAACAGACCATTTTATCCTACTAATCTTTACTCGTGTCTGTCCATCACCTGCCTCTCTCACTCACCTTCCTTTATTAACAGTTTCACTCAAGAATTACTCTTACTCAGTATCTACAGTACATCTCTTCTTATTTACTTTCGTCATTCATCGTGCGTCATTTTATTAATTTTTCTCGGTTACCAGTAGACTTTATTCACTTTCCTAATCGCTTATCACAGTTTCTTTATCAGTATTATAAACTACCCTAATCTAATGTTTTCACTCAGTTCCAATTATGAGGTGACATTAATTATTGTTATTCACCAGTCTTCATCATCGTCCAACCACAATCTCCTTCCCCACCAAGCAGTCTCGCAGTTTTTTTTTTTTTTTTTTTTTTTTTTTTTGAGTAAATGCGAATTTTTCTAATTTACATTAACATTTTTCTCTTTCCACAATATTTAAAGTCTTATTTACTTCTCAGTTACCAGCCTTCTTCGTTTATCTTTACCACCCAAGAATCTGACTCACTATTTTTCTTTTCTTTTTTTTAATAAGCACATACAGGGTACTTCCCATTTTTAAAAATAATTTTCGCACTCTACTGTCCTTAGCCTACCATCGGCTTTATCTTTCTCCACTATACTGCTCGATCTTAATTCTACACAAATATTTGTTTTTCAATTTATACTTTAAAAATTTCCTTAGTACACAGTCTTACGAATGACTTTTTCATACACAGAATCTTCCTTCACCTACCTTCCTTATCATTCGCCAATCAACAGTTTTCTGCAACAATAATTCTCGCTTTGTTTCTCCTTTACCTTTCATTGCCAACATACGTTACTCATCGTTCCTGTTGTGTCCTAACATTACTTTTTTTCCCCTCTCTCTCTCTCTCTCTCTCTCTCTCTCTCTCTTACTGAACTTTCCTCAGCCCTTCTTCTCCATCAACCTAACTTTCTCACATTCCATTCCCAATCATCAGTTTACCTTTTTATTTCACTGACAATTTTTTAGTATACACGAAATTTCCATACTTATCTACTTCTCCACCCTACATTCCTCAAGCTTCGCAATCAATCCCGTAATTCATCTTTTTCATTCATCTTCCTTACCCAACAACCTCACCAACTTTCCTCACATATCTCTACTTCACTTCTCTCATCCCACTTTCCTCACCCCTCCACCTGCCTCCACCAGTCGCCACACCCAACTTTCCCACTGCTCAGCCTCCAACCTGCTGTCACAACACTGGATACCCGCTGCTCTGACCTATAACGGTACGCTGGGTCACTTGACACAAACTGACTGCACGCTCTTCTTTTTCGCTGTTTACTTTGTCTCTCCAACCCATCTTTGTTCTTAATTATTTCAAAACGATTTCGTGTTATCTGGTATATGAACACGACACGTGTTAACTTGTTATTGTTCTGGTTCTACGTAGAAAAAATAAATAAATAAACCGCCCCACAGTGGTCCACAGGCACCATTTCTTGACCATAAGTGAGATTAACTATATACCATGTAATCGAACTGAGGAGGTAATATACATAGTTTACGACAATTTCAAATGGTTTTTACCAGAATATTACCTCATGTTAAGGAACTGCAGCAGAATAAGTAATTTTCCCTTATACAAAAAACGGCTGTAACTGTTTTGTTTTACGATATTTGGTCATGTAATTTTGACTACAAATGCGTCTTACTCTACCGTTTCGTCGAATCTGTGAACTTCAGCAATTTCTAATATAAAGATTATTATATTATGTACTTTTATTAAAAGCCTTATGCAAAGCAGATCAAGCCATATTGAATGATGTACTAGCTACAGTCTTGTAGGATAATTATCTACGAATAACATATGCAAAAATTAGCTGTTCATGTGTGCGCATTTGGAAATAATACCAATTTCCCTCAAACTTCCCTGGAAGCGGCCAGTGCCACAGTTTAAATTTACCGCAGACTTCCCGTTTTCTTCAGAGACCATTCCTAATTTCAATCGCTAAGAGCCAGTAATGAGTTTCCGCTTCTACACATTTGTCTAAGACAGGGTAGGCGCCTTCATATGTAGAATTTCTTACAGCAGCGACATGAATGATTGTGGATAAATATGTGATGACAAAAAGTGCGATATATTTGAATAGATTTCAAAGCTGTGCAGGAAAACATGAGAAAAATAATTAGTCAGTCCTAAAATAGAGGGGCATTAATGTATTCAAAGAAAATATATTATGTATGGTAAACATTAGACCGAGTCTTACATATAAGACCTCAAGAGTACGTATCATCATTGACTTGATTCACTGGCTACTTGCATCATCTGATCCACTGGTAACATCCCATAAAAATGCACGATACCTAAGACCGGAGCAATCACTCTTCCCTGAGGTGACTGCACATTTAAGAGAGCCAAATATATATTACCATGATGATGACGATGATGATTATGATGATGATGATTAAATGTAACTGAGGGAGAAAGAAGAAAGTATACGAGTATATGAATAAGTATTTGGAATACTTTTCGTCTTTGTAAATAAACTATTTAACAAATTAATTTTTTATATGAAACCTTATTATGACAACAGATTAGGCAAATTTTTTAAAGTATCGCAGTGGAATTTACTAAAATGTTAAGAAAAAAATACATTAGAGTGAAACATGTTTCCAGATTCGTAGGCTTCTGGCCATGAAACTGCTGCTTTAGACCAGTGTGCGTCCCCACGCTCATAGCGGCAAGCCAACAACGCCCATCTTAACAGTGTTTACTACCCTTCCCCTGACCATCCCGAGCTCTCCCACCCACTCCTCTACGCCCATCTCACTTTTCTTAACTAATTACATTTAACTTCAGGGGAAGTAAGTGATTTATACTTTCTTACACTCGAT
The DNA here is from genome assembly GCF_032717465.1 of Coenobita brevimanus. Classification (NCBI taxonomy): domain Eukaryota; kingdom Metazoa; phylum Arthropoda; class Malacostraca; order Decapoda; family Coenobitidae; genus Coenobita; species Coenobita brevimanus. The sequence continues at coordinate 21,542,674 of NC_137067.1, read as the reverse complement.
AATGTTTTTCATACAACTTCCATTGTAGTTATGGACTACGTCCATCTGAACTCTGATGTAGTAAATGTTATAAGGATTATTACCTCGGCTACAAGTTGACCTACAATGTCGGTAATCACTGTGTATGTTTCCCTTCGTAGCCCTGCAACCCACTACCATCTCTGTTCATCCCACCCATTCCACACAGTCCTGAAAGAATTGAAGCAAAATATCTCAAATATTGCGCTGATAAAGCTTGTTATTTTTTTGTATACATTCACTTTTATTACCTGAAATTATTTTTAGTGACTTCAATGCCATCCCAGGCTATACTGCCCACTCTTTACCACTTTACGCTTTACTACCATCCCAGCTTATACTGCCCACTCTACTCCGCCCACCTTATCCATTTCTACCCTGACGTGCTGAGTATCATAACCATGACTGCCTCAATGACCATCTAATCTACACTGCCAATATTCACAGGGTGTACTTTCACAGTCGTTACCCACTAACAACCTCCACTCCTACCCATCTGGGCAAACCCCATCAAGACTGAGTTAATATTCCTTAACCCCCTGCACCGAGGGTCTGGGCTTTTGAAACATTGTTCCATATGCCTAATTTGAAACTACCTGTACTGACCTGAATCGATCTACTGGGCCTCAATGACCCTGAAACAACCTGAAAGACTTTAACTGTTATGTCTCAAACACACAACTGGATCTTCATGGACTCGAGTGACCATGGACCTGAACGGACTTGACAGTGTTAATGGATGTTGGGATGTTAGGCAGCTACCTAAATGACAATTAAAGGACTCTCCCTCATCTTTTTTCCTTGCATACCCTCCTCATTGTTGTCATCGTTTTTCCCTCGTCCAACTCTTTCAATCCTATTCATTCTTCCCCCCTGATCTTACGTTTGTCTCTTTCTCCTTTCTATCTCCTCACTGCTTACACTCTCCCTCCCTTCCTCCATTCCTTCTTCCTTTATTTTTGCCGCCTCTGCCTTCCCTCTCCTTCATCCGTCAGACCCCTGCTGCTTACTCTATCTCTCAACACAGCTTCTTTCTGCTTTCACCTCCTCCTCCGCCATTCTTTATTTCTTATTTCGTGTCCTCTCTCCTTCCATTTTCTCTTCACTCCTTTTATCTCATTCCTTCCTCTCTCTCCATTACTTTATTTATTACGTCTTTGTTCTTACCCTTTTTTCCATTCATTTTTTATTGTTCTTACCCCTTTCCGTCTTCCCGTCTTTCTCTTCTTTATCTTGTCTTTCATTTTCTGTCTATCGCATGTTCACACTTTCACCTCTCTTTACTTCCTGTCTCACTCCATACATTCCTCTCTTTCTTCTCTTCTTATTCTCTCCAGCCCCTACTTCCTGTTATCAACCCTCGCCTCCCTCCTTCCATTTCTTCATTCCCTCGCCATTTTCCTTGTCCTCTTTCCTTTCATCCTCTCATCCCATCACTTCCCGCAGCCAATCCTTCCATTTCTCATCTCCCCCTCTCATTCATTCCACCATGTCTCCACTTATTGCCCTTCCTTCTCCCTTCTATTTTCCCTTCTCCCATGCCTCCTCATTGCTTGCATCCCCATTTCCATCCTCCATCTATTCTGTTCTTCCCTCTCCTCCCTCCCCTTCCTCCTCCTGTCATGCCCTCCTGCGGTAGGGTGGGGTCAAAAGATCACCCACATGTGCTCTCATTATCCCTCCTGCGCCAATGCAATATTTTGTTTCCCTTCTTTTTTTTTTCTTTTTTTTTATGTTATTCCTTGCATGTGCTGAGAATATTATTCTTCAAGGACGTTGTCTTTTTTAGTTTATTTTTAGTACTCTTACTGTCAGACGATTTGTGTGTGTGTGTGTGTGTGTGTGTGTGTGTGTGTGTGTGTGTGTGTGTGTGTGTGTGTGTGTGTGTGTGTGTGTGTGTGTGTGTGTGTGTGTGTGTGTGTTTACCTGCCTATGGTATTCTTAGTTCCTTTCTCATAACACCCTTTCTTTCACTCTCTTCCCTTTCTTGTCCTTCATCATCATCTCTGTTCTGTCATTCCTACTAATAGTCTACTTCTAGAGTTTTATTCATCTCTTACTTTTCATTCATTTTTTCATCTCTTCGCTCCAGTGGTACTGTTCGTGCGAGCAAAGCGAGGAAGAACACTACGTATCATCCGAAATTTAGTGTGTAAAGTTCTTGCCCCATATGGCTTGTAAAACTTCCTCGCTGAAGGAGCTATTGAACCAATCAAGGCATGACATACCATTTTGAAGCTGTCATGAACACTGCCTTCCAGTGACTGACATATCTGAAAGAGTCATAGACAGTCGAAAAATACCAATAACAACTGCACTAAACAAGAAGAGAGAAGCAAAGCGTTTTTGTTTGTTTGTTTGTTTGTTTCTGCCGTTAGGCCAATGAAGGCATGTCATACCTTTTTGAAACTGTCATAAAAGTTGCCTTCCAGTGGCACCAGTCATTCGCCAATAAACTGCCAAATGTTGAAAAAGCAAAAAACGCAACGCTGCTCGTCCACACACGATCCATACTTGAATGTGGACTCCTTGGTGTGAACTGCATGTGGTTTTTTCGGTGTTTTTGTTGTCTTTGTATATTTTCTGCTGTTACATTTTGTATTCGACTCTATGTTCAATTCTTACATTCCATTCTAGTTTCCTTGCTCCCTCCTTAATCATTTTTAAATGCTTGTTTGGTTATCATCTGTTCAGTACTTTCCACATTTTGTGCAATGTTCTTCATACACTGTACTCAGCTTGAGCTCTTGTGTCATGTTCATTTCTTACCTCCAATTTCTCTCGTCCTCTCCTTCCCATCGTGTTCCTTCTTTACCATCCCCCCTTATCGTCTGACCGGTTAAACACAAAATCAATGGCGCCTCTTACTCAGCTTACACACCACAGCTCATGGTCGGTATTCTTAGGCTTTCCTGACAATAAGTTGCTTAAAAGATTTCTTGTTTATACTTTTACCTTCACCCACACAGCTACCAGGCACCTGACAATCAAACTGGAGGGAATATAAAGGGGTAAATTTTACACACAAGCAAAATAGTTTGATGATAAATTTCTGCTATGGGAGCTATGGAAAAAAAAAAAAAGTTCTATCTATCTATTGCCAGACGCCTCAATCCCGTTTGGGGTGGCCACAAACAAATCGCCTCCAAGTCGCCCTGTCCCCCGCCATTTCACTGCCCTGCTCCCAACTCACACCCCCCTCTCTCATATACCTCTCCACCCCATCCCTCCATCTCATCCTCGGTCTCCCCCTCCCTCTTCCACCCTCCACCTCACTCACATACACTCTCTTCGTCAATCTTTCACCCTCCATCCTCTCCACATGGCCAAACCACCTCAGTGTGTTCCTCACAACGCTTCCTATCACATCCACATCCACAGCACAACGCTCCTTTATATCCTCATTCGTCAGTCTGTCTCTCCACGTGACTCCACAGGCTCCTCTTAAATAACTCTTTTATAAATATGGCTACCTTGCACTGCAGTGTTCTTATGACCTGCCCCTTCCTGCACCTTCTCCCTCCCAGACCACCTCATCAACACCTTAATGGATTGTAATTCTAGGCTGCATCTACCTCCTTACTTGGAGTTACCTGCATATAAGAACGGCATGATTTATCCGAGCTCACCAAGGCTGTGTGGATTATACTTGAGATTTTATCTGATGGAAATATTTTAAGCTGGGCTGGTACCCGGCAGTGTATATAACGTCTTTACATATTTTCTATATTACTTATTGTTATCCGCGACACATTAACTTTACTACTATCATTCTCAGTTAACTCTTACTGGCATATTTCAGCGTACAGTTTAAAACAGGAAGCATATTTTACGTGGATAAATTAAACTGAACTGCTCTGGAGTAGATTTAGGGGCCTGGATGATGTCGAATGTGTGGTCCGTTTCAGGCGCACAATGTTTGATAGTGCTCCTTGTTTCGTGCTTTTGCTTTGTTTCTGAATGTTCTTGGATTTTAATTAGTAGCATCTTTGGAGGTGTGATTGGGATAATGGTGAATTATACATACTAGCGCTAGAGAATAATTCGTCCATATATTTTGTTAAAAGTGAGGAAAAGCTACCCAGGTCAAGGTGAACCCGATCAACCCAAGGATGTGTTGTCCATTTTTTTCTTGCCACTACCAGATGATCTTACTGTGATCAGAACACTCTAATCGTGATGAGCTTTAATGAAGGCTGCATGCAATCCCTGCAGTTCAAAATTCTCACAAAAACTAAAACTGTCCAATGGTAAGAACAAACTATACAATACACCACCGTTAAGATGTTAACTCTTTGAATCTGGTGGCGTATCTCATGTTGTTATTACTGCCATCAGACGGGTTTATTCAACTAAGGAGACTTCAAACTGAAGTGGCATATAGAGTTCATGTACCTCCTTAGTTAAGAAGGTGACCTTAGCTTAATAAAAGCCTCTTGAGGTAGCGATAATACAAATAATATACGAGTATCTCTACTGAAGGAGTTTACATTAGAAAAATGAGGGGACATAAAGAATGGGCTCAATAAACTGTCGAAGTTCAAGGCACCGTTTGTTCAGATTAGCAAAGACCTGCCACGTCCACGGGAGTAAAGAAGGTTTCTGTCATCTCTCCAGTTTGAAAATTCTCTCATACTGAACGGTACCGTCTGGCAGTCACAGTATTACAGAAAGAGCCAGAAAAGAAAGACGAGCTCCAGACTGAGAGCGACTGAAGTCCAATGAATTCATCTGTCACCCAGCCAAGGACACGACACAGCCATTACCATTACCATTAGCACGATACAAAGTGTCACCGTGTGAGTGTGTGGCGGTGATTGCTCTCACCAACACACACAAACAAATTCCTCCATTAATCACTTAGGGTCGGAACTACGGTATGACTTGGTACTAAGTGGCTCGTTCATACGTCACCGTCTTGAGCGAGGTTGGGGGCGCCACAGGGGGCGGGCAAGCAATGCGAGGAGGGTAGAGAGGATACAGGATAGGCAATAAGAGGACGACCGTGGGAAAGGGAGAAGAAGAGATTTAAAAAAGAAAAGAAAACTGAGAGGGAGGAGAAAGGACAAAAGGGTAACACAGGAAGGAGAGGTTAATAGTGAGAGAGTACAGGCTGAAACATTATGACCTGCGGGGAGAGGAAGAACATGGGAGGGAGGGAGTGTATTAAACTGAAATGTAAAGTTAAGGCTGGGGAGTAGGAAAGTGTAGAGGAAGGAAGATGAGGTGAAGACGAAAAGAGTGAGGGTTGAATGAATGACCGAGTGGAATGGCTGATGAGAACAGGATTGTGGGAGGGAGGCGAGAGGATTAAGAGGCACTGGATTTAAAGGTTACAGAGAAGGCAGGCGGAAGGGAAAGGGAGAAAGGCATAACGGATAATATAAAGAAAATGCAAGGCAGGAGAGAAGAGAGAGTGGGAGTGAGAATGAAATGGATGGAATACATTGGCAGGAGCAGTGAAGGAACATGAAAGAATGGTGGGAAAATAAGGAGGGGGGATGTTGATGGGAATGAAGAGGAAAAATAATGAATGGAGCGGATGGGAAAGGTGAAGGACGGTGCAATGGGAAAGGCTACAGAAGGTAAGACTACTGTAGGTGAACAGGAATGAAAGGGTGAAAAAGAAAAAATGAGGGAGAGAAGAAGACAATTTCTAGCTATGACAACGAACTGATCATAAGCTTAAAAATCTACCCTCACAACGTTAAAGAAAAAAAAAAAAGTCCATTACTGTTAATGCACAGGATTGATGCACACTCTATATTTCTCTGCCGATGTAATTGGTATTATTTACTATAAATGTTAATCAGTTCTACGAATCGCAAATCTCCGTAGAAGTTAATTATTTATTAATGTTACAGAATTTTTTGGTTGTTGTTTTTTTTCTTATTTTCTCTCCTATCTAGTTTGGTTGTAAATTACCTGATAATAGTATGAATGAAAACAATCATTATTATAAATACTCCAGTAAAGAAACACAGCTACCAACAGTTCATTAACCAACATACACACAGACTTCAGGCAGCCTTCGCACGAGGTACACAGGTCCCTACGGCAACACTTGATATCCAGACACACACACCATTACATCCTCCCCACTTGCCCTACACATTTGCATTCATTCGCTCACAAACATCACCATAACTACAGTAGCCGCAGTTAATCGCTTCACGGAAATGACATCACTCTGCAGTGTCATTATAATACCATCAGACCGATGTTGTTCAACAGTTTTATTCAACTCAAGAACTGGAGGAGTTAACTAGAACTATAATTAATCCCTCCAGGTCGTAAAGTCTCCCCTAAGCTGCATAAAATCGTCTGAAAATAGCAAGAATAAACTGAATAAACGGGTTAACGTCCCGCTCACGGAGTTTAATTTTGTCGCTGCCTCGTCACTCAACAACGAATCCAGTTATTCAGGTATAAGGTATATAGTGCGTACTCAGCTGCCCTTACTGTAAGAAAATATTAACTACTTCAATGCATATAACAATCTGTGCTGTCTCTTCCGTGTTACTTCAGCCTTTAAAATAGTTTAAATACCAAAGTATTCAACACGTTCAGGCTCCGATGACTCACTCTAGGCTGAATACAGTCGTCTGACAGCTAAAATACTAAAGAATTCATCAAAACAAAACCAGAATATTCCCGACCATTAGAGGATTAATATCATTGATACATTATAAACACCTCACGCTTCTATAACTGAAGAAAACAATCTTGTCAACCAAGACAGGGTTAAGCGTCAAAGACTCACGAGTTTTTAGTTTAAAATAATGCTGACTTCTCCAGAATCATCTGTAACTTCTGAACGGAACAAAATATTGCGCTTTGGTATCGAACAAGAAAATATATAATATTGCGACAAGAGAGAACTGGTAGGAGGCACGGGAGCAGAGGTGACGTGCCAGGCAGAGCACCGCTGCCTTCCTCTCCTGTTCCATACAAATTTGAAGGTCCATAATTATAATTTGTCCCCCACCCCTTTGCCCGCTGCTTCACTGTCCTTCACTACCTTCTCCTCCTCTCCCTCCCTACATGTAGCACGCTCCTTTCTGACTCGACCAGTCATTTCTACGTACCTGCGTATAGTACAGTCCCACCCTCATCAGCCTGGTTATTAAATGCTGTTAACTACTGATGGGTTAGCAACACAGGTACAGGAAAGTAATTATTCACTCTTGCACCAGCATTCGCTACCCGTGGCTAGGATTTTTTTTTTTTTTTAGGGTAGTAACAATGTTGATTTTATGTCTATCGACTGCAGGAGGGTTGTTAAGACAGGTGTTAAGTTTATGCTGAGTCCCCATCTTCCGATAGAGCAGGAACCGCTAAAATCGTTAAATATCTAGATGCTCATGTGTCCTATTAAATGTACAGCAACAAAGGGCAACAAACTGTGTCCAACAGTGTGGTCGGCTCACAAGTCAATGTCTGTTATTTCGAGTTGCCAGCTAGACATGAAAATTATCAGGAATGGGAGATTTACTCAGATAACCGTACAAATGGAACAAACACCCGAATTTGTTACACAAAGTACCACCAAATATACGTTGAAGACTCTGCTAGTGATAGGCCAACACACAATAGCAACGGGGATAACAAACACAATATCATAAAACCAACATTACTGAAATTACAAGACAATGATAAAGCTTCAAAAAAGTCTGAGTTACAAGAAGGAACTGATCGTAGGTCTGTTCATAAATTTGTGCCAAACATGTAAATAGTGTGCTATGCGAACCTGCTGCCTGGCCGTCTCCTCCTCTCGTTTAGGGCCTGCCTTGATGAAGCCTATTACCCGGGAGTTAAGTGGCGGTCTCATCACCCTGCCATCCCACCAATCATTACCCTGTTCCCTAACGTCCCTCCCTCTCCCACCCATTCCATATTAAAACCCACCATCTTCTGTTAATTGCCTTCACTTTTATCTGGCCGTTGATGGTTATCACGGCTTGTCTGAGGCCAGGTTCAGTTCATCACCACTGTTCTCTTCCCATTACATCCTTCCAGCTCATACCTTTCCATATTAAAACCCACCACCTTCTGCTAATTACCTTCACTTAGGATGAACTGCCTTGTCCCTTTGCTGGAAAACCTGGCTGGTGTTTCATTAAATCGCTGTCAGACTTCAGTGTTGTTGCATTAGCTTCGTGTTTTAACTACTGTTTTTGCCGCCTCTGCAGCTGGAGGTGTGTACACATATTAGATCTTCAAATATTAATCCAGGCACAGCTGCGGCTTAACTCCAGGCTGCCTCGTCCTTAAACCATGGGTACCTCTCCTTTAACTCATTTTATTGTTACAGTTTCCCCTCCACATTATTAGACGCACAAGAAGTGTTCCACCCCTGTCTTCCAAAGGCAGTGTTGTGCTGTTACACGTCGTCCAAGCCGTGCATCTCCTTTGTTACGTGCCGTCCTCAGAACCATCCTACCCGAGCACTGAAGTGAAACCCACGACCGCCCGAAAGACGAATCAGTGCATGGTTATCTGGCTGGCAAAGCTAATGAACCAAGAAGTTATTTTTAGCTGTGACGGCCGCCGTGTTGTGGCGGTGGGGACTGGCTGAGGTGTAACAAGGCTGCGCTGCTCTTGTGATCCCAGTGACGCCATCAGGGCGTCACGGCACTGATGGCTTACTACACCGCACACACTTGATACTTACTGATCCATTACAAGTACGGCGGTCAGCATGGCAAATGGTAGGAGCTGTGGTTGGTTTGAGTGGAGAGTTGAAATTCATGAACAGAATAAAATCCCATGGGATATCTGGAATAAAATATTAAAGACGACCTGGGACGGAGTGGGTTAATGTCTTGAATAAGATGTTTTTCATTTATTCTTCCAACCTTCAGATGATTTAGTTTAGTAGCGAGGTGGATTTGATAACCCAAGCACCATCGGCTTCCCAGCCTGCATGACCATCACCCAGCCAGCGGTCACCAATACCAATACACCTCACCCCACACCAATCTCCCACCCTATTCCTCCTTTGATACTCTCCCATCCCCACCTACACCACACCCCACCCTCACCACACCTCCATACCTCCTTCCATACTTCATTCACTCATCCCTCCCCTCCACACTCTCAACATATCCTGCTGCCACCAATTTCACCCAGGTAAGTAATTTTTGGCGGGAGAGGTAATTTCTGCTTCAATAAATTTTTGCCGTCAATAGGCGTTGCGGAAATGGCCATGAATATTACACGATCGGTTAATTTTTTAATGAAGATCAGTATTAGGATAGTGTCTGTGGGAGCACTGGATTTTTATTTTATCATAATATTCCATCCTTAACATTCATGTACTGTATTCCATTAGTTTCTTCCAAACTATCTGTTTTTCTACACACTCTTGAATTTATTGAGTAACTTAAGTGTTGTCTTACCAGACTGTTGTTGTGCCTTACCGCCCAATTTTCTCGCCTGACTGACACGCGAGTCGGCATTTGAGATGAGAGGGTAGCAAAGTATAGGTTTCTCCTGAGGTTAGGTAATTTACTGGCATATCTTCCTTTGGCGATTTATATTGCATATGACACCTTAATTGTTCTCTCTTGCACCACTACTAGCCGTAAATAATAATTTACTTTGTATAAATATCGTAGACGAAAAGGACGACTTCACTCAGGTGACGTATTATGTACTTCAGTATTACCAACACCGAACAATTTTACTTAGATTAGGAGGGACCCCCAGCAGTGAAGGGATTACCAGCAACTTCAACTCTTTTGCTGCGAGAACTGTGTCATAACCTGACTGAATAAGTGTGGTGACAGCAAGAATAAAATATAAGACTTCACCACAGGGCAGGAGTTAACGCACCCTATACAAAAATAAATTGGTGAGGAGGTGCTATGGAGCCTTCATATTACACGAAAATACGGTGCAATAAGGCGCTGCTCACACTGACGGACAGCACCGCCACTGAACACAGGATGACGGGGACCCTGTGGTGCTGGCTGCTGGAAGGGAAGGGGAAGGAAGGGGAAGCGGATGGCGAAGGGGAGGGAGGGAAAGGATGACGGAGGGGGAGTAGGAGGGGGAGTAGGAGGGGGGGAATTGGGAGGGGTAGGAGGGGGGAATAGGGAGGGGTAGGAAGAGGGGAAGGGTCAGGGGAGGGGAAGGCAGAGAGCAAAGCGGAAGGGGAAGGGGGGTGGGGAAGGGGGGTGGGGAAGGGAGGAGAGGAAAGTAATGGAGAGGGGGCAGGGAAGCAGAAGGGAGTACAAAGGAAACTAAACAGCAACAGACCCTATGGTCCTTTCGAGGCTGTTTGTTACAGAGTAGACTATGACTACGAGATCTAACTCTACATGCTGAAGGATAAGGATAGTAAAACAAGAAGGCTCCCCCCACCTCCAAACCCTCCAGTTAAAACTGGTGGGAAAAAGTGAGAAAAACCACCAAGCAGCATGGAAAAACTGACATGGAATTTTTATAGGAAAGACTGAAATGGAAAAGTTACTTTCTATAATACTTTATCTATAAGCAACATGTATGAATAACCTGACGGAGAGAGTAGTAAAGTAAAATGATTAATCGAATAATAAATAATGCATGACAACATGTACGGGTATGTTGAGTTAACGGGGCGTCTCCGGAAACAGCATGGAAATTGCACAGTGCACAGTGTGGATGTTCAGGGGTGGTGCAGCAGCCTTGCCTGGCGCTATTAAGGTAGGCAGCAGTCAATCAGGCTCCAGCTCCGTTCATTCCACTGAGACTAGGAGCTTTCCCATGCAGGAGAAGCACACAAGTCACCTCCTGAAGCAGTGACCCCTGGTACATTAAAAAAATCCCGATGGTGGTGACGTAACTAACAGGGACCCTCAGTGATCCACAGCCCATTACAGGTTTACTGTATGAGTAGTGACCATTAACTCAGGGCTATCTGTGCATATCCTATTCTGTGCATATACTATATTTGCATTCATAAATTGATCCAGGCTCTAAAAAATAAAGAAAATAAAAAAATAAAATAAAAAAAATTATACATACACAAGCGTTTTATTCAGGAGTAAACATATTAAGATGGGGGTTAGTCGATAAATACTTATCGAGGCGTCCTTTAAAGGTCAGTACTGTATTAGAATTTACTACATTGGTGGGCAATTTATTCCATATATTTACAACTCTATTGAAGAAAAAATGCCTAGCTTCATGCGACTGGAATCGTTTGCCAATTATTTTATACCTATTGCCTCTAGTATAATTCGAGTGATCAACTGTGAAGTATTTATCAACAGCCATGTTATCATGTCCTTCGAATATTTTGAATACTTGTGTTAAATCTCCTCGTAACCTCCTTTTAGTTTGGGTAAAGAGATTCAGGGCTTCTAAACGTTCCTCGTACGGTTTATTTCTCAATCTAGGTATCATCTTTGTCATCCTTTGCTGCACTCTTTCAAGCTTTTCCATATCTTTTTAATAATACAGTGACCAAAACTGAACACAATACTCCAGGTGCAGGTGTACTAAGGAATTATACAAAATGAGGGTGATATTATCGGATTTATATTCAAATGCTCTACCTATGAATCCAATCAATTTATTGGCTTTTTTCACAGCTTGTTTGCGTGGTTTCAAATCATTTGTTATCATAAATCCTAAGCCTTTTTCATGGTTTACTCTATCAAGTCGGGCATTTTTCATGCTAGAACTAGCTCTTACATTTTTACTGCCGATGTTTAGCACTTTGCATTTATTAATATTGAAATCCATTTGCCAAACTTGGGCCCAGTTAAACAGTCGATCAAGATCTCTCTGAATTGCCTGTCTTTGCAGTGCTGTATCTGCTTTGTTATTTTAGTATCGTCAGCAAATTTTGAAATTTTACAACATAATCCTTCATCAAAATCATTGATATATATTAAGAAAAGAATAGGAACTAACACTGAACCCTGCGGCACCCCACTTGTAACATTTATCCAGTCTGACTCTTTTCCTTTTATTACAACTCTTTGCTCTTGTCCGGTGAACCGATCTTCAACCCACCCAAGGACCCTGCCGCTGAAACCATGTGCCTGTAGCTTTTGAAGGAGTCTTTTGTGTGAAACTTTGTCAAAAGCCTTTTGAATATCAAGGTAAACAACATCAACTGATTTAGTGTTGTCATACATGCTCAGTATATCACTGAAAAAGTCCAGTAGATTCGTGAGGCAAGTGCAATTATTTATGAAAACCATGCTGAGAATCTTTGATGAGACTGTTTGATTATAAGTGTTTCACAAGCTTGTCTATGATAATAGTTTCTAGCAATTTGCAAATCATTGATGTTAAACTAATTGGGTGGTAGTTTTCTGGCTGTGCTCTGTTGCCTTTTTTGATTATTGGGGTTACATTAGCAAGTTTCCATTCATGTGGCACCTTACTGCTCTAAATTGATAAGTTAAAAAGTTCAGATAAGGGCTCTGATATTTCATTCTGTTGTTCCTTCAAAACACGTGGAGATATTTTGTCCGGTCCTAGTGTTTTATTATCTTTTAATATGCTAATTGCTAGTACGTCACAATCACTAACTGTAATGTCAGTGATGATGTTGTCCTCTTCTATAGGAATGGGGGAAACAGCAGGAATTGTGTGTATATTTTCTGCTGTAAATACTGACGCAAAGAAATTATTAAGAATTTTCGCCATCATAGTTTCGTCGTGTGCTCACCGTTATCTGTGATTAAGGGACCGACTGTCGGAGTTATTACCTTTTTGCTTCTTATGTAACTGAAAAATTCTTTGGGATTTGTTTTACTGGTACTTGCAATATGTGCCTCAAGGTTTTTTTGCTGCATTTAAATTAATTTCTTGGCTTTCCGTCCAAGGGCATCGTATTTTTTATTTTTATCACTTTGACTCTTTGTGGTATTGTACTTTTTATATGCAAGATTTTTTGCTTCTAGACAGTGTTTAATGTCGGAGTTCCACCATTTGGGTTTAGAATTTTTGGCAGGTCTTCTGTTGCACATTGGAATGCATATCCTGACAGCGTTGTTGAGAGTTTCTGTAAAATAATTCCATGCGTCATTGATATCTAAAGTTTCGGCAATAGGATGCCAGTTACCTGCACCAACAATTGACTTTAATTTCTTAAAATTTGCCCTCTTAAAGTCAGGCCCTTTCTCGCAACTGGCCCTGACCTTGTCTTCACTGATGTTAATGTTAAATGTAACTGTGCGATGATCACTTATACTAATCTCTTCTCCTACAATAACATTACTCACTACATTTTCTGATATGACTAAGACAAGATCTAGGATGTTAGCTCCACGTGTCGGATAATTTACAAATTGATAGAAAGAACTTCTGCATGTTTGTATATAGGTCTACCCCTGTGTGTGAGGATAACGCTTCACCCCATTTTGGAATTGGTAAATTAAAATCACCAAATATTACAGTGCTTTGCATACAAGGTATTTCGGCAATTTGATTGTAGATTTCATTATCGATGTTGAGCAGCTGACTAGGTGGACGATAAATTAACCCAAGTGTGATTTTATGAGAAGATGCATTTCTGAGCTGATTTTTAAATAGTGTCAATGTTTTCAATAATTGTCTTGGTAATTACGACTGGATGTAATCCTGATTTAACATATAACAACACACTGCCCCCTGCTCGATTCTTCCCTTCAGTACTGGAAATGTGATAGCCTGGTAAATTAAACTCTGCTAAAAAATCTCTTTGTTCAGTATTTAGCCACGATTCTGTTATGCCAATTACGTCATAAACTTCAGTAAAGACAAAGGCCTCTAAATCAGAAAATTTATTAGGTAAACTTCGCGCATTTACAAGAAGAGCTTTAATGTGTTTTCCTTTCCGATGTGTGAAGCTTCCATTACTTATTGATTCATCATATCATATGATATCTGCATTTGCCTCCCTTGATTCTTGTTTTTTCTCCAGAAAAAAATTACAGCATCGCTAAGCAAACGACCGAGACGGGCAGAATCAATGGCATTCTGTAGTCCATCATTTGCAAATGGTGTTCGCTGCTCGTAAAACTGGTTCCATGTGTCGATGAACTCAACTCCTTCCTGCAGGCAAAGTGACCTGATCCTATTATTTATACTAAATGCTTTACTGAAGAAGGAATTCCCTGTACCAATCCTTGAGAGTATTCCTGGAATTAAGATGTTAGTCTTTTCCTTGTAGCATCGAATCCTCCTCCTGTACTTCTCTATCAGCTCCTCTGATCAGGTCCATACGACATCATTTATACCTGTATAAATGATAACTAGGCTATCATTTTCCGCACTCTCAAAAACATCATCCCCAGCCTCCGTTACATCGTCTACTCCTGCACCTGGGATACAAAAACTCTTTCATTTAGAGGGTGCCCTACCGCAAAATTCAACCAACTGACCACAGATGATAGAGTCCCCCACAACCCGTGCCTCATGGGGCTCTTCCTCTACTTCTGCAAGAATCTGAAACTTGTTGGATGTTGTTACTGGAATGAGAACTGGGAGTAGGAGAGGGGGGGAATGAGGTGTGGGAAGGGAGTTAATAAGAATGTCCGGTACGTAACTGACAAGAAAATAGCTCATCAAACATCCCCCTACACAACGAGTTCAAAGAGTCAATTTACAACTCCCCGTCCACAATTTAGGTCTAGGTGCGAATGGACTCGGGTAAAGAGGATCTGTCTAAAGGTTCTCGTGGTCGGCACCTGACAAGAATGTATGCACATCAGCGTAACTAACACGGAATGCATCAACGTGTTGGGTAGCTTGTCACCTACTCAGAAGGAGGTGTGAGAAAGAAGAATTGACTGGTAAGGAAGAGGATTTCCGGTGAAGGAACAAGTGTCAAGGATTTATCCAAAATCGCCGGTAAGTAAAAATCAGCAACATACACAACCTTAATTAACAAAGAAAGCACCGGAATATTTCTGTAGAATTCGGCATACAGTCACCCATTCCCCCTTTCCAGACCTAGATAACGAACAGACTAAGGTAAAAGAGACCTTTAACAAAAGGCCCGTTGTCGGCCCAGGAAACCAACTAACATCAAAATACTAAAATCCATTAACAAATAATATTATGGCCAGTGTAGGAGAGGAAAAAATTTTTAGTAACACACTTATAATACTGTTAATGCTGAGGGCCATTCAGTAAGCATAGGGAAGATGTACTTTTCAATTACCATGACTTGACAATGTGTGTACAACTACTAAAATTAGGTCTGATTAAGTCCAGGTAAACCTGTGTATCCATAGCGAACAATGGCTCTGTATATTAGCAATAACGTGGTAATGAACCTTTGACCCAGACGGTGCTTGGGCAATCGGGGGGAAAAGAAGATACCTCACTATAATACACGAACACATGTACACTCCATCAAAATGCTACCTTTACAACCTCCGTCTTTTCAGTTTGAAACAGTGGTCCAAACTCATGAAAATACGCTCTAATAACTACTCATTGTTGTACATGGCTAGTAATTTTATCAATACGACAAGAAAAAAGAACTTTATGTAACAGATATATAGTTCATTCAGAAATATTCGCCTAAAGAAAGAACGCGATAAGCAACAGCGCTCAATGTGAAACCATGGATCACCTGTGTAAAGATAGTTTTCTGATGGCGTGTACAGGTAAGGCAATGCTGAAGGGTGGTGGTGATGTGCGGCTTTCAGTAGCCCGACAAGATGGAGTGAGTTGTTGGCACGGAAATGATTGTTACTTTTTTGGTCTGGGGTTAAAAAAAAAAAAAAAATGTATGTATGGTGTTGACAGCGAGCTTGGAGGATTAATATGTTACACCCACACCTCTGCTATGTTGATATGGGATAATACACACACACACACACACACACACACACACACACACACACACACACACACACACACACAGGAAGGAGGGGTGAAGGGGGGGGGGAAGAAGGAGGAAGGGAAATCGATGGGGGTATAAACGGAAAAGGGAGAGAGGGATCCTAGTGTGAGTGAAAGGTAGGGTGAGCTGGTCAGTTAAAACACATTTATCCCTACAGACTGCACAATGGTCATTCAGGCAGATAACTACTATGGGTAAAGATTTGAGACGAAGTTCTGCCACCTCCACTTCTTTAGAGGAGGAACGGAGGATGGAAAAAGAGTGAGGGATGTGGGGGAGAGGGAGGGATGGAGGATGGAAAGAGAGTGAGGGGTGTCGGGGAGAGGGAGGGACGGAGGATGGAAAGAGAGTGAGGGGTGTCAGGGAGAGGCAGGGGAAAGACAGACTGAGGAGAGGTCAGCTTCCAGGAACAGTCAGTGAACCAAGCGTGGTAACGAAGGTGGGGCAAAATCAAACAGCAAAAAGTCACCTGGTTTGAGTCACACACAGCACCGTATGCTGGTGGCGATAGCGCTTTGAATCACATGGCGTATTTTATAAGCTGTTGTTTGGTAATTCCATACCCTCTGGGGGTAGGGGGGTTCTTCAAGAATACTCCCCCAGTATCCCTGCTTGTCGTAAAAGGCAACTAAAAGGGTTGGTGGAGGGTTAGTGCCCCTCCCCGGAAAATAACTAACTAAAAAGTCGAACAAGAAGCCTCGGACAAGGGCTGATCAAAAGATGACGACCAAGGACCGGACAAAGGACATGGTAATTGCAACATGGAATGTAAGGGGTGCGAATGATGAGGTGAAAGAGAGATTGTCCAGGTGCTTGAGGGTGCAAAAGTTGATGTATGTGGAGTAAGTGAAACTAAATGGTGAGGTGAGAGTGAGAGAGAATGGGAGTATGGATGGGGTATATGTGCAGGAGTAGGTGAGAATGAGAGGGCAAAAGAAGGAGTGTGTATAGTTGTGAGTAAAAGATGGAAGAACAACATAAGAGAGTA
Organism: Coenobita brevimanus; assembly: GCF_032717465.1. Classification (NCBI taxonomy): domain Eukaryota; kingdom Metazoa; phylum Arthropoda; class Malacostraca; order Decapoda; family Coenobitidae; genus Coenobita; species Coenobita brevimanus. Next base: position 21,525,830 of record NC_137067.1, on the reverse strand, counting down.
TGGATCAGTTGGGTCAAGGATTGCGTGGGTAAGATTGAAAGTTGGAATACAGATGTGGGCGATTGTGTGCATGTATGCGCCAATGCAAGATCGTGCAAGCAGAGTGAGAGAAGAGTTCTGGACAAATGTAGAAGTGTGCATGGAAAAGTTTGGAAAGAATGAGAGAGTGCTTTTGATCGGTGATATGAATGGTAAAGTAGGGAATGTGAAGGTGGATGGAATAGTTGGTGAGTGGGGATGTGCCTGCTGAGATAGATGAGAATGGCAGTGCGTTAGTGAACTTTTGTGCTGGGAGGGGGTTGGTGATAGCCAATACCCTCTTCAGGTTAAAATGATCCACAGGTATACATGGTGAGTCATGAGAAGGGTGGGTGGTGAAATGAATGAAAAGAAGGCAATGATTGACTATGTGTGTCGATGAAAGGATGCTAAGATGTGTAATGGATGCAAGAACTTATAGAGGTTGGGAGAGTGGACTATCTGACCACTACTTGGTGGTGGCCAGAATCAAGATCCAAATAAGATGGAGAAATAGAAGAAGGGAAGGACGGGAAGAATGAGTATTTGCAAGGAGAGTGGAAAGGTTACAAGAGGATGAGAAAAAGGCAGAATATAAGAGAGAAGTGGAGGAACGATTGGCCAAATATGAATTGGAGCAGATGGGGGACGTGGAAGGTGTGTGCAGGATATTCACAGAAGAAAGCATATGACAGGGTGGATAGACAAGGATTGTGGAAAGTGTTAAGAATATATGGAGTAGATGGGAAGTTGTTGAATGCTGTGAAGAGTATGTACGATGGTGCGAAGGCTGCAGTGCGTGTGGATGGTGAACTAAGTGAATTTTTCTCTTTGAAAGTTGGTTTGAAACAGGGATGTGTCATGTCTCCATGGTTGTTCAATCTGTACATGGATGGGGTAATAAAAGAGGTACAAGGTAGGGTAGTGGATGTTGGAGTGGCCCTGGTGAGAGAGGATAGTGTTTGGCAACTCCCTGTACTGTTGTTTGCAGATGATACTGTGTTGTTGAGTGAAGACGAAGGGGAGCTGCAAGGCTTCGTGGATGAGTTTGAGAGAGTGTGTAAGAAACGGAATCTAAAGGTGAATGTAGGGAAGAGTAAAGTGATGGTCTTTGAGAGAGCTGAAGTTAGTGAATGTACAGCGAGGTTGGATGGTGAGGAATTGGAAAATGTGAGTACGTTTAAGTACTTCGGTAGTGTGATGAGTAAGGATGGAGGTTTGGAGGGTGAAGTGCTTGAAAGGGTACAGCAGGGAAGAAAGGTTGCTGGTTCTTTGAAAGCAGTGATAAGAAACAGGGAAGTTAGCATGGAAGTGAAGAAGTTACTACATGACAGTATTGTGATACCAACTATAACGTACGGAAGTGAAGCTTGGACATTGTTGGAAGGACACAAGTCAAGAGTGAGAGCAGTGGAAATGAGTTATTTAAGAGGAGCCTGTGGAGTCACGTGGAGAGACAGGCTGACGAATGAGGATATAAAGGAGCGTTGTGGTGTGGATGTGGATGTGATAGGAAGCGTTATGAGGAACACACTGAGGTGGTTTGGCCATGTGGAGAGGATGGAGGGTGAAAGACTGACGAAGAGAGTGTATGTGAGTGAGGTGGAGGGGGGAAGAGGGAGGGGGAGGCCGAGGATGAGATGGAGGGATGGGGTGGAGAGGTATATGAGAGAGGGGGGTGTGAGTTGGGAGCAGGGCAGTGAAATGGCGGGGGACAGGGCGACTTGGAGGCGATTTGTTTGTGGCCACCCCAAACGGGATTGAGGCGTCTGGCAATAGATAGATAGATAGATATTTGGACAATCCTCTACCAGTGTAAGCTATAGTCAGCACTTTCAATTTGTCGCTCCTGAGCTGCATAGTAGCACTTAGAGTAACAAGGAACAAATGGATAACATGCAAATTTGATTGAGGAACTCATGTGCTTTCTACACACTTTTCCTTAGGGATTTAGTTTGCATATTACATTTGACATTGTCTTGCTATCTGTTCATTAAAAATCTATATTCCATCCATAACAACACACAATAGATAGGGGATCAAAAAGAAATTTGGAGAAAAGCTAGAGGAAAAATGGATAACTGTCTAATTTGGCGAGAATACAAACCCAGCACTGTTTATGGCACCACATGCAGAAGCCAGTGTGGACACTCACTCAAACTAGACCAGTAACCCACACCAGACAAGTCACAGAATCACCAAAGGATAATGGGGGTGGCAGGAACGGGTAGGCTATTACCCTGTGGAAGAGCATTACAAATGAGGCAGATGTAATGGCAATGACTTTAGCCTTATCCCTAGACCACTAAACATGGGTAAAATATAACCAACGCCAGTGACGTAACACGCTTTTCAGGTGGTTCCCCTCAGGCCAGTGTGCTGTGTGTCTCAGTACCTTCAGTCTTTGTTGTGCCTTTGCAGAGGTAGGTTACATTGCACCACTCTCGTCTCGGTTCTTTGCTGAAACACATGTTCGGGTATGGTGTACCTGAGTTTAGTGGACAAGTGAAATATTTTGGGGGGTACACCCTACCCTAGTTTAGTAATAGTGTGTTCTTGGGGTAGGGTGTACCCTAGTTTGATGGACAAAGTGAAATATTTTATGGGTTCACCATACCCTAGTTTAGTAACAGTGTGTTAGTGAAACTATTGTGACTGATGACGTAGTTATAAATTTTTCCATTTCAGGCTTTCTGAGTAAACTGACTTAATTGTGATTCATATTGGCAAACAGAAAGCAGGACATTATTGGTCAGGAAGATTATGAGACAATTTTATTTGGTACTCATAGTGAATTGGAACTGGAGTCTTTGTGTGATAGTGACAAGGACATTGAGTATGTTGCAGAACCTGATGAAAGTGAATCAGAATCTAGTGAGTTTGGGGAAGACGTACCTCCCAGACACAAGTAGACAAAAGGAACATGTGGTCGTTTCAAGAAGTACCGCCGACCGCCCTCCAGGCTATCTCCCTCCCTCTCTCCTCCTATCTATTCCACCCCTCCTCCTTCCCATGTTACCCCTACTGCTGACCCTGCCATCCCTACTGCTGACCCTGCCAACCCTACTGCTGTTCCTTCTGGCTACCCTGCTGCTGCTCCTGCTCCTGCTGCTACTGCTGCTCCTGCTGCTAGCCAGGAATGACGTAGACGATGTGACGACAGTAGGATAATGCTTGTCACCTTCAACACAGCAACAGTGTCAAGTAAATCAGGCTATGTGTGGCAACAACATGAACAGCAGCAAGAAATATTGTGATATCCACCAGGCCTGGTCCCACACAAGAAGCTGCTTAGGCCACCACTCCAGAACAGTGTTTCCATTTATTTTTCACTGACGAACTTGTGAATGAGGTGGTGGAGTACACTAACAAGAAAATTTGATGATGTGGCTATCAAGTACAGGAAGAAGACCAGCATGGTGCAGAGGACAACAGCAGCAGCGTTACGTGCCTTGCTAGGGATGCTTATCTTTAGTGGGTACAGGCGAGATAATCACCTGGACACGAAGGAGTTCTGGTGCCCGAAGGCAGGTACTGCTTTCTACAGGGCAGCAATGTCCAAGGGACGTTTTTCCTTCCTGCTGTATTGCCTGAGGTTTGACAACATGGACAGGCGAGAGGAGAGGTGGGCCACTGATAAATTCTCCCCTGTCAGGAGTGTGTGGGACAAGTTCATTAGTTGCTGCCAGGAACACTATACACCCAACCAACACCTGACTGTCAATGAGCAGCTGTTGGCTTTTAGGGGTAAATGCCCCTTTAGGGTGTACATGCCAAACAAGCCAGCCAAGTATGGGATCAAAATCCCTATGATCAACGATGTAGACAGCAAGTATATGTTAAATGCCATCCCCTACCTAGGGAAAACGGGGACTCGGCCAAGAGATGGGATGCAACTTGGCCACATGTTCACCAAAGACTTGACATTCTGCTACCAAACACGAATCACAATGTCACCACAGACAACTGGTTCACGTCTGCGCCTTTGGTCCTAGACATGTTACATAACTGTGGCATGACAATGATGGGGACAGTGAGGGGGAACAAAAAGGAAATCCCCGATGCAATGAAGAATATCGCGTCCCAAACCCTAGGAAGCTCAGCATTCCTGTACACCAAGCACATGACACTCGTGTCGCACATCCCTAACAAGCGTACAAAGACGAAGAATGTCCTGCTCCTCTCATCAATGCATACACAGCCAACAGTGAATGTGGACAGTGGGAAGCCAGAAGTAAATGAATTTTAAATGAAACTAAAGTTGGGGTAGACACGTTTGATCAAATGTGTGCCCATTACAGCAGCAGCAGGAGGACTAATAGGTGGCGACTGTGCATCTTCTTTGGGATGATCAACGCAGCTGTCATTGGCACACCAGCAGTCGGACGAATGACGCAAATAAAATACATGAACGACTTGGCCTTGCAGCTCATCACAGCATCAGCCTCAATGTCCCGACGCAGCACAGGCATGTGAAGGACATCATTGGACAAGTGTGCGCCCTCAACCCTTCTGTCATGGGTGCAGCTGGAGGAGAGGTGGCTGAAAAGATGAAGGGGTCCATGGTATGCTGCCACCTACGTCAGTCCAAGTCTGACAAGAAGACACGCTTCAGGTGTCACGGCTGTAAGAAGCCTGTCTGCCCTAGCCACTACTACTCCCTTTGCAGTGACTGCGTATAAACCGAGGTAAGTTTCAAGGAACATACTTGAAACCCTTATTTTTATTAGTCGTTTCATAACAGAAAACAGCATTATAGTGAAAAAATATTCATTGTTTGTGTACTACAGAAGGGCGTTGCTTACATCTTTCTTCCGTACAAGTTATAATGTTCCAGGAATATACCTGAAACCATTAGTTTTATTTTGTTAGTCATTATAGATATCTCAGTACTCATTTACAGCTGGTTTCAGGTGGTTACATAATAGAAAACAACATTTTTATTGAGTGATTACTCTTTTGTGTGTACTAAAGAAAGTGTATTTTTTCCCATCTCTTTCCTACAGTTTGCGCATTTTTCTGTTGGATGGCGACCCCCTGGGAGCAGAGCCAGACATCCCAAGAGGGTCTTAGGGAGGATTCAAGAAAATTAGTGGTTCAGTATTCATTGGGCAATTTTTTTTCAGTAACATTGTGCGATGTTTAGCACTAAACGATTTATTTTTTTTTAATATACCTGATATACTTAGTATACCTCAATTAAGAGTTCCTACTAGTTTCAGTAAGTTTAAGACGTCTGTAACTTAGTGTGTATGAGACAGGTTTAGTAAAAGTATGTATTTACTATCTTTTTTTTTTTTTTTTTTCCAAACTCAGGTATAATATACCCATGTTTAGTTGCACTGTAACAGGCATTAAGTTTAGTGGTCTAGGGTTAAAATTGTGTCTATAGATAATCATGCTTAAAAATGGGAAACTCTATGGCTTCTGCAAAGAGCAGTCCATTCGGTTAAAATGCAATAAGTATGAAAAATAGGCTAGTTAGCGAAATATGGAAGACAATTATGCAACCTGATAAATAACAAGTGATGGGCTGTAAGGTCGGGGCTATTCTAAGGGTGCCAATTATAAACCAGGAACATCACAGGCAGAGCGGCTTTGTTTGTCCACAGATTAATCCGTCAAGATAAATGTGTTGATTATAAGAGTAGAAGGAAGGAGGGTGAAGATCAATAGGCCCGACACACAGATTGATGGAGACTAATATGGGTAAAGGTGAACGGCAGAGGCAGGGTTTACATATACACGGCCAGCTGACAGGCAGGCAGGTGGGTAGGCTGGGAGATAAGGTGGTGTGGTAGGAAGGGTGGGTGGGGGAGATGGTGGCTAATTTGACAGGGAGGTTGGAGTTGATAGCTGAGGTGGTAGGAGGGGTGACAGATGTGTTAAGTTTGGGTGGTGCCTGGTGTGACAGGCATGAGAATAGGTAGTTTAGTGGGTAGGAGGATAGGTAGGGGAACTGGGAGCAAGGAGGGTAGGCAGCCAGAGAGAAACAGGAAAGATAGGATTGATATGATGATCGATAGGATGATAGATGTGCTAGAGTAGGCATTATGGTGTGATAGATAAGTTATTTAAGTACGTTTGGAGATAAGAAGGATGGGGTTGATGGGTTCGGTGCTTGATAGTGTTAACTGTGCAAAGTGCAGGTAATGGATGGTGATTTGGTTCATGACACAGTAGGAAGGGTGAGGATGGGGCAGGTAGGCAGATAGGTAGGCGAATACCGTATGAATACTGGAAGATAGGGTGTGTGTGGTTGATACGCTGAGGTGGTAGGAAGGGTGAGATGTGTTAAGTAGGGGGTGACAAGAACAATGTGACTGATAGGATGAGATGGTAGGAAGGGCGAAATGTGTTAAACAGGGGTGATACTGATCTGGTAGACAGAAAATGGTAAATATTTTAGTAGATAAGGCAGGAAGATGGACTGTAAGATGATGAAGATGGAGCTGATAGGTGAGGTGCTACGATGGATGGCAGCTGTGGTAAGCTGGGATTATGGCTGATGGTTTGGTAGGTAGGTAGGTCGGCAGGTAAGTAAGTAAGGGCGGTAGGCAGTGGGTGTTTGAGACGACAGGTGGGTGGGTCGAGTAGGGTTGATGGGTACCATAAAATTGGTAAGTGAAATGGTGGAAAGGGCGGCAGCTTAGTTTAATGAGCAAGATAGTTGTTGATTCGGTAGGTAAGCGGGTAAGTACAGTTTGTTGGTGGTTTGGAAGGACGGTGCAATATTCGATGGGTAAGATGTGACTGAAAGGTGTAGGGAGTGGGAAGGGTGACAGCTGAGCCAAGCAGGGGTGATGACTGATGGTTTGGTTGAAGAAGGAGATGGCATGGTAGGCAGGATGGGGTAGATATGAGTGGCTCTGGGAAAGGTGGCAGCTATGATAAGTGAGGGAAATGGCTGGTAGTTTGGTAGGTGCTAACAGGTACTAAGCATAGGGGTGATGGGTAGTGTGGCTGGGTTGGGACTGATGGTTAAAGTGGTACGACGGATAGCAGTTGTAAGAAGTAGGCTTGTGATTTGATAGGGTCAACAATATGTGACTTAGTAGGCAGAATGGTAAGCAGGTAACTAGGCTGGTAAGCAGGGCGGATAAGGTTGATGGCCGAGATGCTAGGATGGAGGGCACCTGTGTTAAGCAATGGAGATGGTTTCATTTTGGCAGGCAGGAGAGTAGGTTGTCTGGTGGACAGAATTATGGATGGTGGAAATTATGGGGAGGAAGGCAGGTCAGCTGAAAAACAGGGAGGATGGAATTGGTTGACGAGGTGGTAGAATGGATAACAACTGTGTTAAAAGAGAATGATGGTTGTTAACTTGGTAGGTGGGGAGATGGCTTAGGAGGTAAAATAGGTACGGTAGGTAACCTGGGAGACAGGGAGAATGGGGATAGATACGGTAGATGATAAACAAGAATGAATGAGATCTGTGTTTAGTGGGGTTAATTGTTGATGGTTAGGCAGAAAGGAAAGTAGGCAGACTGACAGGAAGAATAATAATAGGTGGTTTGTTAAGTAAAGAGGAAGACTGATATGAACATTGGTGCAGCAAACAAGTTAGCTCAACAGAAATTTGAGTATAAGGGAGGAATAGGCATGATGACAGGAAAATTGCTTGGGAGACAGTTACTATTATGGATGGTACTAAGCTACGAAGACCGATGTATACATGAGCCACAGGTACAGTTGCTGTTTTCAGCTTTTGTACACCGCCCTCGAAGCCTTGTCAGAACCTAATGAGATCTTGATATACTGGTCAGTAATATTCCAGCAGGTTTGAATGGCTGTAATCTTGTTTCATTAGTTCGGTAAATAATTCTTTTACGCCATCACAATAAATCCTGTGAAATCTTACTAAATAAACCAGTAATATTGCAGCGTGTTGCAAGCGTGGCATCTCGTTTAATTACTTCGGTGACTGTACAGCACGTGTAATGGAATCGTAACAATACTTATGAGGTGGAGCCAGGAATCCGAAGGCTCATATGATCAGTGAATTATTATATGGTCGATTCACCGGTTATGTTTGGTAGTTCCCCCTGCTAAGCGCTTTCTATGTCTGTTTCTGTTACTGAGCCGTCCATACTGTCCGACAACTTCATTTTCCCTTTGTTAATGTTAACCCACCACTACAATTTGTAACCTGTACCCATATTAGACCGTTACGGGTTGATTTCTAGGGAAATATTAGGAATGAACAAAAACTCAGTGTTACCTTAAATAATCCTGGTGCATTCGACAGGCAAATACCAAACAATTTTCTCTTGTATTTGAATATTACCTTATGCCGTTTTGTAGATAAGCATTAAGGATGAGACGACGACAACAACGATGGTGATGATGGTGATTATGATGATTAACTCTAGGCTCCTTAAATCACCGCTGTAGCTCAGTGGGTAAGGTGGCCTGCCAGTCCGGTACTCAAGTGAATATTGCCACAGACTGATAATATTTTCCGGAAAAGGTGTAGGGTGAGGGTTTCATTGGTGTTCGTGTATGAAATGTTCCTTGCTATGAGAGTAGGCACAGGGAGAGAGAAAGTGACTATGTTGTTAGGCGAACTCTTGCATTAGGGATACGGTTAACTTTTGAGTCGCATATAGAAATCTGTTAGAAATCTATCAAGTAAGGGGCGGAAATAAATACCGTGAAAAATTACAAAGGACATATATGACTAGTGAATGACGCAAGTAACTGAAAATGATTGAGGAAAACGCTGATATCAATGAAAGCCAAATATTGCAGTGTAAGGAATAAAAACTTTGAGGGAAAGGTAGTTACTTTTGCAGCAGTACAGTAAATGTAAGAGGGTTAAGGAATAATAATTTTGAAGGAAAGTAATATTTGCAGTGGCACAGTAAATATCAGAGGGTTCACAGAGCAGTAGGTCAGCTGTGACTGTGGTGGAGGTGGGTCTGCTCGGAATACTCATCTACTTTACAAGATTTACCACTGACTAGTTGCATGGCTTCAGTTGGGGCTTTCCATTATTAACTGGAGCCAGGTAAATAACTAAGCGAATTAAATAACCCAGTGGATATGGTATCGTTATTTTTTTAACACCGTATATTATATCAGGGCAATTTGTCGTGGAATAAATTTTAACAATACAGGGATTCAAAAAGTATTCGAAAGAGATGACGCCTTGAATTTATGGTTTCGGTTCAGTAATAACGTACGGAAGAAACACGAAAGTACCATTTAAAAAAGTTAATGTTACGGCTTTGGCTCTAAAACTGATTCTTAATTACAAGAAAGACTTTACCATAATTATGCCTCTTATAATTCTATACACATACCCCCTAGTTACACTAAAGCTGCTTTATTATTTTTCTACATCTTTTCAAAATTAATCTGTCTTACCTTTTCTTTAATTTTCGTGACTCACAGTCTGTCATACTGGTTTCAACATAATTACAAACTTTCATTAATTTCATTCAAATTATTTTTTTTTACCTCTTTGTGCCCCACGTCCCCGATATGGGACGGAACTGGGCATTATCAAAATGTAATAAAGAAGGGAACCCCCGGGTAGGGACGTATGAGCTTCGCGACTATGAGCCGACAGACGGAGGGCGGTACGCCTAGCACCACAAAATTCCTCGCACATGAGCTCTGGGAAATATGGGGTTAAAACTGAGCAGGACTGCCACAATGTCCCGTTACCCCCGAGGTGAATGATCTTGTTTCGGTGATGAAGGATCAAGTAGCAATATAAACACTGTATAGTTGAAACTTTGGTCATTACCGTACGTGTTTCGGAACGTTATCACCCTGTAATTTTTTCTTCATCTATTAACTACTAGTTTCTGTCATGATTCCATCCATCCGTGCTTCTAACCCTCACCATTAAACGATAGTGAACCTGTTGATCATATACCGCCCGCGTGATAGACTTAAATCTTTGAAATAAACATTTCAAATGAACTTGACTCCCTAAACTGAATAAACTCGAGTGGTTTCTTAATTAAAATGGAGAAAGACGTCATCTTCGTGAAGGAGTTAATGTTGGACGGGGAAGAAAATAATACTTGGTTACTCCAATAGGGCACTTTCGAGTATTTCAAAGTTCTTCGTCATGTGTTTCAAAACATGAAACATAGTGAAGCTTTTCTTTTTTGTCATACGATACTGCTTCTGCCAGGACACCAGCTAAGTGAAGCTTCTCTTTTATGTCATACGATATTGCTCCTGCCAGGACACCAGCTAAGTGAAGCTTCTCTTTTTTTGTCATACGATACTGCTCCTGCCAGGACACCAGCTAAGTGAAGCTTCTCTTTTTTTGTCATACGATACTGCTTCTGCCAGGACACCAGCTAAGTGAAGCTTCTCTTTTTTGTCATACGATACTGCTCCTGCCAGGACACCAGGTCAACTCCCAGTCAGTTTCCACAAAAAGGTCATTGAAATGAAGAAGCATTTGCTACATCAGAACTGAAGGACTTCACTCCTGCCTTGTATTCTACGTTGGAGACTTTACAAGTCTGTTCCATGAGGCCTAGCAATCTTTCCACAAGGAAAGCACCACACACACACACACACACACACACACACACACACAGAGGCAGGCAAAAACATTATCGCTTCGCCTTGCAAAGGCGGGCGACTGTATCGCCCAAGGTACGGAGAGGTAAAATCCATAATGTTTATAAGGCAGATATAAGACTCATTCGCATAACTAACCTCCTTACACACACACGGTCGTCACCACAAACCGTGACGCAGGACATGTCAGTTCCTCCTTTCAATTTTTGTGTCGTATGTTCTCGAGATCCGTGGAATTCCGCGGCTCAGGTGATTAACCACGTTTTGTTGAACGCAGAGTAAAGGAACGACCTTGGAACTTTAGTAATTGGAAGAAACTATACTCACAATGAAACTGTGGCTATTCTTACTTGGAGAGAGTCTAAGTTAGGCCGAAATTGTTTTATCTTCACAATAATCACAATACCAATATATGGGTATAGTTCTTCAATTTAAACTACTCCCGTTACTGCGAAATCATTAATATCTATTTATTACTGCCTGACACCACATCGTGAGAGAGGTGGCCTTAACAAATGCACCTCAAGAAATTTGTTTCCCCTCTTCACGTAACAAACCAAGGATCTTACCTTACATAACCTACCACGTTTTATCGTCATCTCATTCTCAGTTTCCCTCATCTCCTCCTACTCCTCTTAAGAACCCCGCTCTTGTCCACCTTCACTCAGTCATTCATTGTCCACCTCGTTGTCAGTCTCCCTCCTCTTCTCCCAACAATCTCACTGTCATCCACTCATCTGCTCTGTCTCTGACTCTCCATTTACTCCACATTCTCGGCGTCTCACTTAACAGTGCCCTCAGCTAGACCTCTCATGTTAGATCACTTGCTAAAATCGCCTCAAAGAAACTTGGTTTAATGTACAGAGTCCTTAACTTCTTCACTGACGAGCAGTTAGCTGTAATTTATAAGAGTCATGTGCGCTCTCAGCTTGAATATTGCTCACCCTTGTGGAATGGATGTGGAGAGGTTGCATTAAAACAACTAGACAAAATTCAGAACAAAGCTGTTAGAATAATTAACAACCCTACCATTATATATAAACTACCTCCCCTACAAGTAAGAAGGAATGTTGCCTCCCTTGCATTATTTTACAGATATTTTTTACGGCAAATGCTCAGACGAAGTTGTGTCCATGCCGCCACTTCTCCATGCCTTCCCTTGTGCTACATGGGCATCTGGTACCGCTCATGACTGGAATGTCACTCAGCCATATTGCAGAACTTCTGCCTATCAGAATTCTTTCATTCCCCGTACTGCATCTCTCTGGAACTCGCTTCCCCAGAGTTGTTTCTCTCCAAACAATCTACAGTTGTTCAAGTCTAACAGGATACTTTATGAACAGAGGACACCAGTAATCTGGTGTATGGATTTTTTTTTTTATTCATTTGTTTTTCCTTCCTCTGTTCTGTTATTTAAAAAAAAAAAACACACACACATGACCGAATACCTCAGCGTTTAGTTTCTTTTGTACCCACTGATATATGTCAATTGAGGCAAACGACCCGAGGAATGAATACCGTATGAGAAAAATCATTCAACCAATTTTTGCTTAGTACAACTGCATACATGTGCAGGCAAAACTACCAAGCAATGTGAGTTATAATCTGCTCATCCAACTGAAATTCCTAGTCAAGATTTACAGGAAACGCGACTATGCTCCATTTATTTAATCAATATCATAAACTAGAACTTACAAGCAGTGTGAGCATACCCCATTAATCTAACCTCACCCATTAATCTAACCTCATTAGCCAAAATTTATACTGTTTCCTTAAGTTATATCCACACTCAAAATTTTTAAGGACTGATGGAACAGGAAGAAGGGCGGGGGTGGGAAGAAAAACTAGGTCTTCAATCCAGCAACGTCATACATCAGTTCACATCCCCAGCCAGCATTTACATGTAGTGTTGGGATGATCCGTTGTCTAGCATCCCTTGCCAAGATTTACTGACAGTCTGATGATGATCCTTTTATTTAACTTACATCCCAGCTAAAGTTTATCGGTAGTGAAATTATAATCCTTCTATCCAATTCACATCAGAAGTAAAAAACTTAGAGGCATTGTTGAGTGTAACCCACCAATCTAGGTCCTCATTCCAGCAGGTTCATATTTGCACACGTCTGAGTTGAAGCAGGTGATGATCGGGGTTACAGTGAGATAAGGAGTGAGATGGCGGGCTGTGCTGGTGTTGTGAGAGGCAGACACGCGACCAAGGCTTGAGGGTGGGCGACTCTGGTTAGTTTAACAATGGTGCCATATATAATTCTACTAAAATGGTGAGTTCAGTTCCCTTTATACTAGCCTGTTCACACCTAGAAATAAAACAAGTACATGGATTAGCAAAGAGACTGTTGCATGTCGTGGTCTGGAGAACATTAAATGTTGAGTGTCCCACATGTGTATCATGCATGAGTTCCAATCTTAGGCCGGTCAGACTGCTGGACACTGAATGTTTCCCCCTTGTCCCTGCTGACCAGATACGGAGTTGCAAGGCTCAGTTAAAGCTGGTGGGTTTAGGAAAGATGCAGGTACGAAATACTGGACAAAGATTTCTGTTCCCATGTATTCCCGGATGTTATTTCCACTGTTGTAGATTTTGTTCAATGATCAAGACTTAATCAAATTAAGTGTCTGTCTTAGTGATCCTCGTGCAGTCGATAGGTATTAATCCAAAACTTTCCTTTTCATATTCTGGGACACAATGGACTTGCTCGAGCCCGTCTGACTGCCACCGAGTGTGCGGGACGGACGCCCAGTGACGTTCACAAGGGCACAGGAATCAGATAAGGCCGCTCTTTGTGTCTGCTTCAAATAACTTATAGTAATGACAGTGAATGTACGAATAATTAACATAAATATACTCAAAACGCTTACTATGGAATCCTTAGTGAGCTCTGTGCCTCCAAAGTGAAGCCTGCTGTGTTTGCAGTTTTCTTCACCGAGATGCAACAAATCAGCTGTGGGTGTGACCCCTATAGGAGACGGACACAGACTATCTCATCATTTATTTCATGATAGCACACATATACTGTGCATTCTGTTTCTCACTGTAACCTGCATTTTGCCTGGCACTGAGAAACGGCTTGTCCAGAACGTGGCACAGTGAAATAATGGGCTGTGCAAATTTTCATTCCGATCTACATGATCGAATAATTTGTGTCAAATAAAGTTCGAACCCATCCTTAAGCGGTGCCCCTACAAGGCAACACATTTCTACCACAGTGAAGTAACCAGATATACACCATACTACTGTCTACTCTCACTGTCTTTGTTAAACCGTCTGTACCTTGTATGTATTTTACTCTCCTTCAAACACCCCGTGAAATTCCTAATATACTTGATACCACGCAGCCTAACATAAACCCAGTACTACTACCTACTACCTCTATCTTTTGTTTCACCATCTGGCATTGCATCTGTCTTACCATATCACTATCTTGTACTCTGTTTATCCAACTCCCTCCCTAATCCTCCAATAACCTTATCTATTTATTACCATAACCAAAACTTACACCATACCACTGTCTACTAGTACTCTTGTATCGATCCTACTCTCTTGCTTACCCTCCCTCACTTCAACCTTCATTTTTAGTTTACAAGTCCTCAAATGGCAGACGCACTTGTAACAGGAAGTTGATAATGTAAGAACTCGAATAATAAGGTGATATCATGCCTCATGTGCCAGTAACAGCAAATTGGGTTTACTTGAAGTGTTTCATACACTCGTCTTGGTCGTAATAATAATAATTGCAACCCCAGACTCATCTGAACGGGAGCCCAGTAAACTGCAGACCAAAAGTGCTCTTATTCTACAGTCCGCCATCATCATTTCTGGGGATGTCTGTACAACCAGGCAGCTCCACCGCTCGGTCATACATATGCCACAGCGTGAAGTCATAATCCCTCTTCATCACCTTGATGATAGTAATAAGAGTTTATGGAAAATTGTATGATGTGGACTAGATGTTTTTTTTCTGATAATGTTCTGGTCCAGCACTATGTGGCGTATGAGGTTTACGTTAACCCTGAAGACTTCGCAGCACCTCTTCGTTGGCGATTTTCTTTGCATGTTACACAATATTACTGTTTTGTTAGTTCTTATATGTCCTTTAGCTTCGGCACAATTTGCATCTATAACATACGTGACCATATGACAAGGCATGATGCAAAATAAATCGCTTATAAAAAGGTGTTATGTATACTTCTTAGTCAGTCAGAATACGGGCTTAAGGCCAGTTATTTTTACTGGCTTGGAGACACTGAAGATGATATTAATTGATGCCTTTGTGTACGTTGACGCCTTTGTGTTGTACCTGTGCTGTTCCCAGACAACTTTATTCAGCTCAGGAGAGAGAGTCCTGTAGTGAAGGATCAGAAATAATCTCCAGTGCCATCTTCCCTACTATAGGCCTACCTCAAACTGAATATATACCTCTGAGAGAGAGAGAGAGAGAGAGAGAGAGAGAGAGAGAGTCCTGTAGTGAAGGATCAGAAATAATCTCCAGTGCCATCTTCCCTACTACAGGTCTACCTCAAACTGAATATATACGTCTGAGAGAGAGAGAGAGAGAGAGAGAGAGAGAGAGAGAGAGAGAGAGAGAGAGAGAGAGAGACCTGCAACCACAAACTGATCACAGGGCCGAACACTTGACTTTGTCCAGTGACCCTGACCTTCGGCCGACTTCTATACAAATAGAATTATTTCGCTTTTGCCTGACCCTTAATCCTTCCACCAACTTGTGTGAGGTGACCTCTTACTGTGACCTTCAATTATGGTTATCAAATTCAAATTCATTTTTGGTTGACCCTCAATCCTTCCACCAAGGATGGTCCAAATCGAATCACAACATTTTGAGTTATAGAGTCACAGGGCCAAACATCTGACCTTGCCTTGTGACTCTGCCCTTTTTGAGGAAAGTTCTCAAAACCGAATCTCTTATCGTAACTCTACTTTGATTCTCCCCCCCCCCCACAAAGCTTGGTTAAAACTGGTCCGAAACTATTTAAACTGACTTATCATGTTGCCCTGACCAGTGTGGGTCCAAATCTAACCAAAACTTTTGAAGTTTATGACCGAACTTTAGCCTGTTCCTGTTACCTTATGCCTCCCTCCCCTTTTTTTGGCAGATAGTTTTCAAAATCGACTCCCTTCTTCCTGGCTCTGCTCTGAACCTCCTCTTCAACAAAGTTTGGTCAAAGTCGGTTTGAAACTAATCACACTGACGCTTCTTCCTGATCTTAACATTAATCTATTTTCAAAATCGAAATCCTGTATTCTGGCCTTACCCAGAACTCTTCCACAAAGGTTGCTAAAAATCGTGTAAAAGCTGGGCCTTGCCATGTGACCCTGACTTTTGATCTATTGTCTTAAAGCTATAGGTCAACCCCTTGGCTGATCCTCAACCATTACACCAGGTTTGGAACAAGTCCTATCAAAACTGTTTTACTTATTTAGTTCACACACAAAGAGACTGGTCGATTTTTTCTCCTGGGAAATTGATTTAGTTATTTTATTCACACACAAAGAGACGGGTCGAATTATGTTTTATCCTGTCAAACTGATTTAGTTATTTTATTCACACACAGACACATGGTTCGAATTTTGATCTTGCTCTGCGACCTTGACCTTTGACTGTTCTTTACAAAATTCACTTCCTTCGTTCTTATCTTATCGTTAAACTTTCCACCAAGTTTGGCTTAAATCAGATAAAAACTAAATTCAACTTGACAGACCAAACTTTGACCCAGCCCTGTTACCCTGACGTCTGACCTAGTTCTCTCTCTCTCTCTCTCTCTCTCTCTCTCTCTCTCTCTAAAAAGAAAAAAAAAGTTTACTTCTTGGATGACCCTCAACGCTTCCAACAAATCTGGCTCAAATCAGATCAGTGCTGTATAAGTTATTGTTACACACACACACACACACACACACACACACACCATGAAATAACTCTCTTACTTTTCTGGCGGGAGTGGGTGGAAAAAGCGGCCGTTGTTCAGTGAGTTTTCATCATGACTATCATCCCAGGCCTAGTTGTTACCTAGAAGGGGTACAGTGTGGTGCACATACACAGATGATAAACATACTACTCTCTATGAATTTTCGAGGTCAGTCTGGTGAACCCGCAGCAAATGACACAGATGACACTGATATGTAGCCAAACAAGTCACACAGTGTTGGTGTCTGTGGATTCACCTGCCTGATTATCAACGACCATGAACAGGAAAGCTGGAGAACCGACAAGACTTTTGTTGCCGACTGTACAGTGTACTTCATATGCTATAAAGTTCATTCTTCAAGATGTATACAAGTAACAGAAGGTCAATATGTAAATAATTAGTTACTAGAGAATATTTCCAAACCTTCTGCTTGAAAATGGAGAGACGAAGTAGCAGATATTCCTGCAGTGCAATACATTTTGAAACACTTACTGAACAGTTCTGTAAACTCAGTTCTGTGTCTGCTTCAATATCCCTACAGATCCATATCATCACACGTCACTTTCAGATATAATTTGGTATTGGCTTGAGTTATACGTACTAAGAATTACCGGACACCTTGAAATGCAAACTAATAATAATAATAATAATAATAATAATAAAAATAAAAGTATCGCTCAGGTCTAGATTCATCTAAAGTTTGCGTCTAAACTCTAAATCCTTCCTTTGGTCGTCTAGTGGGTTAAAGTGCCCCAAATGAATATGTCAAAACGTTCACATTCCAGACACAGTTGGAGTATATTATCAGGTCCCACCACTGTGGTGGAGACCTACCGTATTTCCTCATATTTCTTCTTTTTCTTCCAAACATTTTTTTGTTTTGTTTTAGTGTCATTCCTTATTTCATCTTTTTTTTTTTTTTTTTTTTTTTTTACGTGTTCGACTCTGGGCAAAGGCTCAGGGCCTATTTCTTGGGGGCAGTAGCCTATCCCAAGACCCACTAGTCCTTCTACACCTCCACATGTCACCACTTTGGCGCTAATACCCACCGTCCATATTGAATACATGCTAGGGCTGTCTCATACAGTACTGGTGTACTGGTATTAGCGGGGGTACTTTTACGACATGTCGGCGGGTCATCTGGTACATCAGGAAAGTCTGCTTTTTAGGAAATTCAAATCCTTAAACAGTTCCCTGCCCCAGCTGGGATTCGATCCTGGGTCCATTAGGACTGCAAACCGCCTCTACCGATTCAGCTACCTGGTATAACTGTTCCTTGGGCAAATACCCCCAGACACCTTTTTTTTTTTTTTTTTTTTTTTTGGGGGGGGAGGGCGAGGATTCAGTCCTTCTAGAGGGTTTTATGGGTTAAATATCAAACCATACAGACACACAAATATTGGCATCCTATATTCTTGCATGCTCATTTACCACTGTGACAATGTGCACAGAAGTACGTCAGTGTACGAATACTACAGCTGCGTGTACACTGTCCTGAATTCCTTTGAGAATGTTGGCAATCTTGAATTCACAAACTGCCACTAGAAAGGCGAGTGATTGGTTCCTTCGCCTTATATATCTGGACTAACTTGTATATCCAGAACCGTTAAGCTTCTGATAACAGCAACACAGAGCTCGATGATGGACAGATTAATCGACCAAGTAAGACAATTATCTAACAAGTTTTGTCTGGAGATCATTAACAACTGTCAAAACATGCCAACAGTCTTGGCTCTACTAATAAGTGTCTCGTATGATTCGACATTTTCGATGTTTTCACGCAACCTTCGGAAGCTACTTTTGTCTTGGATTTTTCCCCTCCCTCCATTCTCGAGTTGCGTTATTTATGACGCTATTTCAAAGTACAGACTCCTCATCGGTAAGTAGCAATTATCTGTATTCCATACCACTGTTAGGTGGTACTTGAGCGAGTAGTACTGTGAGCAAACAGCTCCAACCAACTTTTCTTTTTTAAAACACCTTGTCGAGAGGGAGCTTTAAGCACCTGCCCACACGCAGCAAGAGTTCCATCATTAGAACTGCCAATTCTGAGAAGAGTCAGCCCCCAAGCGCGCCAGCTTACAACAACAAATCAGCCAGCATAGTTCCTTTAATGGGTCCACACAACTCCTGTAAGCGAACACAGTTGCTTAGGGATTCTGATCTTTATTTTTGGGCTGGAGAGCCAGCCAGCTCGTCAGCGCAAGTGTAGGTAAATACAAGCAGGAAACCTGGGCCTTTCAGTTCAGTTTGCTCTCCCCTACCCTCCTGCGTCGCAGGCTGCTTGTACCATACCCTTAATGGATGTGACAGAATGAGGTACAATCTGTCTTTCTATCCACCTATAAAATGAGGATGTTGTAAAATACGACTAAAATTAGCTTAACTCAGTCAGTACAAAAAAGGACTGTCCTGTCAGAGATTCCACTGCCATAAAATTATCTTCCTAAAGAAGAACTGGATCCTATGTTTGCATGGACGCCTGTAACCTGGACAAGCTGTTGTGGCTGCAGGGAATGCAATGAGGCATGAATGAACAACGTACAATACTGTGGTAAGAGCGGTGACTGTATTCACTGATGGAAGATGAAAGATTGTGCTGTGTGACACTAGAACTGGTGATATCCATCTACGCAGCCCATATATTGACTTATGTAGTACTACATCTATCAATGTTCTAGAGATTTTGTTATTAATTTAGCGACATTCTGAAGACTATCCATATTCTTAAAACTGAAATTTTGTGCATCAAGAGAAATTTTAGCTATTAAATTGATTGATACTTAGAAACTGGGGCATAATTTTTGGTGCAATATGAACACTTGTCCCTACAGTGACAGTGTATCTACTGTTTTTTATGCGTAAATATAGCCCAGCAGGGGAGGGATTTTAAAACATATGTAAGATCGATTATCCGTCTTAACTTATATTTGTTTTTGCAGGAAAAGCTGCAGACATACGAAGGTCCTGCATTATCCTTTCCTTGTCCTTCCTGCTGAAACAGGTAGCCAACATTTTATGATAATTTTCCTTTCCTAACTTTTTTTTTTTCTTTCAAGAAACCATGGCAAGATTTTACTCCTTGTCATTTCTATAAAAAAAAAAAAAAAAAAAGACAAAGAAGAAGAATCTGGGTTCCTCGAAGAAGTCGATGGTAAATACGTTGGAGCATCCCACCCCAGGTTCGTATCCAACAACGACCACACCGTCCTTGACCTTCCACCTTTTATTATGGCGGAAGATTGTTGTGTGTCAGGTTATGTGGTTTGCATTTTACCCGACTGGTGGCGTGTTGCATCTCCTTTGTTATGGTGGCGGCGGAATATAAACAAACGCATCCCCGATAATGGAAATTTGCATACTCAAACAAGCCTGCCTTCCCGCCCGCCAGAGGACGTGGCTGATAATCAGACTGGCAACACAGAGTAGACATTTATATGCAGGCAGATTAACCGATCCTTACGAGGTAGTGAACTCTCGTTACTTACAAGCAGATAATAGCACGCTGGCATGATAAATAAAAAGATATAATGGTACCCAGTACATTAATGCGTTGAAGAGATACTATTATCTTAACACTCTTCCCCAATAGTGGGGGAGGGAGGGGGGGATCTAGAAACTAAAGCAGATAAGTAGAAAAGTTGTATATATATAAAACAGAATACCCAGTAAAATGCACCACACTCCCTTTCTAGATGCAAGCGAGCAGGAATGCCCCAAAACTACGCCTCCTTATGTCTGTGATGGAGAAACTACTCCGTCGACTGCCAATAACTTAAAACATCACAGTACTGGGTCTGCTGAGTTATTGCTCACTGCGTCGTTATTTACCGCAATGAAACGGTTACCTAAGTTTGGAACTAAACATAACAAGTTTCCTTAGCGTGTAGAAGAGACATAAATAATTCAGTGTACAATATTAGTGTGTCGTTTAACAAGCCCGTAAACTGTTCTAATGGATGAATTGCGGTGCTGGCATACAAATCTAATCAAGTCGCGTTAATTATTATCTAGTATACTCAAAGTCATACAGTAATGTATTGAATGTATTATATTCTGTATAAAGTGAAATGATAATACATACTATGAACTGTAAATGAATGGTTACATTTCAATACTTCCCTTTGTTCTCGGGTCGGCCGGAATGGTGGACTCAATTTTTTGTCCTACTGTCCATCTAAAATCACAACAGGGGATATGGATGTTACCTCACTATTGCAGGTCGCCTTCGTGCTGAAGTTAATGTCCCTGGCGCAGTAGACTGGCAAGAACGTAAATCCTCTTCTCCGTATACTGTACAGTTGCCTCCATGTACCATCGATAAAGTATCGGCACCCTGGGGTCGGATAAGATGTGAAATACTTCGTCTCTGGTTCAATTGGTAGTGTTGGCATGCCTGTTTCATTCACGAAAACGTTGATTTACCATGTAGGACAATGTTACTCTGACTAATCCAGCAATATATCTGTAAAATAACAACACAAAAGAAGGATACAAAGCGACATAACCGTGTTATTTCCCGTAAATCACAGTCCGTGTATCATTATGTTTCACACTGAAAGGGTGCCGATACTTTTTTTATCGATGGTACAACGAGTGGTGTGTTTGGCGAAATGTGGCACCTCTGTGTTTGTTTACGTTGTACTAATAGTTAGTGAAAGTGCAGACCCGGCAGAGCTTCCCCTACAATACGGTATCTTGTACCCACAAAACCAATGTTATATCAAGTCATAATCTGTCTGCAAATACAAGTGTTTGCCGCCTAGGTATTCTGGAAGGTAGGGTGATAAAAAAAAAAAATAGTAATGCCATTAGCATCCATTTGTTCTCCGATATGAGGTGACTGTGAGGCGAGGTGGAACGAAGGGGAGGGGGGACAGGAGGTGAGGGGAATAGTAGGGAGAGGGAAGGGAGAAGTGTTGGGGGTATGGTAAGGGTATACGTTGTTACGGAAGAGAGAGAAATAATGAACACTTCAAGTGAGAATACTAAAATCACTACTGTCCCGCAAAGTCCCAGGTTCAAAACAAAAGAGTTAAGTAAAATTACAAGTTAAAGTTTAATGCTCAAACTAACAACTAAACATTCAGGACTCATAAGGATAATGTAATGGCAAAAAACAGGTTAAATATATGGTTAACTGCAATAGCCTCTATTAACACGAAATTAGCAAGAGTAAATTTATCTCAGTCAGCCCTGATAAAATGAGAAAACCGGATAATGCTCAGTTAATGCAAGATATATTATTACAGATACAAAATATTATTAATAATGGCTGACATCAAAAACTCCACATAAATCACAAAAACCTCACCAGGCCCACGAATTAACACCTTATGCTATACAGTACAAAAAAAAAAAAAAAAGGCAATAACACTTATACTCAAATTACACAGCAGCTAGATGGTTGGAGACTTCCTGAGCACTCACAAAAATAATAACAACTGTACAGGGGAGGACAGAGATGTGAACAAAATGAGGAGTAGATCTAAGTGGCAATTAATGCAGAGACTGAGCTCATAATATAGGGGCCGGCAGAGCTTGATACAACTTGTAAGAAGGACGTGCAAATGAAGCCATAGGGGACAAAGAGTTGACACTCCTGCTCTGAACAACAGAAAGAACGACTTACTCTACTATAAGGGAGGAGAAGGGGGGAGTGAGGTAGAACACGGAAGCTTGGTCACTATGAAAGCCACGAGGCGAATCGTGATTAAACATGCAGCATACTGTAAGTTAGAATTATACAAAGGATGATGAAATCATAGGCTATGTAACACCTCCCCACAAAAAAAAAAGAAATTTCCAAAGGAAATTTCTTTTTATTCTAAAACAATCTGTCTAAAGTCTAGATAAGCAATCTGCAATAACATTTTCTTTCCCCTTGACATGTTATATGTCTAATGAATACTCCTGAAGAAGTAGACTCCATCTTGTCAATCTCTGATTTTTATCTTTAAACTTACTAAAGAATTTCAGTGGGTTATGATCGGTATAAATGACTATGGGGTCAAAACCAGAACACAAATAAAATGAAAAATGCTGTAAACCCAAAATCAAGGTCAAAAGCTCTTTCTCAATAGTTGAGTAGTTCTTTTGAGGTGGAGTGAACTTCTTACTGTAATAAGATACAGGGTGTTCAATACCCTGATCATCCTCTTGCAGCAAAACAGCCCCAGCTCCTGTATCACTTGCGGCAACAGCCATCTTAAAAGGCTTAGCAAAATTTGGAGTAGCGAGCACTGGCTGACTTAATAGGATAGCTTTAAGTTTGCTGAAAGAGGATTCACAGTTATCGGTCCAGACAAATTTAACTCCCTTTTTCAGTAGGTCTGTAAGTGGTGATACAAGAATTGAAAAGTTAAGAACAAATCTCCTGTAATAACCTACCATTCCCAAAAATCTTTGTAGCTCTTTCCTACTTTTAGGTCTGGGAAGATCACTTATAACCTGAACCTTAGCTCCTGGTGGTGCAACATGTCCATCACCAATTACGTACCCAAGGTACTGAACTTTAGCTTGACCAAACTCACACTTTGATAAATTAGCTACAAGATTAGCCTGAACCAGACGCTCAAGAAATTTACTGACATGGCATAGGTGATCTTTCCAGTTGTCACTGAAGATTAATACATCATCAATATAAACAACACACCCTGTCAAACCCTCTGTTACAACATTCATGAGCTTCTGAAAAGTGGCTGGTGCATTCTTCATACCATATGGCATTACAGAACATGCAAAAGTCTTTCCTAGTGTTACAAAACATGAGATCTCCCTAGCACGTTCAGTCATAGGTACTTGGCAGTATCCCTTTAACAAATCAAACTTACTTATGTACCTAGCCTTTCCGATCTTGTCTATGCAATCTTCCACGCGAGGGAGAGGGTAAGTGTCTGTTTTGGTTATCTGATTAACATGTCTGTAGTCGATGCAAAGCTGCTGTGACCCACCTGGCTTAGGGACTAGAGTGAAAGAACTCCACTCGCTCTGACAGGGCTCAATCATCTTGTGGTCCAACATGTAGCCAAGCTCCTTCTGGATGAGAGGAACTTTCACTGGGTTCACACGGTAAGGAGGCAGTTTAATTGGCTTTGCGTGTCCAACATCGACATCATGCATCAACACAGTGGTTCTTCCTGGAGTGGCACGGAACACTTGCGGGTACTCCTGCAGTAATGCCGAAAACTCCTGCCTTTCCTCAGGAGGTAGATGAGAAAGCTTAGTCTGGAGATCATTCATGATATCAGGATTCTTCCCCAAACTATCACTCAGGCTCATGCTGCATGGAAGAACTTCACTTGCAGACTCGGGTGAAACAGCTACAGTGCAGACTGGGTTATTTTCGTCCCGCCTGTGATATAACTTTAGCATGTTGATGTGACAAAGTTGCTTGTTCTTTCTACGATCTGGTGTGGCGATGACATAGTTGACATCACTGAGTTTCTTCTCCACGAAATAAGGACCACTAAACTTGGCTTGAAGAGGTTGCCCATGCACCGGTAGCAGAATCAAAACCTGATCTCCTGGCTGAAAGTGGCGTAACCTGGACTTCTTATCATATCAAGTCTTCATCTTCTCCTGAGCAGCTCCTAAATTCTCTCTCGCCAGCTGTAAAGCAGTGGACAGCTGTTCTTTGAACTTCATCACATACTCCAGCAGGTTGACGTCATCTTCCTCCGACAGCCAACATTCCTTGAGCAGCTTAAGGGGTCCTCTTACTTCATGGCCAAACAGTAGTTCAAAGGGTGAGAAGCCCAGTTATTCATTTGGAGATTCTCTTGCGGCAAATACAACGAATGGAAGACCTTTATCCCAGTCTTTCTGATGTTCCAAACAGTATTTCCTGAGCATCGATTTGAGTGTTTGATGATATCTCTCCAACGCTCCTTGGGTCTGGGGGGGGGTAAGCTGAAGACGTGATCTGGGTGATGCCCAACTCTTTCAGAGACTGCTTGAAAACATTTGACATGAAATTACTTCCCCGGTCTGACTGAACCTCCTTGGGCAGACCAAACTTTGTGAAGAACCCTAGTATTTCCTTAATCACGTTCTTTGCTGAGATATTTCTAAGTGGAATGGCTTCAGGATAACTAGTAGCCATATCAGTCAGGGTCAACACATAAGAAAATCCTGAAGAAGTCTTAGGAAGAGGGCCCACAATATCCACCAACACACGGGTGAATGGCGCCTCAAAAGGAGGAATGGGTACTAGAGGTGCAACCTTTTCAGTCTGATTACACTTCCCCACAACTTGACAGATGTGACAAGACTTACAATACCAGGAAACATCTCTGAAGATACCTGGCCAGTAGAAGTGTTCCAAATTCGTGCCACAGTCTTCCTCACTCCAAGGTGTCCTGCCAAACTGGAATCATGAGCCACTCTAATGATATCCTGCCTACAAACACGAGGGATGACAACTTGATGTACAACCTCCCATTCACAGTCGGCTGATGCTGTTCGGGGTCTCCACTTTCTCATAAGTACTCCTGACTTTATATAATAACAAGTAGAAGCACCAGCTGACTCTTCCTCACTGCAAGCAGAGTTAGCTAGACCTTTCAACTCAGGGTCAGCAACCTGCAACTCAACCGACTCTTGACAAGACAAATTATCAACACTACGGGGTACTATCTCATCTGGTGAGTGGTCCAAATTAGCAAGAAAAGTGTCAGCTAGGATAACATCATCATCATCATTATCCTCTAAGTCACCAGTAACTTTAGACTTAGCCCTAGTGACAGCACATGCAGGGAACACATCGGGGACATCACAATCCTGGGCCGCAGCCACTGGCTCACTAGACAACTGAGGAGCTGGACACACTTGACTTCCACCAATATCATTTCCAAGTAAAAAAGTTACACCTGACATTGGGAATGTCTCAACCAACCCAACCATAACGGAACCATTAATAAAACCAGACTCTAAATTCACTCTGCACAGAGGGACAGAGAAGTAATTATTCCCTACACCTTTTAAGATTACAGTTTCATCAGAGGAATTAACATTAGAGCCTAGAACACTGGTCAGCATAAGGGATTGGCAAGCACGTGTATCACGATATATTTTAACTGATTTCCTGTTATTACTGTCCAGAGGACTGACAAAACCATCAGACAGGAAATTAGCACATGAACTCTTGACAGTGTCACCCACGTTACTGCTCAAAAGAGGAGCTTCATCATGAGAATTTAATTTACCCCTCAAAGGAGGTTCAGTTAACTCGGTTAAAGAATTCTGGGAACTCTCAAGGGTGGACACTAGACCAATTGACTGAATATTTAAAGACTCCTTTTTGTTCACATCATGCTGTCTCCTGAAACATTTCTCAGTAGTATGACCAAGCTTACTACAATAAGTACATTTACTTTTCTGAAATCTAGAGGTGGAGCTGGTATTTACTTCCTGAGAAACATCATCTTTATTCTCTTTCCTGTTACCTGTACTCAGAGTAGAGGCAACGTACTTACTCTCAGCTTTTCTTTTTTCTTTAGAATATCTCTTGTGAGTGAGAACATATTCATCAGCTAAAACTGCAGCATCAGACAAATTATCTATTCTTTTTTCATCAAGATATAGGCTTACATCTTTATTAATACACCTTTTGAAGTCCTCCAGCAAAATCATCTGCTTAAATTTATCAAAATCAGAATTTACATTCTTAGAATTTAACCACTGCTCTAACAGATCTTCTTTGATTTTTGCCTAGTCAACTTGGGATTGCTTATCTTGCTTATAAGTTGTCCTAAATTTTACTCTATAGGCTTCAGGAACAAGCTCACAGGCCTTAAGAATCAAGCTCTTAACTACATCATAATTATCAGACTGATCCTGAGGCAAAGATGCATAAGTTACTTGAGCTTTACCGGTGAGAACAGTCTGAAGGAGTACTGGCCAATACTTTTTGGACCAATTAAAACCTGTAGCTACCCTCTCAAACAACTGAAAATACTTTGTTAAATCAGATTCATTAAAAGGAGGGACAAGTTTAATATTTTTAGCCACATCAAAATCATCAGAGCTAGATGATCCAGTTCCACCTTGTTTCATGCGATACTCATGGTCTGCCTGAATCGTAGCTAGTTCAATTTGTGCCTCAGCCTGTGCCTGTGCCTCCTGAATACGAGCCTGAGACTCAGCATCCTTAGCATTTGCCTGAAACTCAGGCTTCTTAGCACGAGCCTGAAACTCAGCCTCCTTAGCACGGGCCTGAAACTCAGCCTCCTTAGCACGGGCCTGAAACTCAGCCTCCTTAGCACGAGCCTCCTGCAGGGCTAGCTGTAACTTAGCTATTTCAATCTGCGTTTGCTCCTCTGGAGGAGTTGCATTAAACAAGCTTTCATTAATCATGTCAACAATTTGACCTTTAGAATGATGAGAGCGAACAGCAATTCCCAACTGTTGAGCAACTAGCTTAAGTTCATTCTTTGTTCTGTTTTCTACATCACACACTGTTTGCACATTTGACAAAAAATCTTTGGCTTCATCAAGCGTAGTAATAGTAGACATCATGAATAAATCACAGTCACAAAATATCAAGCAATATCCTTATGATATCCTGAATATCCTGATAAGAGGTCGCCAAATTTATGTTACGGAACAGAGAGAAATAATGAACACTTCAAGTGAGAATACTAAAATCACTACTGTCCCGCAAAGTTCCAGGTTCAAAACAAAAGAGTTAGGTAAAATTATAAGTTAAAGTTTAATGCTCAAACTAACAACTAAACATTCAGGACTCATAAGGATAATGTAATGGCAAAAACCAGGTTAAATATATGGTTAACTGCAATAGCCTCTATTAACACGAAATTAGCAAGAGTAAATTTATCTAAGTCAGCCCTGATAAAATGAGATAACCGGATAATGTTCAGTTAATGCAAGATATATTATTACAGATACAAAATATTATTAATAATGGCTGACATCAAAAACTCCACATGAATCACAAAAACCTCACCAGGCCCACGAATTAACACCTTATGCTATACAGTATAAGAAAAAAAATATAAATAACACTTATACTCAAATTACACAGCAGGTAGATGGTTGGAGACTTCCTGAGCACTCACAAAAATAATAACAACTGTACAGGGGAGGACAGAGATGTGAACAAAATGAGGAGTAGATCTAAGTGGCAATTAATGGAGAGACTGAGCTCATTATATAGGGGCCGGCAGAGCTTGATACAACTTGTAAGAAGGACGTGCAAATGAAGCCATAGGGGACAAAGAGTTGACACTCCTGCTCTGAACAACAGAAAGAACGACTTACTCTACTATAAGGGAGGAGAAGGGGGGAATGAGGTAGAACACGGAAGCTTGGTCACTATGGAAGCCACGAGGCGAATCGTGATCAAACATGCAGCATACTGTACGTTAGAATTATACAAACGATGATGAAATCATAGGCTATGTAACAACGTATCGAAACTTTGCCTTGTTTCATTACGAAATATGCAGGCTGTGAAAACACACATGTTCCAACCACCCCACTCTCAAACACTCTCCTTCTCAGTCTTATATTCTTCAATCACTGCGCATTTCCTCTTTCTTTATTTTATTCTGTTCTCTAAGCTACTTATTCGTGGGGTAGGTTGTGGCGACCATCATCCACTTACGTGATGTAGTGCTGCCTACTTCTTCCTTCATCTTCGTCATACTTTACTGTGTTTAACCTCTATTCATCCTGTTTTTTCCATCCTTTCTGTCGATTTTATTATTGTTCTTTCTACTTCAGGTCACTCTTCACTGAGTGACAAACAAATGGTTTCTTTTAATCCAGGAAACAATTTACAACGCTGGGTGGTAACCACGTAATCAAATAATGGGGTGACGTGAAGCCTACTATGGTGCCCCTGTTAACTGGTTTAAAGGCTGCAAATGCAGTGTCCATCCAGGAATCAAACTTCCACACACTTCCCCACACCACGGTGTGACGAGGCGTTGTCTACATGTAAACAATGGTTCACTGCAGGGGACGACCCTGCAGGGACCGTTGCTTGCCTGCGGCCGATGGGTTTGATCGGCTCGATAGACCGGGGTATTCAGCAACATCTTTGCATATCTGCTGTATTATGACGCTAAGGAACATGTCAAGAAACGTCATGACCCAAGGTGTTGTAATTGATGGTGGTATTCTCGTTGGCTAAACAGGCTGCACTCTGCATATGGAGGATAAGTATTACACTGTCTATTACTTATGCAAGTTATGTAAGTAAAACCATGAGAGGAATAACTTTCATGAGAACATTATAATGTAATTTACATAATAAATCGCTAGGAACGAGTGTTATGTTCACTAGCCTAAAAGATGATGGTTGGGTGAGTGAGTGGCTAGTGTATTGGTGTGATCTGCAGGTACCGTCACTGTTGGCAGCTGTTGTTGGCTAACTGGACAAATTGCCACACCTCATTATTGGATCATCCACCTGCCGCCATAACACCACAATTTGCGTCAGATGATTCGGGCTTTGTAGCGACTGGTCCATCTCAGCACTAATGGACATACTACTTAGATGCTCACCTTATCCCACCAACGAGAGAGAAATATGAGGAACTAAAGGCTAGATCCACAGTCTGTGAAACCTAAGCCTGAGATGACAGCAGGTTTTAGTACTGGATGGAACAAATAACAGCAACTATGAAACTCATAACTGAGAGGAGCAATATGAGAAAAGTGCCTGAACTATAACCCCTTCACTTCGAGAAGGCCCCATTTAACTAACCAAAAAAGTCCAGTAAATATAGTACAATGATACAAGACATCATCGTACAGAACTCTTTCACTATAAGTACAGGTCTCCAAACTTGCATAAAATGTTTGGCAGTAACAAAAATATATGCCATCATTGTACTGAAGAGGTTAATTTGTATCTCGCCCTTCCCTATAACCACGCAGTATTCTAACCCAGTCCAGTCTTCCCTCTCTCCCCCTGACTCCCCATACGCGGCCTGTTCAAACTGAGCCAGGAATCGAATATATTCTGACGCAGACGATCTGATGGTGTATGTAAAAAACGAATCTAAAAAGAAGAACATCTCTTTTCACTAAGCCTCTTTCTGGGTATTCCGTTTCTCACTGCCAGACACTATGCAGAGACGGTGAGAAACAGAATGGCTCAGTGAAGCAGGACGTTTTTCACTATTTTAATCCAGCCTACACGATCAGGTACTCTTCATCAGGATGTGTCCGATTCCAACTTCTGTGTGAAGAGAGGTTACGTTCATAGAGGGTCTTAACTGTCACTGTATACACATCTCCACGGCAGTTAATTATTACCAGGAATCGTACTGTCTGGACGTATTATTTACTTGAACATGCACTCTGGTTTGGTTGTGAAATGTTTGGTGTCTGTAGGAGTGAAGATAAAATGGAAAACAACCTTATATATAACACGAGTTTGAAAAAGGTTATACACTCAATCCCTCTCACTCCATACCCCGTCTCCTACATCTCTCACACTAATACATACATTCACTGCGTCCTACATCTCTTACACTAATACATACATTCACTGCGTCCTACATCTCTCACACTAATACATACATTCACTGCGTCCTACATCTCTCACACTAATACATACATTCACTGCGTCCTACATCTCTCACACTAATACATACATTCACTGCGTCCTACATCTCTCACACTAATACATACATTCACTGCGTCCTACATCTCTCACACTAATACATACATTCACTGCGTCCTACATCTCTCACACTAATACATACATTCACTGCGTCCTACATCTCTCACACTAATACATACATTCACTGCGTCCTACATCTCTCACACTAATACATACATTCACTGCGTCCTACATCTCTCACACTAATACATACATTCACTGCGTCCTACATCTCTCACACTAATACATACATTCACTGCATCCTACATCTCTCACACTAATACATACATTCACTGCGTCCTACATCTCTCACACTAATACATACATTCACTGCGTCCTACATCTCTCACACTAATACATACATT
The DNA here is from genome assembly GCF_032717465.1 of Coenobita brevimanus. Classification (NCBI taxonomy): domain Eukaryota; kingdom Metazoa; phylum Arthropoda; class Malacostraca; order Decapoda; family Coenobitidae; genus Coenobita; species Coenobita brevimanus. The sequence continues at coordinate 21,495,320 of NC_137067.1, read as the reverse complement.
CACTGCGTCCTACATCTCTCACACTATTACATACATTCACTGCGTCCTACATCTCTCACACTAATACATACATTCACTGCGTCCTACATCTCTCACACTAATACATACATTCACTGCGTCCTACATCTCTCACACTAATACATACATTCACTGCGTCCTACATCTCTCACACTAATACATACATTCACTGCGTCCTACATCTCTCACACTAATACATACATTCACTGCGTCCTACATCTCTCACACTAATACATACATTCACTGCGTCCTACATCTCTCACACTAATACATACATTCACTGCGTCCTACATCTCTCACACTAATACATACATTCACTGCATCCTACATCTCTCACACTAATACATACATTCACTGCGTCCTACATCTCTCACACTAATACATACATTCACTGCGTCCTACATCTCTCACACTAATACATACATTCACTGCGTCCTACATCTCTCACACTAATACATACATTCACTGCGTCCTACATCTCTCACACTAATACATACATTCACTGCGTCCTACATCTCTCACACTAATACATACATTCACTGCGTCCTACATCTCTCACACTAATACATACATTCACTGCGTCCTACGTCTCTCACACTAATACATACATTCACTGCGTCCTACGTCTCTCACACTAATACATACATTCACTGCGTCCTACGTCTCTCACACTAATACATACATTCACTGCGTCCTACATCTCTCACACTAATACATACATTCACTGCGTCCTACATCTCTCACACTAATACATACATTCACTGCGTCCTACATCTCTCACACTAATACATACATTCACTGCGTCCTACATCTCCCACACTAATACATACATTCACTGCGTCCTACATCTCTCACACTAATACATACATTCACTGCGTCCTACATCTCTCACACTAATACATACATTCACTGCGTCCTACATCTCTCACACTAATACATACATTCACTGCGTCCTACATCTCACACTAATACATACATTCACTGTGTCCTACATCTCTCACACTAATACATACATTCACTGCGTCCTACATCTCTCACACTAATACATACAGTCACTGCGTCCTACATCTCTCACACTAATACATACATTCACTGCGTCCTACATCTCTCACACTAATACATACATCACACCTCACAACAACAAGCAGTACTCTATCATCCCTCTCACATCGCCAGGGTTTTCCATTCCGCCACCACCCGCATTACTTATTCATGTTACTCCACGCGCCAGGCTGCTTCATTCACGCTGACCCCACGCCTACCCACTCACTCATTCTAGACAGCGTGAGAGGCGAGGCGAGAGGCAGGAAAAGGTACGGCAAGTAGGAAATACGGACTGGAGGGTGGGAAGAGGGAGGAAAAGAGAAAGTAAACCTGTATGAAGGAAAATAAGCAGGTTGAGAAGGGAAAATGTGAAAGAGAACATATGGTAGGAAAAAAAAGGAAAAAAGAAATAATAGCCATCGAAGAGTGGAAGGAGAGAAAATAGGAATTAAAAAGTTGATTAGGAATTGCTCGTACCTACAGAAATTGTTAAGTTCAATTATGTTCCTATTTATGACTGACTTAAGTCACCTCAGTGATGCACAGTTTCAGTATACGGACATAGTTCTTCCATTTTAGCAACAAGAGGAAGTGTTAAATGAGACTCACGAAAATTGAGTTGATGCAAGGAGGGATAAAGGAAGGATAAAATAAACGAAGAATGAAGAAACGTAAAGAAGAACGGAACCAAAATGTTGTTAGTGGAAGGGACAAAGAAGGAGCAAGGAAAGGAAAGGCATGTGAAAAGGTGGAGGATGGCAGAGAAAACGTTCAAGCTCTAAGGTGGGATGGGAGATATTAAGGGAAAATAATGAGGAAGAGAGGGGGCGCGAGTGTTAATGATTAGCGAGGAAGTGGAGAGGATCTGGGGAGGTCGGACGGGTTGGAAGGCGCGGAGACCAGGATTTTGGTTAAAAGTAGGGGAATGGAGGTGGTCTGGGGATGAGGTGGGGAGAGGAGGGGGGAATGACCGGGGAAGCTAATCTATGGTTGGGGTAGGAGAAATGGTTGGGAGTAGAAGGGGAGGGCATAGTGGAGAAGCAGAGACGGGAGGGGGCTGGAGATGGGATAGGAGAAGGGGTAGATGTGAAGGGGAGGAGGAAGTAAGATGGAAGGGGATTGGATAGCGAGTACGAGATGGGGTACGAGATAAGGCGATGGAGGGTGGTGGTTGGGAAAAGGGTCCGAAGGAGGAGAGAAGGGAGGGAATGGCGGGGAAGGGAAGAGGGATGGGAATGAGAGCAGAAGGGTGGGGAAAAGAATCCTGGATTAAAGACGAAGGAAGGGGACCTATGAAGGGGTTACAGGGGGGGGGAGGGCTTTGTGGTAATGTGGTTGAGGGTAGGATGTTGGGAGGGGATAAGGGGTACGGGTATTGGTGAGGACTCTGGAGATGGGGAATGGTAGTGGGGGGAGGTGTGGGGGAGATCACGCACAACAAGCCCTGACCTCGACTCCCAGTTTGGCTAAGGAATGCCATTGGACGGCTCTGCTGGGGGCAAGAGAGGAAGGAAAGAGAGGTGAGAGGGAGAAAGAAGTAAACAGGAGAGAGGGAGAGGTACGAGAGGGAAGGGGCTGTGGAAAGGATGGGGAGAGGGAGGGAGGAAGAAAGGTGGTGAGCTGGAAAGAAGGGAAAAATCAAAAGGGAAATACAGGAAGAAGGAGATGGAGGGAGGTGAGAGGGAGGCAGGTGAGTAGGGAAGTGTGAGGGAAAGGGAGGGAGGTGAGAGAGAGGAAGAGTGAGGGAAGGGGGTGAAAGAGAGAGGACGGTGAGGAAGGGAGGGGGTAGGAAAAGAGGAAAGAGAGGGGTAGAAAACGCGAGCAGAGGGGAGGAGCAGGGGGAAAGGTAGAGATATCGATAGGAGAAGGAAATAAAATAAAGGAAGCCTGAGGAAATTATAGCAAGAAAAAATGTACACTAAAGGCGTAATGAACGGGTGAGTGAACGAGAGCCCCAAGAAAAGGGCAGGAACAGCAAGAAACACCTAGGAAGGCAGCAAAAAGACATTAAGAAAATAAGAGGAGAATGTTTATTATCCAAAAAATAAGATGAAGGAAAGACCAGCGATGACTGAAAAAGGTAAGATAACAGTAATGAAAATACGGACAACTGACATTCATGGAAGAGTATTTACGACGAGAAATGAATGTGATAATGATTAGAGGAAAGAAAATTAGAATATACAGACGATGAGCAAGGGAGAAATGATAATAAATGAGAAACTATAAAAGAATGTTTAGTAATGGATGATCACTGAGATAGGTATGAAATTTATGACCATATGAGGAAAAAAGAATTATTTAAACCTAAGAGTTAAAAAAAATAGAGGGAGAAGTACCAGTGCTGAGAAAGAGAAATTAGGGGAAAAAGGAAGAAGGTGTACTAGTATGATAAGAGCAGAGGTGAACGAGAAGCATCAGACACGAATGAAGGTAAGGAAGACTAATAAGGAAGAATGATGAAAGTGTGGTAGGTAAAGAGTATCGGGGTGAAGGGGAGACGAGGAAGAAAAGATGGAGCTGAATGTTTTGAAATAAGGAGAGAGAGAGAGAGAGAGAGAGAGAGAGAGAGAGAGAGAGAGAGAAAGAAAGAGTGAGAGAGAGAGAGGAGTGTGAACACTGCCGATAAAAACCTTAAAAGTCTAACTCATAAATAAATTCTGGGAAAGGAGATAGGAGCGATGGCAGGCGTGAGGATGTGGTAGTTAAGAGGAAATAATAACTAATGTTGTGGGAAGAGGAGGCGAGGGTGAGATGGAGGGGAAGCTGAAGATGAGGGACGATCAGAACAAGGGTTGGGAAAGTAGGACTAAAATATGGATGAAAATTATATATGGGAGAATAGAATGAAGGATGGGGATGAAAAGCAAGTTTATGATGGAAGGATGGCAGATGACTGGAAAATGGAAATGAATAGGAGAAGAGAAGCGTGAATAAAAACATGAATAGATTAGAACTTGTGGTGAACATGTCGGAAGAGGAGGGAAAGCTCAATGAAGCTGGGATGGAAGGAGGAGAGACTCAGAAAACTACACCAAAGCGTGGATGAAAATAGGACAGAAGGGAGGCAAAAATGAGTGAAAGAGGAATGTGGTTTGTATTAAAGATGAAGATGCAAGAAGATGGAAGGTAAGCTGAAGATGCGATGGCTAGTGTAGGGGGTCAAATAGCAATATTGAAGTGTGAATGGTTATTGGATGTGAAAAAATGGGCATACTTAGGAAAAGGGATCGGAAAGTAGTATCAAAAGTAATATGAAATGAGACAGGGTTCGAAGGTGATGGAAAATTTAAAAAATAAACAATGTAGACGAAGATGAAAAAAGAAGGCAAGATGAAGATGGGATGGTTGAAGAAATAAGCCAGATGTAAGATATTGAGAGTTAAACTGAGGTAAGGAAGAAAATGAATATGAAGATGACAAGAAGGAGGGTAAGAAGTAGATGGGATGAACTCTGAAAGTGATATCAGATAATTATACTGAACTTGGAATTAGAATGGAATGTGAATGAGTATGATTATGATAAAACAGACAAAAAAAAGTGGAGATAAATAAAGGGGGAGAAAATGAAAGGAGAGTTGAAGAACTGAGGAGAGAATGGACTCGGAAAACAAAAACGATGACGACGACGATGACGATTTACAATGAAATGAGAGAAAACCAATTTTCAAAAATGGAGATGAAAGGTAGAGAGATGAATGAAAAGTGAAAGGCGAGGTGGGTGCGAGGGTAGGTGCTTGGGAGAAAGGGGAGTAGGACGGAGGGGGGGGAGGGAAGACTGAGGCGAGGTTGTGAGGAGATGGAGAGACGGACGGCAGGGGAGAGAATAAATAAAACAAAAGATACTACACATGAAATGAATGTTGGAGATAAATAGGAACCGGAACGATGAAAGAGGAAGAAGGGAATGCTTGGAGGAAGAGAGGAGAGATGCTATCTTACTGTTTAAATGACAGAATAAGAATAACAGGTAGAATCGGAAAGGAAAAAGGTATGCATAGACAAAGTAGACGTAATACATCATCAAAGAGAACGGGAGGGATTAAAGATTATGGGAGATATTATCAAACACGTTATTTGTGGTATGAGAGAAAATATTTGAGAGTAAAAGAAGAGATGGAAAGACAATAACTGATATCGCTGTTAAAAATAAAAGTGCAGGGTTGTGGCGGGAGTTAAAGAAGAGGAGAAAAGACTGAAAGAATGAGGAGGAAAAGAAACACTGCTTTAACGTTAATGTGGTCTATAAGGACTGTGATTTCTGTGTAGACATGCCCTAGATAATAGTAGAATGCTTGGTCATTCTTCATTTATATAGCAAGTGATTCAGTGACCTTCTCCGGACCTTTCCTGTGACAGACAAGATGTATTGGAAGTAATCATAGGCAAAGTGTTCCAGCACACAGTCATCACTCTTGCAGCTGCTGTTGTGTTGGGTCTCCTGTCTGTGTCAAGCAACGAGCTTCTTCAGTATCTTATATTTATTTACGGTCCTCCATATAAGAGATAACATATGACCAAACACTTCGGTCAGTAGTTTTCTGCACATCATTGTTTTTGTCTGGAGAATGTACCTTTCACTTTAGACCTGTTTGATTCTTCTCCACACACTGTTGAAACGGTTCCGAGCTGTATATAAAACAATCAGGATTGAATCCGTTATATTCTTGTCTCAACACATTTCTGCCTTTCCTGTACGCTGAAGACTCAAAAACTATCATGGCCTCTTGAGGTTAGTCATATTTTGTATGTGTGTCTTAATTTTTGCATCCCCACCATAAATCTCTGAAGTACAAAATTAAAATAGCTTTGGTGACTGAGAGGCCACTAATGCACCACGGTTCCAATGTGAGAGGCAGGAGGAGGTTTTGTATTTGTGAAACACTGCTTGGGACCGGGATCTTTTTGATACTGAGAGAGAGAAAGAGAGAGGGAGGGAGGGAAATATTCCCTACCAATTGAGACAAACTCACCACGTGTGTGTTTGCCTGCGCACACCACTGTTTATGGCATATTAGTGTTTGTCAGCCCATTTTGGCCATGCCTGTGTGGGCCAGCCAATTATGTGGATGTGAGAGATAAGTGGGTGTCAGTGGATGTCACTGTTCATGCTTGCAGGCTTATTTTCTGCTAATGTTTCCTTCTATAACCGTGTAGCCTTTCATGTTTGTTTAGAAGTTGTACACATGCGTGTATATTTATGTATATATAGATAGATATGTGTGTGAGGGGAGGGGATTCTCAGGGTAATAGAAGAGTAAACGTATGTATAGTGAGTGTTTGTGCGTGTATACTTCAGTGCGTCTGGACTGGAACTGTGGACAGTGTGCGTGGAAAGACGAGGACAGTCAATCTGCGTCACCAAGTACACGCCATCATTCTTTTTCTGCCGTTTAGGAAACCTGTTGTGTGACTCTGGGACGAGGCGAGGCAGACAGAGGCGGGGAGGGACACGGATAAGACAAACATGGTTATGCTGAGGACACACACACACACACACACACACACACACACACACACACACACGTACATGATAAAGATACAGACCCTGAGACACTAAAATTGAGGCACCATGGCCGAGACACTGACACAGTCACTAAGACAATGTGTGGGTATGCGTATGGATGGGCACACACGCACACAAGCTCAAAAATGCACAAGTATGTATGCACAAACACATACATATGTACAAAATCGCGCACACACATGCACAGAAATGCGCACACTTGCTTGCAAACTCAGAAACATACACACGGACACTCGCAAACACAAACACGCAAACCCACAGTTACTGCAGTCAAACAGCAGTTAATACATGAAAGAGTTCAAAACTACTTGATTAGGCTACATAAGTTCAAAAAATCTGAAAATAATGAATGGTGTAAAGGGTGCTCTAAGCCAAGGCAGCAGTGAGCGAGGAAGCAACACACCAGGAGAATCGCAAGTCAATTGGGACGCAGTGAGATCCAAGGCAAGACATGCTAATTGAAGGCAAACACATACAAACGAACCAAACACAGATAAACGCACTGTGTCGGGAAGGATACACCAGGGCAAACAAGTGAAAAAGTAAGCAGTCATCAAGGTGTACACAGATGGTACCAGGATAAGGGAGAGAAAAAGAATACGGAGTAAAGGATGAAGGGAGGGGCCTGGGAAGGGGATGCAAGAGGGAGAACGGTTCATGGTAGTGACGTAATGACAGGGGTTAGGGGCGTGAGGAGGTGATAAGGGATAGAGTGGTGAGGAGTCAGGGGATGGGGAATGGTGGTGGGGGACGGTGGGGGAGATCATGCACAAGCCCTAACCTCGACTCCCAATGTCGCTGTGGAATGCCACTGGACGGCGTTGGTGGGAAGGAGAGAGAGGTGGGTGTGGGGGGGGGGAGACAGGTGAGACGGGAGGATAATTGAAGGGAGAGACTTGAGAGGAGAGAAGTGGAAGGGAGAGAGTTGAGAGAGGTACGAAGGACAGAGGGCTGTGGAATGGATGAGGAGAGGAAGGCAAGGGTATGATGGCGAAAGGAAGAGAAAAGGAGGAAAATGGAAAGGAAAATAGAGTAAGAAGTGTATGGAGGGAGGTGAGAGAGAAACTGGGCGATAGAAGGAAGTGTGAGGGAGAAAGGGAGGGCGGTGAAAGGGAGAGGAGGAGGGTGAGGAATGGAGGGGACAGAAGAGGGAGGGAAGGAAGGAAGAAGAGATGACAAGCAAGAGAGGAGGAACAAGGGGGAAAGGAATAGCGAGATATGGAAATGAGAAGGAATTAAGCTGAAGGAAGCATCAGGAAATTAATTAGGAAAAGTGTGCAATAAAGACATAATGAAAGACTGAGTGAAGAGCAACCAGAAAGAAGGCATGAACTGCAAAAAAGAAAAACACAGGACGTTAGCAAAAAGACAATTAAAAATATAGTAGTGGAGGAAGATGTTTATTATCGTCAAAATTAGGTAACAAAATGAATGATGATCATGCTGAGTTGAATGAAAGGTAAGCAGAACTGAGGGGAAAAGATATAAGATTAAAGCAATGAAAACCGGAAAAATGCAATTAATGGACAAGCACTTACGAAGAAAAATCAATGTGATAATGATAAGAAGACGAGAAATAAGAATGTGCAGAGGAACATAAGGAAAAAGAATAAAAAAAAAAGTCATAAATAGAAAGTTGAGTAATGGAAGAAGGCCGGGGAAGAGATATGAACTTTATGGACCAAAGACAAGAAAAAACAAAAATTATAAATGACACGAACAATAAGGCATAGAAAACAGTATGAAAACTCTGAAAATGAATCCAAGAAAAAGAAAAGAAAAGATAAGGCGTATTAATGTAAGATGATACAAGATCAGCGGTGATGGAGAAGGACTGGACACGAACGAGGCTCAGGGAGACTAATAAGGAAAATGATGAAAGCGTGGTGGGTAAAGAGTACCAGGGTGAAGGGAAAACGAGGAAGATGGGGTGGAGTTTAATAGCTGAGAGAGAGAGAGAGAGAGAGAGAGAGAGAGAGAGAGAGAGAGAGAGAAAGAAGTTAAATAGTATATTGCCTATAAAACCTTAAAATGAGAACTAAAACTTGTCGGGGGAGGAGGCTGGGGCGGCGGCAGGCGTGACGATCTGGTGGTTACGAGGAAGAAATAATTAATATTGGAGAAGGAGAAGGAGGAGGAGGAGGAGGAAAGGGAAAGGGAAAGGGAAAGGGAAAGGGAAAAGGAAAAGGAGAGGAAAGAGGTAGAGAAGGAGCAGAAGCTGGGGGAAGAGGAGGAGGAGGAGGATAGGAAAGAAGGAAAAGAGAAAACGAGAAAAATGGCTCAGAAAATCCCTACTAAACCATCAATGGAGGCGACACAAGTGGAAAAATACAAGTTCAGGAAAACGTTTTACGAGAACAAATCGAAAAGTACGACTTGGACGTGAAGTTGTGGTAAGATGAAGGGAGATGAAGACAAGATAAGGAGAGAGAGTCAAAAATGATGATAAGATGAAGTTCGGGCATGACAGGGAATATGACTTAATCCAGATACTGAAAAAAAAAGGGGGGGAGGGAAGTAAAATTAAGCAAGACGCAAAAAGAATATAAGTTGTAGAAAGAATGAGATGCGAGGAAATGCGACCACGGCGTTTCAGTGTGGACGAATAATTTATGGAATATGAGGGATGGAAAATTAGTAAATTTATGGAAGGTGAAGGCGACTGGAGAAGGAAAGCACGTTGGAGATGGAAGGGATGCGGATGGATTGTAGTTAAAGATGAGGGAAGAAGAGAGAGGAGGAGTGGGAAAGAAGAGAGAAAAGGAGAGGCGGAAGAAGAGGAGGGGGAGAAGAAGAGAGAAGAAGAAGGAGGAAGAAGAGAGAAGAGGAGGGGGAAGAAGAGAGACGTGGAGGGGGTAAGAAGAGAGACATGGAGGGGGAAAGAAGAGAGAAGAGGAGGGGGGAAGGGAGAGAGGAGAGGAGGGACTAAAATAAATAATACCAAGTAAAAAATGAAAGTGAGAAGATAAATTCTTAGAGAATTATATAATATTGGAGAATAAGGTTATATTTTCACCATTAAGATGAAATTAAACGAACCCGTACTGGAAAAAGATAGTAATGCACCGTCTCAAATGAAACTGGAATGCGAGTGAAAATAAGTAAAAAAAAAAAAGGGGGGGGGGAAGAGGAGAGATGAAGGTCTGGAAGATGGATGAAAGGTGAAAGGTGGGTGGGTGGTGGTGGAGGGGAGGAAGCTGGTGGGGAGGGGAGAGCGTGAGGGAGTAAGACGAAGCTGTGGAAAACTGAGGTGAACAGCGGGGGTAAAGGGTGAGTACATAAAAGATAATATTACTGGAATAGAAAGTCGCAGACTAAAAGGGACCGGAGTTAAAAGGAAGGTGGAAAATAATGGTTGGGTGGGCTGGCAAATGGAGACTTTCAAACATAATTAGTTATAAAAATGTTGTGGCTGAAGGACACGGAAATTAGGAAAAAGTTCCCAGCTAGTACTCATACATCAAGATGAAGAAAGTCTAAGGAAGGGAGGGAATACTTAGGCGGAAAGGAAGAATTTGTAAAGCTCCTGAGTGCAGTAAAGAAAACTGGCATAAAATAAGGAGCATAGTGAAAATATCAATTTATTGAACAACAAAATACTGAGCTAATGAGACAAGGATGAGGAGGAACTGAATAGATAAGTCTGATAAGTTATTCTGATACGAAAGAAACTGTGGCTGAATAGAAGGGAAACTGAAGAAGGGAAAATCATACAAAGAAACACTATGGAGTAAGTTTATCAAACTGGAGTTAGCGTGGAAGAGAAAGGAAGAGGCGGGGGAGCTGGAAAAACGAAAATCTGTCAAATGCGTTATATGTGGTACAAAAGAAATCTTGATAACTAGGAAGGAAGCGGTAGGTGGAGTTAGAAAAGACAAAAAAAAGTAAATAAATCCCTTTCACGTGGTATGAAAGAAACTTAAGAAAAAGGAGGCAGCTAAAAAAAAAAGAAGTAAAAAGTACCATCATAATTAATCAACAAAGGATGGCATGAGGAAAAATGAAAGACAGAGAAAGATTATCCACGCGTGTTTGTGTTGCAAAGAAACTTTGACTAAGAATAAAAAGAAATGAATGAGGGAAAAAGTGTAAAATATACTGAATTAAGCTATCAAGATGAGGGAATTCTCATGACGGAACGAGGGGACAGTGATGAAAAGGGAGATTATGAAGCCCGTTTTATGACATTGGCTAATATAAAAACTGTGACTATGAATAAATGGAAGAGTGAGAACATGAAAGTATGCATTCAGATTCAAAGTACAGAGCTATTATAACAAGGAAGAAAATGGTGTCAAGGAGGAAAAGGGAAATTTAATTAGAAGTATCGGTGTAAATCATGACGCCGAGTACTGAAAAGTTGGAAAGGAAGGAAAGTAACGAATGAAAATGCTGAACAAATAAGTCACGATGTAACGAGTTCGAAGAACTGACTAGAAATTATCAGGCGTTTTATTTGACATTAAAAAAATTCACTGAAACTGGAATAACACAAAACGTAAATATACCATTTGGAGATAAATCACTTAACGAATATATAAGCTGATTTGGAGGGAATCTGAGAACACTGGAAAAGTGGGGGAATTTTTAAGGCAAAAAAAGAAAAGTAAATAAATAAATAACACGAAGAATGAAAGAAAAAAAACAGAGGTGATGGTAGCCTGGGGAAGTTGAGAAATATGGGGTATATGGTAGGGAAGCATGAAGTATGCTTGCAGGTGGGGTACGTGTGTGTATGTAGCTGCGTTATGGACTGGACAGGTGTATATGGGCCTTGGGTGTGGGTATGTGAAGCAAAGATGATCCGCGGATCCTCAAGTCTCTCACCATGGAGGGTAAGTGGCTTACTTAAGTAAGATGGATGTGGGTGTTACCTTGACAAACTGACCCATCCATCAGGCATTCTTAAACAGTGGGCCGTAGGGAAAAATGGTGTGGTGCCAGGCCAAGGGTTTATCTCTAGCCTCTTCAAAGCTATGACGACTTTATAGCAGTACCAGTAAAGTACATTTTGTGGGCGCGTGACGAGCGAGCGAGTGCCATGTCATCACAATTTCTCTCTGATATAAAAGTATAGACGGAATCTCCGATATTTAACTGCTAGAGTTGATGCCAAAAGAAAAACATAATGTTACGACGGGTAATCTTTTAAAATGTATTTCGTAATTGAGACACCCACCGATTGCCGAACACCCCCTTGGAAATTTCGAGATTCCAAGGGGCTCCCACGCATTTAAGGGTGAGTTCATAACTTAAACAACATTTATTGAACGAGTATCACATGCAGAAAGAATTTCAACTCCACTTCACACAGCAGTAAAGCTATTAGCTTCTGTTTAGTGTGATGGTCAGGTAGGGCCTGGCCAGGTCAGGCCGGGCCGCTCATTTCCAAACTTAATTGAGAGTAAACATTGCTCGCTCACTTCGCTCACTCTCATAATTATCCCCCTGTATTCACATGATGTTACTGTCCACTCGCTCAAAAAAAAAAAAAAAAAAAAAGTCTTTTCACACGTGACAGATGATTTCACATTAAGTGCAGTTGCTTACCGTGTTTTTCTTTCAGCGAATATTTCTCAATGAAGTGTTTACTTCGTAAGTTGCATAAAGTTCTTTCTTCATGTTGTGCTGATTAAATTAGCAGACATGTACAAATATGCGCTACTGGAGACCATTCATGCGTTTCGATCACTTTTGCAAAATGTAAGACAGAGGGTTGTAAAGATAGCACTTTTTTTTTTTTGTCGGGTGCACTTAGTGGACATATTCCTAATTGGAGAGGTCAGAAACATCCTTTACTAACCCCTTTTAGTACCAAAGGCCTCCTCAGAGCTGAATAATATAGTTCGTAGGTATCAGAAAAAAAAAGTCATTGTACTGAAATTATTAACCTGATGACGACAGAAATCATAAAGAGCTGGTCGGACGCCTTTTCACGGTGGCACCGATGCACCCATACTGAGGACCTGTCGGATACAGAAACGTCCCTTAACTCCCCCTCCCCCCACAACCCATCCAGCCAATCTCCTGAAAGGTGGTATGTAGTGGGTCAGGGTAGGACGAGTACACCCCTCAAAGATGACATGAGGGGGATTTTTTTTTTAACGTTTAAGGTTTTCTCTCTTCCTCCTGAAAGGAGGATGGCGGGTTCCAACGCTGAGCTTCCTGGCGTGCACAGGGTTCACATACAGTGCTACTACTACTACTACGGTATCATCATACGATATTACCCTGTTAATTAGCAACCTAATGTTTTATAAAGGTTACAAATAGTTTCCACTTAAAGGTATATAGTGGACAAGGATGCAGCTTGGTTGACGGCAGAGTCTGTTTGCTGAATGATTAAGAATAAAAAGAGAAAATATTACACACTCTAAACCCTCAGTCTTCGAGTTCAAGCCCATTATTACCATATTGTGAGACGCCAGGTACATGAGAGCGGAGAGCATTGACTTTCCTCTTCGTCGTTCTTCTTCGTCGCTATGTTTGGAAAAGTGTTGAAATGAACCGTCATCATAACCATACTGAAAACCCTACAGCACCCATCTTCACAGGGTGTATTAGTCCTCACCCTGCTCCACCACCTACCACCAGCCCGCTCACTCCTATCCACTCACCTCAAATAAAACCTTAAACGTTAAAAAAAAAATCCCCCTCATGTCATCTTTGAGGGGTGTACTCGTCCTCCCCTGACCCACTACATACCACCTTCTTACCCCACCCACTCCTTTCCACTAACCCCACTCATCTTATGCTACCTTGCCTCTGAATAATTTTTCTGCAACATCATCATCATCTGCCCAACACTTTTTCCTAGCAATGCATGAGGTTGAAGGAATCCGGAAAAAGGAAATGGAAACACAGAGCTTTATCGGAGAGCTACAACAAGTTTGCCAATAAAAAAGGGCCATATATATCCATATCCTCATTATTCAAGCCTTCTAAACCATGGACGCCATCTCACAGGCTAAATTATCCACACAAAAATGTATTCATAATGCCTGTGGGATAAACAGTATTGTGTCTGTAATTTCCCATCAAGCAGTTCAGTTACTTTTCAGCTACTAAACTGACCCTTTGGCAACGATCTCGTGCTGTATACTTTAGTCTTGCTGCCAACAGACTTTTTTTCCGCTGCGTTGAAATTTTCCGAACTGGTAAGGTCAGACCTAACTTTCATTAACCCCTCACTAATAGAGAACTGATAAAGGAGGGATATTATGGCTGGAGGCAGTACTGACATATATACAAACAGTGCACTTAAAAAGGTATTAAGAGTATAAAATATTCTAGGGATAGAAGTAAAGGTATTCAGCTAATATCCAAAACGCAGTTTTAACACAACCAGAAGTAGGGGAAAAGTAGGGTGCAGGATGTGCGGGAGGTGATGGATCAACGGGGTATAACTTAAACCATACTATTATCATCTGTCACTGTCTTCGGTTTCACCCTCTTTATCTCCTTAACCTATATATATAAAAGATGTAGAGGGGTGAAGGGTTATTTGGCTTAATAAAGGACACAAATTTTTACTTTCCCAAGGATTTCTTTCCTACGGGCACACAAATTATGAGTTCTGAGCCTGAAAGCTCAGGTGTAACAAGATGTTAACATTAAAATACGATGCTAATCTTGAAACAGTGCTATGGAAAAGATGTAGAGCTGTAGTAATGTCGTGCGTTATCACTGAGCTACGTGAAATATGCTGCTAAATGACAAAACTCTCCACCAGTAAAGTTAGACGAACTGTAGCTATACTGGATCACTATTATCTGTAGCTGAAAACAAATGCCTTCATGTGGTGGCACCTACTTAACTAACTGACTAAACTGCCTAGTTATACAAACGTCCCTCTAATACTTCCTTATGCACTGAAGGAAGGATGGCGGACTGCAGATAGCCAGCTTAAGCCTGCAGTCCACCGGGTTCACATTGCAGATGAACCTGAGGCCACAAGAAGGGCGGCAACAACACTATTTTCCGATTCACAAACTCTCTCTCCTTGACCAAAGCTTTTCGTAATAACAAGTCTGCAAGCATGTGGGATCCATTTTTAGCAGAATAAAATCGTCTGGAGTCAGCTGGAATAACTTAAAGAATGTCCCGACTGTGTAAAGGTTAATGGTACCCTATATTTACGCTCTTAGCCTCTCAGGTGAGTAAGAATCGTCTTGAGTTGTCCCAACCTAAATTGTGGGAAAAGGGTGAAGGGACTGGTAGGTAGTGGTCATTGGTGGTGTTGGGTAAGACGGCAGTTTATCAGTACTGGTGATCTTACTTGACCCCCCTGGCTGTGGACAATGGTGGGGCTTGGCGGGGGCAGAGCAGAAGCATGTCCCCTTCTATCTCCACCCTCCCCTCGTCCATCCTACCCATAGACCCATACACCTTACAAGTCTGACACTGGTATATGGATCGCCTGTGATTTGGTTGCTTAAGCTATAGTTTACCCAATTCATCTTTGCCTATTACTGTCATTTTCCATCTTGAATGCTGAATGATAACAACAATCGGTAAAGAGGTGGCCTGCGGTTCTACCAGACCCGGGTTCAAATCCCCGCTGGGGCTGGGAACAGTTTAAGGATTTGAACTACATGAAAAGCAGACTTTACCGATCTTCCAGAAGACCCGCCGACATGTCGTAAAAGTACCCCCGCTAATACCAATACGCCAGTCCTGTATGAGACAGCCCTGGGATGTATTCAATATGGACGGTGGGTGTTAGCGCCGAAGTGGTGACATGTAGTGGTGTATGATATGTAGGAGGACTACTGGGCCTTGAGAGCAGGCTGTGAGGCCTATGCCCAGAGTCGAGCACATAAAAAAAATAATTAAAAATAAAGTGTTAAGGACAGAATGTAATGTCTTAGTGTTGTGCGATCCTGCCACTAAGCCAGATGAAATAATATGTTAATGGACGAAAATCTTAGACTTTTAAAGTGATTGAACTGGAGTCTGGCCCATTATTAGTAGGGGCATATCAGAAGCTTGTCCCCGCTCCCCCTCATCCATCTTCCCCGTAGGCCCTCACACCTTACAAGTCTAGCGGTCATAATTTAGGGATCAATTTAAGGACGGTGTTATTTTCAACTCTCTTGGCTAGTTTAATTATTTGTTGCCCTGGTGGCATGGTGCAGAAGACATGGGTCGGAGACGACCGTGTGAAATAGTGCCATGGATCAGACCCAAAAAGTGACCGGAGGTTTTTCTGTCATGTAAGCGTTGCCATGGTTTCCAGCAACTTCAATTATATACAGTAGACTATGGCAGACTTGCCTCTGGTTTTTCTATGCCTCGAAACAAGTATAATGGGACTGTTTGATACCGCTACCCTCTTCTATAGTCTTGCAGCTGTGGTTCAGGTCTGACAGTGGTATATGGATAGCCTATAATGTGTTTGCTTAAGATATACTTAACCGATTAGTTCCCTGTCTATCTAAGATCTGTTTCTGCAAAAAGTGCAAGAGACATGGAAAGCTTCTGATCTCTCCTTTGCTTGTCTCTCTTAAGAAAACAGATTTTGGTTACGACTGGTAACTGATCATTAGTGGATGAGAATCCAAGTTGGGTCTGATTTAATATTTGTTTTCTTCTCGATGTTTCACTTTTCTTTGTTGCCTTGCTGGTAACAACATTTGCGTTGAGAATGTTATTCTTTGTGCTGCCATTTATATAAATCACTGTCTCATACTTCTTTCAAATTATGAAGCAAATGCAGCTGGAATATATTTCACAGGTATAGGGGAAAAAAAAAAAGTTGCACACGTGTCATACGTTTGTCTTTAATGTGAACACAACTTTGTTGTTAAAAAATGACTTTCAGCTTCTTTGTTCTAAGTAAGTCATCATTTTTCTTAACATACAAACATACAACTACGAGGTGTACGCTAACCCTACATAGTACACTTGTCTTTCAGAGATGTGTATTCTCTAATGAATGTGTGTGTGTGTGTGTGTGTGTGTGTGTGTGTGTGTGTGTGTGTGTGTGTGTGTGTGTGTGTGTGTGTGTGTGTGTGTGTGTGTGAGAGAGAGAGAGAGAGAGAGAGAGAGAGAGGTAACCGCAGTGAAGTGGGTAATGCAGTGTCTTGTCACGGCTTCCAGTGCTCAGTGCTACATACAGTAAACAATCCACCTGCTGTTCCATGTATCCTTGTCACAGCGTCATTGTTTGCTTTGACATGTGTCCATCGGATTCATATAAATTGCAGACAACGTTCTGTTCACTTCCATAAATGTGTCATCAATCATCTGCACTGGGTCACTGTTTACCTTACACCAACTCTTCTGTATTTACCTTTACTATAAACAAGTATTTATTACACCCAAGCTGCTATCTACACTTGTTTCATTTCCTCTCAAACACACACACACACACACACACACACACACACACACACACACACACACATAATCAATCAACGAGTTAATTTCCTGAATAAAAGAAGCTACAAGCATCTGAACGATGTTTCTAGTCTTCCTTCTACACATTTTCAATTGGCAGGTTTCCTCATCTAACAAGCCACTGTCTACACTCACCAATATTGCACAGTCAGTCCTCCTTCATGTACTTTCTCCACTTTCACCTGTGCATCGACCTTCTTCCCTTCTCAACAGACGTCTTCCTTCCCTCACGCCTCTCCCTTTCTCTACTTCTTCCTCTTCCCCTCCCTATACCTCTCCCTTTCCTTCTCCCTCCCTCCTGCTCTCCATGTTCTCTTTTTGTTGTTAGAACAAGTCTCTAAGATTTTGCCTTAAGACAGGTTTTCATGGAATTCCTTACTGCTCGTTTAATTATCGCTTTTAGAAATCAATATGCAGATGAGGCCGGTATAACTTACAGTCAAATACCGAGGCATAATGAGGCCAATCATATGTGCTTAATTACAATGGCTAATTAGGACAACTTTGGCGATTTCAGGTATTTGATTGGGGGTCATTTTATCGCTGGGAGGTACTGCGTTAAACGCTGGAAGAGGCGAACAGGTGTAAGGTTAGTGAGGGAAGAGAGCGAAGATGTGGGTGAGGCAAAAGAATAGTGGCAAGATGAGAGGGAGTTTGAAGGTAATGAGAGGGAATGCACTGGTATGTGACTGGTGGTGAGACTGGCAGAGTATGTTGGTAGATAGACTGGCAAAGTATATGACTTGGCGAGACTGGCAGTGTATGTGACTGGTGGTGAAACTGGCAGAGTACGTTGTTGGTTATACTGCCAGTGTGAGGATGGCAGAGTATGTTGGTGGATAGACTGGCAGAGTATGTTTGTGGTTAGACTGGCAGAGTATGTGACGTGTGAGGCTGGCATACTATGTGACTAGCAAAGCATGTGATTATACCCTTGAGGAGAAATTTGCAGGCACAGGGAGGTGGATGGCAGAAATAAGAAACTGGCCGAGCATAGTGATGGTGGGTTGACAGGATGAAGAGCACATGGTATGATGATCAAGGGCAAGCTGCGTTTTGTCAAATTTTGGAGTAAAATCAGCACGGAATACAGTCTCTCTCTCTCTCTCTCTCTCTCTCTCTCTCTCTCTAATTATATATATATATATATATATATATATATATATATATATATATATATATATATATATATATATATATAAATTCTTACGGAACAGAGTCTAAAATAACTACTGTCCCGCAAAGTTCCAGGTTCAAAACAAAAGAGTTAGGTAAAATTACAAGTTAAAGTTTAATGCTCAAACTAACAACAAAACATTCAGAACTCATAAGGATAATGTAATGGCAAAAAACAGGTTAAATATATGGTTAACTGCAACAGCCTCTATTAACACGAAATTAGCAAGAGTAAATTTATCTAAGTCAGCCCTGATAAAATGAGAAAACCGGATAATACTCAGTGAATGTAAGATATATTATTACAGACACAAAATATTATCAAAAATGACTGACATAAAAATACATGAATCACAAAAACCTCACTAGGCCTACGAATCAACACCTTATGCTATACAGTACAAGGAAAAAATGCGATAACACTTATACTCAAATTACACAGCTGCTAGATGGTTGGAGACTTCATGAGCACTCACAATAATAACAACTGTACAGGGGAGGACAGAGATGTGAGCAAAATGAGGAGTAGATCTAAGTGGCAATTAATGTAGAGACTGAGCTCATTATATAGGGGCCGGCAGAGCTTGATACAACTTGTAAGAAGGATGCGCAAATGAAGCCATGGGGACAAAGAGTTGACAATCCTGCTCTGAACAACAGAAAGAACGACTTACTCTACTATAAGGGTAGAAGGGGGGAGTGAGGTAGAACACGCTCGTGATCAAACATGCAGCATACTGTACGTTAGAATTACACAAAGGATGATGAAATCATAGGCTATGTAACACCTCCCCACAAAGAAAAAGAAATTTACAAAGGAAATTTCTTATTACTCTAAAACAATCTGTCTAAAGTCTAGATAAGCAATCTGCAGTAACATTTTCTTTCCCCTTGACATGTTGTATATCTAATGAATACTCCTGAAAAAGTAGACTCCATCTTGTCAATCTCTGATTTTTATCTTTAAACTTACTAAGGAATTTCAGTGGGTTATGATCGGTATAAATGACTATGGGGTGAAAACCAGAACACAAATAGAATGAAAAATGCTGTAAACCCAAAATGAAGGCCAAAAGCTCTTTCTCAATAATCATCAGAGAAATTACCAATATGCCGGGAATCGAACCCGGGACTCTCAGGTGAGAGCCAGGCAGCATACCACTACACCACGACCAGGTAAAAGTTAACTCACGTTGTCACAATCTTGTAACCAACGTCCCTCCGTCCCCCACTTCTTTGCTGAAAGAGGATTCACAGTTAGCTGTCCAGACAAATTTAACTCCCTTTTTCGGTAGGTCTGTGTAAAAAAAAAAAAAAAAATACAGGTTCTCTCTTCTTTCTCAATAGTTGAGTAGTTCTTTTGAGGTGGAGTGAACTTCTTACTGTAGTAAGATACAGGGTGTTCAGTACCCTGATCATCCTCTTGCAGCAAAACAGCCCCAGCTCCTGTATCACTTGCATCAACAGCCATCTTAAAAGGCTTAGCAAAATTTGGAGTAGGGAGCACTGGCTGACTTAATAGGATAGCTTTAAGTTTGCTGAAAGAGGATTCACAGTTATCTGTCCAGACAAATTTAACTCCCTTTTTCAGTAGGTCTGTAAGTGGTGATACAAGAATTGAAAAGTTAAGAACAAATCTCCTGTAATAACCTACCATTCCCAAAAATCTTTGTAGCTCTTTCCTACCTTTAGGTCTGGGAACATCACTTATAACCTGAACCTTAGCTCCTGGTGGTGCAACATGTCCATCACCAATTACGTACCCAAGGTACTGAACTTTAGCTTGACCAAACTCACACTTTGATAAATTAGCTACAAGATTAGACTGAACCAAACGCTCAAGAAATTTACTGACATGGCATAGGTGATCCTTCCAGTTGTCACTGAAGATTAATACATCATCAATATAAAGAACACACCCTGCCAAACCCTCTGTTACAACATTCATGAGCTTCTGAAATGTGACTGGTGCATTCTTCATACCATATGGCATTACAGAACATGCAAAAGTCTTTCCTAGTGTTACAAAACATGAGATCTCCCTAGCACGTTCAGTCATAGGTACTTGCCAGTATCCCTTTAACAAATCAAACTTACTTATGTACCTAGCCTTTCCGATCTTGTCTATGCAATCTTCCACGCAAGGGAGAGGGTAAGTGTCTGTTTTGGTTATCTGATTAACACGTCTGTAGTTGATGCAAAGCCACTGTGACCCACCTGGCTTAGGGACTAGAGTGACAGGAGAACTCCACTCGCTCTGACAGGGCTCAATCATCTTGTGGTCCAACAGGTAGCCAAGCTCCCTCTGGATGAGAGGAACTTTCACTGGGTTCACACGGTAAGGAGGCTATTTAATTGGCTTTGCGTCTCCAACATCGACATCATGCATCAACACAGTGGTTTTTCCTGGAGTGGCACGGAACACTTGCGGGTACTCCTGCAGTAATGCCGAAAATTCCTGCCTTTCCTCGGGAGGTAGATGAGAAAGCTTAGTCTGGAGATCATTCATGATATCAGGATTCTTCCCCAAACTATCACTCAGGCTCATGCTGCATGGGAGAACTTCACTTGCAGACTCGGGTGGAACAGCTACAGTGCAGACTGGATTATTTTCGTCCCGCCTGTGATATAACTTTAGCATGTTGATGTGACAAAGTTGCTTGTTCTTTCTACGATCTGGCGTGGCGATGACATAGTTGGCATCACTGAGTTTCTTCTCCACGAAATAAGGACCACTAACCTTGGCTTGAAGAGGTTGCCCATGCACCGGTAGCAGAATCAAAACCTGATCTCCTGGGTGAAAGTGGCTTAACCTGGACTTCTTATCATACCAAGTCTTCATCTTCTCCTGAGCAGCTCCTAAATTCTCTCTCGCCAGCTGTAAAGCAGTGGACAGCCGTTCTTTGAACTTCATCACATACTCCAGCAGGTTGACGTCATCTTTCTCCGACAGCCAGCATTCCTTGAGTAACTTAAGGGGTCCTCTTACTTCATGACCAAACAGTAGTTCAAAAGGTGAGAAGCCCAGTGATTCATTTGGAGAATCTCTTGCGCCAAACACAACGAATGGAAGACCTTTATCCCAGTCTTTCTGATGTTCCAAACAGTATTTCTTGAGCATCGATTTGAGTGTTTGATGATATCTCTCCAACGCTCTTTGGGTCTGGGGATGGTAAGCTGAAGACGTGATCTGGGTGATGCCCAACTCTTTCAGAGACTGCTTGAAAACATTTGACATGAAATTACTTCCCCGGTCTGACTGTACCTCCTTGGGCAGACCAAACTTGGTGAAGAACCCTAGCATTTCCTTAACCACGTTCTTTGCTGAGATATTTCTAAGTGGAATGGCTTCAGGATAACGAGTAGCTATATCAATCAGGGTCAACACATAAGAAAATCCTGAAGAAGTCTTAGGAAGAGGGCCCACAATATCCACCAACACACGGGTGAATGGCACCTCAAAAGGAGGAATGGGAACTAGAGGTGCAACCTTTTCGGTCTGATTACACTTCCCCACAACTTGACAGGTGTGACAAGACTTACAATACCAGGAAACATCCCTGAAGATACCTGGCCAGTAGAAGTGTTTCAAAATGCGTGCCACAGTCTTCCTCACTCCAAGGTGTCCTGCCAAACTGGAATCATGAGCCACTTTAATGATATCCTGCCTACAAACACGAGGGATGACAACTTGATGTACAACCTCCCATTCACAGTCGGCTGATGCTGTTGGGGGTCTCCACTTCCTCATAAGTACTCCTGACTTTATATAATAACAAGTAGAAGCACTGGCTGACTCTTCCTCACTGCAAGCACAATTAGCTAGACCTTTCAACTCAGGGTCAGCAACCTGCAACTCAACCAACTCTTGACGAGACAAATTATCAACACTAAGGGGTACTGCCTCATCTGGTGAGTGGTCCAAATTAGCAAGAAAAGTGTCAGCTAGGATAACATCATCATCATCATTATCCTCTAAGTCACCAGTAACTTTAGACTTAGCCCTAGTGACAGCACATGCAGAGAACACATCAGGGACATCACAATCATGGGACGCAGCCACTGGCTCACTAGACAACTGAGGAGCTGGACACACTTGACTTCCACCAATATCATTTCCAAGTAGAAAGTTACACCTGACATTGGGAGTGTCTCAACCAACCCAACCATAACGGAACCATAAACAAAACCAGACTCTAAATTCACTCTGCACAGAGGGACAGAGAAGTAATTATTCCCTACACCTTGTAAGATTACAGTTTCATCAGAGGAATTAACATTAGAGCCTAGAACACTGGTCAGCATAAGGGATTGGCAAGCACCTGTATCACGATATATTTTAACTGATTTCCTGTCATTACTGTCCAGAGGACTGACAAAACCATCAGACAGGAAACTAGGACATGAACTCTTGAGAGTGTCACCCACGTTACTGATCAAAAGAGAAGCTTCATCATGAGGATTTAATTTACCCCTCAAAGCAGGTTCAGTTAACTCAGTTAAAGAATTCTGGGAACTCTCAAGGGTGGACACTAGACCAATTGACTGAATATTTAAAGACTCCTTTTTGTTCACATCACGCTGTCTCCTGAAACATTTCTCCGTAGTATGAGCAAGCTTACTACAGTAAGTACATTTACTTTTCTGAAATCTAGAGGTGAAGCTGGTATTTACTTCCTGAGAAACATCATCTTTATTCTCTTTCCTGTTACCTGTACTCTGAGTAGAGGCAACGTACTTACTCTCCCTTTTTCTTTAGAATATCTCTTGTGAGTGGGAACATATTCATCAGCTAAAACTGCAGCATCAGACAAATTATCTATTCTTTTCTCATCAAGATATAGGCTTACATCTTTATTAATACACCTTTTGAAGTCCTCCAGGAAAATCATCTGCTTAAATTTATCAAAATCAGAATCCACATTCTTAGAATTTAACCACTGCTCTAACAGATCTTCTTTGATTTTTGCATACTCATCATGGGATTGCTTATCTTGCTTATAAGTTGTCCTAAATTTTACCCTATAGGCTTCAGGAACAAGCTCATAGGCCTTAAGAATCAAGCTCTTAACTACATCATAATTATCAGATTGATCCTGAGGCAAAGATGCATAAGTTACTTGAGCTTTACCGGTAAGAACAGTTTGAAGGAGTACTGGCCAATACTCTTTGGGCCAATTAAAACCTGTAGCTACCCTCTCAAACAACTGAAAATACTTTGTTAAATCAGATTCATTAAAAGGAGGGACAAGTTTAACATTTTTAGCCACATCAAAATCATCAGAGCTAGATGATCCAGTTCCACATTGTTTCATGCGATACTCATGGTCTGCCTGAATTCTAGCAATTTCAACTTGTGCCTCAGCCTCCTTAACACGAGCCTCCTGCAGGGCTAGCTGTAACTTAGCTAATTCAATCTGCGTTTGCTCATCTGGAGGAGTTACATTAAACAAGCTTTCATTAATCATGTCAACAATTTGATCTTTAGAATGATGAGAGCGAACAACAATTCCCAATTGTTGAGCAACAAGATTAAGTTCATTCTTTGTTCTGTTTTCTACATCACACACTGTTTGCACATTTGACAAAAAATCTTTGGCTTCATCAAGTGTAGTAATAGTAGACATCATGAATAAATCACAGTCACAAAATATCAAGCAATATCCTTATGATAATATCCTGAATATCCTGATAAGAGGTCGCCAAATTTATGTTACGGAATAGAGACTAAAATCACTACTGTCCCGCAAAGTTCCAGGTTCAAAACAAAAGAGTTAGGTAAAATTACAAGTTAAAGTTTAATGCTCAAACTAACAACAAAACATTCAGGACTCATAAGGATAATGTAATGGCAAAAAACAGGTTAAATATATGGTTAACTGCAAATAGCCTCTATTAACACGAAATTAGCAAGAGTAAATTTATCTAAGTCAGCCCTGATAAAATGAGAAAACCGGATAATACTCAGTGAATGGAAGATATATTATTACGGACACAAAATATTATCAAAAATGACTGACATAAAAACACATGAATCACAAAAACCTCACTAGGCCTACGAATCGACACCTTATGCTATACAGTACAAGGAAAAGATGCAATAACACTTATACTCAAATTACACAGCTGCTAGATGGTTGGAGACTTCCTGAGCACTCACAATAATAACAACTGTACAGGGGAGGACAGAGATGTGAGCAAAATGAGGAGTAGATCTAAGTGGCAATTAATGTAGAGACTGAGCTCATTATATAGGGGCCGGCAGAGCTTGATACAACTTGTAAGAAGGACGCGCAAATGAAGCCATGGGGACAAAGAGTTGACAATCCTGCTCTGAACAACAGAAAGAACGACTTACTCTACTATAAGGGTAGAAGGGGGGAGTGAGGTAGAACACGCTCGTGATCAAACATGCAGCATACTGTACGTTAGAATTACACAAAGGATGATGAAATCATAGGCTATGTAACAATATATATATATATATATATATATATATATATATATATATATATATATATATATATATATATACCGTACCCACGTTAAAACTGACTGTTGTACTATAGCCACAGAGATAGCCAGATAACTGTATAATATGAGGATTATACTACATATACAGTGTGCGTTCATGCTGTGGATCTGGACACAGGCCGACACATACACCAAGATTAACACATTAGCCTCAGTTTAACTGATAAATGGGAATATTAAACCATCGTCTTCCCTTGGACAAAGACATCGCTTAAATGGAGAGGTAAGAGGAATTTTTGCTAATCTTCAGACCGCCCCCCCGCACACACACAATGCATATTAGCAGTTTGGTACAAAATTTAGGTTAATACAGTAACTGTAACCTCTCAAGATGCTTGATGTCCTGTAATATCTACTGGGTTATTCACGGTATGAGACTCAATCACTTTGGGATATACTTTTTCACAAAAGTGGCTTTAGGAAGGTAATACTTGGGTTCCATTCTACATAACTCACCTGCAGTGTATGTTAAGTTGATAGGAGGGTGCAGCTGGGCAACGGGTGACCTTCGAGGTAAATCGACAGATCAGCTTCCATCGCCAGAATATTTGCATAAGCCCAGGAAATTAATTCACCTGCAAACAGCACCCTGGCCAGAGAGTGACGTGACCTTTGTTATACCACACTACACACACCTGTCACTTGACCCACACTGGGGCCACACGGTTAGGGCCAACAGCCGTATTTATCTGTTTACTTTCCTGGGATTAAGTTCAATATATAATTGTTTTCAATTTCATCTTCACTCCTACAACTACCAAGCACTTCACAAAGACTATGCTCAAGTAAAAAAAAAAAAAAAAGCCTCTACGTAAAACTGCTATCGTAAAGTGACAGTGATCCTTTATATATGAATGCCCAGGAGTATCAGTCCGGTCACACATACACGCGCGCGCGCACGCACGCACACGCACGCACGCACACACACACACACACACACACACACACACACACACACACACACACACACACACACACACACACAGATTAATTTTCAAACACAGTAATAGAAAAGAAATGAGAAACACACACTAGGGAACAGATAACTTTCTTTTTCTCTCCCTGATTCTCCTCCCATGTGGCAGGCAGGCAGGTAAACTCATTATTAAACATCATTAATCACTTGGGTACACACACCTGACAAACGCTGGCCGATATACTAGTGCTGCTTCACTGAGTCCCACAATGCCCCATATTGCCACTGGACTGGGTTGTATTGCAGGGGCTGTGATGGAGGTGGCAATTACGACGTTCATCACTCTTTTTTTATTTCTTTTTCACTCCAGCAAGAAGTCTTTAACCCGACAAGGAGTAGCGAACGTGTCCAAGTAACAAGATTTGGTCTATCTGGTTGTATTCTCGTTGCCTTGAAAGATAATGTAACATCTCTTCCTCAACGAAACACTTTGCCTATTACACGGTCATCTTCCCTTGTATGGCACTGACGCAGGTTTTGTTGGCATTTTGAAAAATCATATACAAGAGCAAGCTATACGCACAATATATTAAAAAAAACCTAATCAGTATGGAAGAGGTGCTACGAATCTCCCATGTCAATGAGAGTACTGTACGGCTGATGATAACACGTAACAGTGATCGTGCGCAAGGAAGAAGAGATAATGATGATGGTGAGACTGGTAATGAAAGGTGACAAGGGATGCTGGTGGTGTGGACAGTTGTGATTGGGCTGTGGTGGTGGTGGTGGTGGTCGTGGGGGAGAGAAAGGGTAGTGGGGGAGAAAGAGGTTGGCGAGGAAAAAATAAAGGTACAACTGATCGTGGTACTGGTAAGGGTGTAGGAGTAATGCTGGGGACAGGGAGTTAGTAATTACAGCAGGCAGTAGGATGGGTGATAAGGGGAGAAGGTTGCTGGCGTGGATAATGATAGCAAGCCGTATTCAACCTGGCATAGCAAACGTCATAGAACATCTTTATCAGTGATTTACTTGGCATATTACAACTTAGTATATTCCTGTAAGTTATTTATTTGTCTATTTGATATCTATATAGTTGGTATAACCACATACACGGTGATATAGGCCTACATGTATAGATATATATATATATAACCACATACACGATGATATAGGCCTACATGTATAGATATCTATATATAACCACATACACGATGATATAGGCCCACATGTATAGATATCTATATATAACCACATACACGATGCTATAGGCCCACATGTATAGATATCTATATATAACCACATACACGATGATATAGGCCTACATGTATACATATCTATATATAACCACATACACGATGATACAGGCCGTCACGTACAGATATCCGTATATAACCACATACACGATATAGGCCTACATGTATAATAACTAAAATCAATCGCCGAGGAAGAGCCACTACGCTAAGTCAATGGCAATATGTCTGTTAATCCGCGATACATGACAGAGATATAATGCGCCTTGCTTCTCGGGAATGGTATGTATTTATCTATCTATGAATCGCTTGATGCCGCATCCTGTGAGGGGTGGCCTGGACCAAAGGCCGTCCAGGCGTTTCGGTGCAGTAATAATGGGAGGGAAGGTGGCTGGCAATGGGTATAGGGTGAGTTGCATGATGATGATGGGGATGGAAAGAGTTAGTGGATTTGCACAGTAATAATGGTGACGGTAGAAAGGATGGGTCCGTTGTAATGGAAGGTGCAATAATGTGACACTGGTAATGCAATGGAACTGTGACGTGTTATAAGCCAATGACGAGGGTAAGAACAGTAATTATGGTGTCATTAGTGATGATAATAACAATACACAGACGCACAGACATATGCTGATGTGATAAGAAGTGTAAAAGGAAAACAGGTAATAACTACGCCGATGACCACGTTTTCCAAGTGTATGGACCAATGGACAGATGCCAGTGGTAAAAAATATTAAGATGTGCAAAAGCTATGATAAAGGTGGTGACAAGAAACGTTGATGAAGATAGACTGAGAAAACGAAGACAGAAAGATGTTCAAGATATTACCATAGGTGAATATTATGTGGTGTGATTAAAATAGCGAGTGTGCAAGCAGTGGTGTAGGCGGAAACACATATTGTGAAAAAGTAAATACTTTTCTCTGCTTTATCTTTCAGTATCAGTCAGTGGGCCAGAAGTAATTAGTTGTCACAAAAAAAGTACCCGGACTCTTGTAGTGATTTATATTTAGAAAAAAAAAATCTTGACTTCAAGCTTTTAAATAGTGATTTGTACAGCTACGTACTTTATTGTAGCTCCACTTATTTGTCACAAGATTAGGAAACCCTTAAATAATATTATGATATTTATTGGGGCTCCGAATATCACATCAGTAAGTTCGAGATTTAGTGTTCACTGTCTCGTTTTTTTTTTTTGTAATGGAGTGAGTCAGTGTTTCTATCGGTAAATTTAAGTCCTCTTTCAATAACTGTATATTATATTTTGTTAAGTCCCTCGTAAATGTTACATAATTTTCCACAAAACTGAATTTTTAGATACTCATAATTAACAGATACAATGAAACAAAGGGAGAAATAACGCTTAGTTTCAGTTTCATACGACGATGAGAGTACGACAATGTTTTGTGTAAATCTACAAATATTTCAGTTCAGTATATTAACACATCCGCGGCTACAAAACTAAAAAAGAAAAAAAGAAAAAAGAAAAAAGAAATTTTATTTCTTTAGTATTATCACTATGATGAAGCCTGGTAACCCTTTGGCTGCGGTATGTTTTCACAAAATACGTAACTGATACGTCGGAAGTTGGAATGCAGTATGAAGTATCTAGGCCAAAACATTGTGTGTGATATTTTTTGAACATTATTAGGGATCTGGGTTTCTCTTGGCCACAGTGAAATTCTCTTACAGCAGCCGAAATATAATGAAAACTAAGAAATTCATAGGTAAGCAATCAAAATTACTTAATTTTATAGGACGTTTTAACCCGTCACATCCCGAGGTTTTCCTTACCTCTGACATCCCCCAGTCCCGAGGTATTTTCGATTTTTTTTTTTTTTTGGCTAAAACCTTCGCTTTTGGTGAGAAACATCGAAAATTCATAGAGAAATCGCTCACCTGAGGTTTAAAGTGCCCAATCCAGGTAGTTCCTCCTTACCTGAGTGGGTTTTCTAACATGCTGGCACCAAAGAAAACGAGTTCTATGGGAGGGTAACTATTTTATCCACTCATAAACGGTATTTATTTATTTACTTGGTACGAATGTATATGTAGTATGTGAGTATATTGGCTTTCAAGCAGTAATAAAGGCATTATAAGCATTGTTTCACTCACTAACTAATCACCATACCTGACCTTTTTTTGCCACATTACCTGATCATTATTTCTGGTCGTTTCTTCTTCTAATGCTATGTAAACATTGTCCTCCACATTGTCATCGATTGGGGAATCATTCTGGCCCTGAATATCTTTACTAGGCAGGTCACTGGTAACAGGTCCTTTGCCAAGACAATGGCGTGAGGGGGGGAGGAGGGAGGTTATGCAGTGTAAGGCATTGTCCCTGCTTGGCATCTTGTAGAGGAATAGGGGAAGGTGTCCCGTGTATACATACGAAAAATCACGTGCGAAAATTGAAAATTGTGCAAATTAGGGACCTTGCAATTGCACGACGTACTGGTACGTCGCCGGGACTGGCATATGCAAATCGCTGCAACGTACCCATACGTCGACGGGATGGGGCGGGTTAAAGCAGCTTGGGAGAAAGTAACTACTGACAATATCTGACTCCTCCGGTTCTAAAGTTGCTCCTAGGCTGAGTGACTGTGTGGCATTAGCAAGAATAAAGTTAAATACGATTCAATCCTATTGTTAGTTAAACAAGATGTCATTAAAGATAGGGTGTTCAAGTGGTATAATGCTGGACTACAGATCGAAAGAACACGAGATCAGTCGTAACATCTTCCACACCTCACCGACATGTATCAAGCATGCCAGGTAATGCCATCACACCAGGTAATACCATCACACCAATCTTGGATAAGGTAGTCCTGGTTTGTATACAGTATAGACGGTGGGTGTAAGTGCCAACGATGTTTCATGAGTGTCAGGTCAACTGGTGTGTTGAAGAGGAATGATAAACCTTGGGAATGGACTACGTAGTGCATGCCCAAAGAACACATAATTATAAGTTTAAAGAATATACAGTACTCAGTAATGATGTTGTGGTATTATTGCCCAAGTATTATAAGAGAGGGAGTGTAAACAAGAGGTTGAGCAGTAAGAAGAATGAACCTTGGAAACAGATTGTAAAGCTTAACCTACAAGTCAAACAATAGAAAAATAAGACAAAATAATGACCAAAGGTATAAACTTTCCTTGGTTCAGTAAGCAAGGTGTGAATTACCAGAGCTATTTCACGGCCTTCAGAGACAATGTCCTGTAGTACCAGCAACAACAGGTAATATATATATAATAGGTACAGTGTCCGAAATATCAGCCAACAACTGTATAAAAAAAAAATGTGCGTATCAATAGTAAAAATTGTACTCCCATATTTTACTCCAGAGTGAGTTTGCGCTGCGGCTGCGCAGTCCATCTCTCTCTCTTTCTCTAGCTTCGTATATCCAGTTAACCTAAATGGTGCAAGAGTGGAGAAGAAATGGAAAGTGAAGAGAACAAAGAGATAACAAATAGGTAGATAGATAGACAGATTCATTGAGAGAGAGAGAGAGAGAGAGAGAGAATAGAATCTGCGCCTCGTGTCAGACCATGACTGTTTTTTGCCATACAAGTCACCAGTCCAGTTACATATATTGGATATTTATGTAGATCCACACTGGTGACCGGTTACCCTACAAGGTTAACTGTCAACGCGAGATATCAGCGCACCTCGTTTTCATTTTATTCTTTGTTTTAGTATTCGATCCTACGGCAAGAGTAACCCTCTGACGAGGAGAGGAACCTTATCATTTTCAGTAGTGTCGTCTTATTTATATTATTCTTCCTATCTACAGATGATAACATGGTTTTTCAGAGCCTTTTCGAACTAGGTGATTTATATTTTGCCTCTACTAAACCCCTCGTCCCTCTGAGGGATGTCTTCTGAACTAAGTCGTCTGTCAGGAACAATAATGGGATATAAATGTTCTCTAGCTGCTGTGAAGTTTTTCAGCGTGTTTTCCAGGCGATTTTTCATTTCATTTGAATTTTCTGTGACTGAATTACAGTGGATATTTAACAACAACTGCGTACGGATTTCTTTGAGCTAAATGATAGTCTCACGTCAGCATGAGTAATATAGAACTCTCAATTCCCGGCCAAAACAATAAATGAGAGTTTTAAACCTTTGTGCTACGCTGAATCTTTCTCCAGTTAAATTAAATCGTTTGGTGTTACTGGAATTGAATACAAGGTTCATAATTCGTGAAGAAAAGAGAAATCTTTTATATGTCCTTCCTACCACCAGAGTTTTTTTTTTTTTTTTTTTTTCAGTTTAAGGGTGGTTTCTCGTCGCCTAAGATTCTATGGGTTAAATACTGTCTGTCAACGATAGAAATCTTAGCGACATAATTCCTGCTACCAACAATCAATAATGTTCAGCTTACAAATGATCCCTCGTCGGTTGAGATCAGGCAGAGACAAGGAACAACTGAGTAAGGTATGGCAGGCGCTGCTGAGGGTATAACAAGCTAGTGGGAGGTGTGAAAAGGTCTACTGAAGTTTGAGAGGATCTACTAAGAGAGGTGAGACAGATGAGAAAGGGACGAGAGGCGTGACAGGGTTTACTGAGAGAGGCATGGCAGGAGCTACTGAGGTATGATAGACTATTGAGAGGTGTGACAAACTATTGAGAGAGGTGTGAGAAGGGATTCTGAAATGTGACAAGGGCTACTGAGGTATGAGAAGGGACACTGAGAGATGTGTAACAGGGGCCACTAAGAGAGATGTGATTGGCTACTGAGAGGTGTGACAATGGAATGTGAAGTGTGACAGCAGTGAAGGAACGTAAATATTCACCGAGCAAGTTAAGGAACAATTCAGTCTCGACGCTGTGTGTAAGTGAGCGATGCTGAATTACCCTGGGATATTGTGGAATACTTAGCGTGATGGCCTGTGTGGGGGACAGAGTGCCGGGTGTCAGGTTATACTCGTATGGGCAGACTTGAGGCACACTTTATGCAGGCCGGGGACACTCTAAATGTCACCTTATCTCATCTCCAGGACGGAGATTCACACACAAACTTACCATTCATTCACTGTCGTAACTGAGATTTGGCCTCGTAAGCTCGTCCTCTTAGGAGGCTCCCCGGCACTTTTCCTTATTAGTATGCGGTACCTCAACACTATGAGGCTCCTACTACTCTCTCCCTGCTGAGGTAAATCGTCTGGCGTCAGCTCAGAATACTAGAGCTGTTCCCACAATGAAAGCGTCAATGTAGCCACCAGTAATGATCTTTGGCTACTATGACTCATTCGGCTGAATAAATTAGTCTGGTGTTTGCTGGCATAAAATACTATGGTAATATACAGTATTATTTTATTTCATACATGCAGTCTATGCTGATAACAAAATCTACACCAATAAATAATAGGCAGATGATAGTAAGCTGTATCAGGCATAATAAATCGTTAAGGAAAACGTTTAGGGAATCCGTCAAACTCAACAATAATACGGTCCTTGGTTTTGCAGTAAGAACAAGAAAAGGAAAGGAAAGAATCTTTTCACAAATAAGAGTTAAGTGAGGGAATTGATAGCACGGTATTTTCTTGTGACTCCAGGTCCAGCTCTTTACTCACGTCCATCATCGACACCACGATGATGTATTTTGCAACCTTTATTCTTTCTCCCTCCAGGCCAATTTACTCATTAAGAAAGACTTTTTCACCTGGATGGGTTAGATCAAGCCTTTATTAACTTCTTTTCCTCTAGGCTCTGCTAACCCGAGCAACAATATAATACATTACAGTGAAGGGATGAACCGCGAATGTTTATGTGTAGTCGTAATTTTACTCTTGTGTGTTGAAGCGATTTTCTTCACCTTAGGATATACTTTTTTGAACTTGAAGGGTTGGAGTTAATTTCCACTCACTACTTCGCTACTATAGGTCCTTTGTCTTTTGAGTAAAATTTACGTGTCCTGGTAAGAATTAAATTAACAGTAGGTCACTGTATTGAATAAAAAGGAAATGGTGTTGGATTCTTTTCTGTCATGCTTTCTAAGGTTCTCTCACCATTGATCTGATCTGCTTTCTAGTCCCAAACAGCCTCTTGTCAGTCTTACTTCTTCCTCGCTGTCTCTTGTTTCGCTTCAGCCTTCCGTGTCGTTGAGGCAAATGCACTTCAGACACCTGACAAATATTTGTCAATGGCTGAGTACAAGTGTATATTTAAGGACGCATCGTCTTGGGCTTAGGAAGGTACTTTAAATGCATTCCAAAGCAATTTATTCTGCATACCACATGTTAATAATATTGTACATGTTTTTCGTGTATGTCACAGAAGGGTCACTGTGGAACGCTGACCATTGTGTAGTGCTGAGTGTGACGCTGTCCTTCCATGGCTGCTGTCACAGTAGGGCAGGTGCACGCCATCTCCACTCACGCTTAAACACAGGCGCTTTACTTCGACTTGTGCATAAACTTGATACTCCTTTCCCCAGGGCCAGGTAATCCTCCTACATCCCACACACCTACACATGTTACGACTTCTGTGCTAATAGGCCTACCCACCGTCCACGTCGAATAAATGCAGGAGTTATCTCATTCAGGGCAGATTTAGTTGTGATAATGGGGATGTTTTTTTATAACATGCCGGTGGTCCGTGTGTAAGTTTAGTAAAGTCTATTTTAACGAAATTCAATGTATCAAGCTGTTCCCAGCCCCAGCCTGTGCTGGAACTCGCCTTCCTTCGGGCAGCAGGTAACTCTTCTGGTTACTGGAGCCAACACGACCCTGATGCAGGGTAGTGTTGTTATGTTATCCCTCCTTGGCCTCTATAGGATTTTATCGCTTGTGGCACGAACACATACCTGCTCCAACTCGCTATGAATATTCCGGTGTCAGCAGGTGGGAGGGCTGGTGTCAGCAGGTGGGAGGGCTGGTGTCAGCAGGTGGGAGGGCTGGTGTCAGCAGATGTGGGGGCTGATGTCTGCAGATGGAGGGGCTGGTGTCATCAGATGGGAGGGCTGGTGTCAGCAGGTGGGAGGACTGGGTCTGACTTGACCCTCATGCAGCAATGGTCGAGATGGAGTATTTTGAGAGCAGGTGAAAGGGCTTTGTCCAAGGGGCAAAGACCCTGTGAGTTCTGTATGACCCAGTCTTTGCCTCGCCTTAACAAAGGGGCTCGGTGGTTGGCTGCCAGTTCATACTGACACTTTCTTGGCCACCTGGACTGGGGTTAGGTCGGCAAATCTCTAAAAGTCCCGTTAAAGCCGGGATTAATGAACCGCT
This sequence comes from Coenobita brevimanus, assembly GCF_032717465.1. Taxonomy (NCBI): domain Eukaryota; kingdom Metazoa; phylum Arthropoda; class Malacostraca; order Decapoda; family Coenobitidae; genus Coenobita; species Coenobita brevimanus. Next base: position 21,461,225 of record NC_137067.1, on the reverse strand, counting down.
ATGTCGGGTTGGACTCAACTTTTCTTTCTCATGTCTAGCTCTCTGCTTATGGTTGTTGTCTTTATTTTATTTTATTTTATTTTTTACTCATTTTGCAATGATGCGCTGAGATAACAGTTAAAAAGGTGACGTGGATATGGACTGGTCATGTGTTACACAGAACAGATAACATACAATTAAGGTTACAAAGTACCAACGCATATACTGAGTGAGAAGACGAGGCAGACAGGTAACATAATAGATGAAATGGTCAAATATGACCAGCTGGGGTGAAAAAAATGGCAGTCAGTAAATTACAGTGGAAAAAGATGTGAGAGGCATGCTTTTGGTCCTGTAGTGAAACATCTCGTATACGATGACGATGATGTCTAAGAGTAGTTGGGTAGTTGAATCGATTCGGAGGTGACGAGTTCACTGAATACGTGGTTGACTAAGAATATCGATGTAGAACACACTAGAACGCTGAAAGTCTGGATGGATTTGAAGTGAAGTCTGAACAGTTTTATGTCACTGTTTACGTATTGATAAGTAAAATAACCCACGAGGCACTGACACTGTTTTATCGGTTTACGAATAACAGTTGATCACAGTTCTTAACTACAACACCAGAGCACTAACAATAACCCTAAATTAGGCCCGATATGTAGAAAGTGTATCATTCGTGAGACAAACCTTGTTACAAATGGTGTTATCTGGAGGCGGAATCCCACCGCTCTCTCCACCCATCCTTTATGTGAGATAGGAAAAGGATTAACACTGTTGATGGACACAAGTCTTCTCAACTGGGAATTAAACTACTTATGGACACACTCCTTTCACCTCCACTGCTGGACTAAGTTCTAATCTTTCCAAAACATCATACGGTGCATCAGACTTATATCCCCAATCTATGGTTCCCTTGATAGTCGTTAATCCCTTAATAGGATTTAAGTCCCTGGCCTCCTGTTGCCCTTAGGAACTGCAAAGGAAAAGGACGCGCTGGGTGGAGGAGCAGCTGCTGTACAGTCGGCATCAAAAGTCCTGTCACCTCGTCTGTTTGACTCTCCAAGACTCCATGGACTTCGAAGATCAGTGTGGTGACTCCACAGTAACAGACGCTGATGACTTCATTGACCACAGATCAGTGTCATCCGTGTCGGTTGCTGTAGATTCACCACACTGACCTTCAAAGCCCATGGAGAGAATAACACAAGTGGCAACAGGACTTTTGATGCCGACTATACTGTACATAGCCTGTTTGATTAATGGTTAACTTACACACGTCCTCACTCTTCTCTACCCCCCCCCCCTCCCTGTGCATGGGTAGGCGACACGCTGTCCTGCTCACCTTATACACGCATCCACCCAGCTTTCCCTCCCTCTCTCACCTTGCTGAGGCCCACACTATCGCACCCCATCCCCCCTTCCTTCCCTCTCACTGCCCCGTTATCCTTTTAGTAATCTTTCCATCAACCATATCCGTCCACACTGACGTATCGGATTCCCACTTGACTCAAGATAAGCTCTCAGCCACAGAAAAACTGACTAATGCTATTGTTAGGCTCGAGACCTTCATGAGGCTCTTCATGACAATCTATAAACCATAACGAATTGTTTGGTACGGTAATGAGGAGCTGGGCCGAGCATCACTGATTTATTGCCACGGAGATGTTACGGGCAACCACGTGCACTGCCACACTATCATCCTCTGTTCACAGATACCACATGAAGTTACTTTAGATCTAGTGCACATTTTTCTTGTTCCATTCGTCTGCTCGTCTTCCTTGGACAGTGCGTCATGCCTGGACAAGTTTGTATTATTGGTAATGTCTTAATTATCCTGTGCTCAGGCTTTGCACTATATTTTTCCTATACTTGACGCTCGTGCATATTGAATAATGTTGGGGGAGTCTCATTCAGAACTGGTATGGTGATACTAGTGTGGGTGGCCTTGTGATTTGTTGTTGTGTCTTGTGGAAGACAAGTAAAAACTGTTTTAACTAAATTAAAGTCGACAAAGTATTTCCTGATCCGGCTTGCGACCGATCTTTCCCCGAAGCAGCCCAGAGCTCTATATGCTCCATCACCATCTCTCCTTTTATTCACCTATATTATTCACAGGTGCCTCAGATCTAACTTGTATTTCAATGGCTCTCTTGATTTGTGTCCCTCAAGTATCGCCCACGCTTTACTGTAGTAAGGCAGTCATGAAATTATTATACTGTTCTGTAATGCTCTCTTCACATCCACGGTTAAATTACGTCACTGCTGTTTGTCATGTAATACTTTCGTTACTTCCACGGTTATATTTCTATATCTAGTCACTGCTCTCAACGTCACTTTCCCTCCATGTTCCACTTCCAGTTCATCCTCCATACCACCATCGTTGTTCACAGCACTGGCTGTATACTCTCCACATACAAGACATTTCTATATCCCTTTCAACCATCATCACTTTGCTTTTCTCTGCAATTACATTTATATTATATCTTTCACACGTACTATCAAAATTCTCTACCAAGTTCTTTACCTTCCAGTACATATCTACTCTTTGCACTCTATCATCCGTAATAAGAAATGCTAATAGTTTACAGTCATTGCTTCTCTTCTCCGGAACCGGACCTCTGTCATGTGACCTAATTTTCTCCACTCTCATTACTCCATCCACATGCGCGTTAAACAGCCAAAGTGGCATGATAACTCCTGTTTCAATTCGACAGTCAAAATTACTCCACAGGTTATTATTTTACTGCGATGGACATCTCTGAGCTGAATAATTTCGTCAAACGTCAGCTGAAATCATGTACAAAGTTTTGAAATCACGTCCAAAATGTTAATCGAGATATTTGATAACCTTCCTGATGAGGTAGTTTTCTCTGAGCTGAAACTGTTGTGTCTCTTTTTGCAGAATAAGAGAGAAATATTTTGTTTTAGCTGTCACAGGGCTAAAGGAGCTTTGTCGTATACTAAGATGGTTGCCATATTTTCTTCACAGTTTTTAGCTTCAGTTCAGGATGCTGTAAGAGAAAGAATGTCGGCGTCGATAGACATAACAATTGCCGCCAAAATATTCCGTTATGCCGGAGGGTAAATATATTAATTGAGATATACTCTTCTTTTTCTGTACCAGAGACACATGGTATGCATATAAATACACAGTTTTGGCAGATGAGTAATTGCTGCTGCCTTTACTACTGTTGTCTCTTACATTACATTGTTGATCCACTTTGCTGTACATACCACGACGTACCTCTCATCACCCACTGATTTTCGTAGCTCAGTTTTGCCATAATGATAAATTCTCGGCGAATATTTTATTTACTGTCACTCTAGTGCCTGAAGTCGAATTCCTGCGGGACAACAGGCTTAACTAACAAAAAAATAGTGGTTGAATGACGTTAATCATTGCTAACAAGTTTCTCCCTCCATCCATCCAAAGACAGCGACAGGGATAGGACGTGAAGACTAAAGTATGATGAAGTGGCCGAGTGTCCACTAAAAGGCACGACAGACACACAGATGTATAGATTAATTAAGCGAGTAAAAAGCGTTGCTACGAGTCAATGTCCCAGTCGCATATTTCCGTACAGCCATTTCAGCACAACGCACTCAGTACTATGCTCAGAATGTTTACTATTACCTCATTTACCTATACCTAACCTGACATAACCTAAACCTAACAAATCAACCTGACTGAACTGAACCAAACCTAACTCCAGCAGACTAACCCAACCCAACCTAATCTGTTCAAACCCTAACAGACTAAACTAACCCTGTTTATCCAATCTCAACCCAACTCTTAACCATTCTAACCCAAACTAAAGCATAACAGACTAACCTAACAAACTAACGTAGCTTACCCTATCCCCAGCAAATTAAACTGACCTAACATAACCTAATCTAACAAAGCCAAACCATAACTAACCTAACCCTTCGTACGCTAAGTGAAAATTCGTAACCCGGAACGCCATGTGGGGTCTTGAGAGACCCCAACCTAATTGGTGGATTTCTGCCGTATGCACAAAGTTACAATTACTAAACTTTGTACATATGTTGCCCAGGACACGGGACGTGCAGCCAATCCACTGTATAGCCTTTTTTTTTTTTTTTTTTTTTTTTTTCTAGTAAGATTTTTGAGTTCAAATGTATTGAAGTTTGCACATGTAATGATTAATGTGGCTTATATTTTTAGGTTACATCATTCTTATTCATTCAGCATGCTCATAACATATTAAAATAAATATATAATCAGTTATAATACCATAGAAAAAAATCATGAAAAAAAATTACTCGATAAATTAGGTAGAATCGATGTTCAGAAAACAGACAGAATTGGCATTTATATTCAGAAAACCCCTGAATGATTTACAAATGAGGTAAACTAGACTGACATCACTGTATGTTCAGGAAAAGGTTGGCATTTACATTATATTCAGAAAAACCCTTGAATGATTACAAATTTGGTAAACATTCAGTAAAACCAACTAATATGTCATCAACAGCATCAGAAACGGGAGGATCTTGTACGATTCTCCACCGCAGACTGTAGAACATCTCAACATTCAGTGACATGGTGAATAATATCAAGAATTTGAAAAAAAAAAAAAAAAAAAGTGTTACACAGAATTCTAGGTGGGGTACTGGACTACCCCCCTTGTACTTGGCGCCCTCCAAACTCTTGAAGTAAAAGAGCTTTTTCACTAAAAACTTCTGTGCTTATACAATCGGCCATAACAAACAAAGTCATGGTTCGCCATATCCCTAAAACAGTAAGGGGCTACATGGCATCATTAAAAAAATATGTTGGGGTCCATCTGACCCCACCTGGCATACGAAGGGCTAACCTAACAAAGCCTTGACAAACTAACAAAACAAACCGAACCTAACCAAGCCCTAACAGTCTAACCTAACCTGATGTAAAACCTCTCAGAAGACAAAGTGGCCAACCCGGCAACAGAGCGACAATTATGGGCCTGTATCATTACCTTCCCCTTCAAGCCCCAGCCACTGACACCACATGCAGACTCGATCCAGTTAATGAATGCTGTGCTAATTAACCCTTTCCCGCACGGTAAGTTTCAGTAAGTTTTCTGGTGCGGAATTTTCACTACGAAGCCGCCCGGCCGGGGAGCGCGCGCGCGCGGCAAATTTGAGCAAATTTGAGCGAATGAAACACATTCTTGCCTTATTTTCGCCACCCAAAAATCAATGTATTCCCATGAAACCTATCTCCAGGTATGCATGGATGTTTGTTCTATCTGATAAACATGACCAAAACACAGGAAAACACCAGCAAAAAAAGTTATGAGCCCTGGAAGCATGGTCGAGTAAACATTTTTCACTTCCCAACATCGCCGTTTGAATGTTTTCCATCCTACAGGAAAATGATCTAATAAGTTTTTATAGAGAATTTCATCAGCTTTCTAACGAAACCAATCCGGTTGAGATACGATGTATACTTTTCGAGAAAATGGTCAAAAACTGAGAGCCATTTTCGGAAAATTTTCACTGACCTCTGAGAGCAAAGTTTTCCCAGGCACCTAACGTTTTTATTACATAGTAATATGCCCCAATTATCCAGCTTTCCCACTGTGACGGGAAAACCCCATACGCCTCATAGTTCTCGAGTAAATCGAAAAAAAGTACTAGGCACTCCGTGCGTGATTGACTTTCTTGATGCTCGCAAGGCGTACGCAATGTTCCCGTCTACATAACAACGAATTCTTATGAGAAATATTACATATTTATGTATTGTACATATGTAGAATTTCCTGCTCTTCATCATGGTTCAAACGTGAAATCGATACGTCCAATAGTTTCCGAGTAATTGGCAGAGAAACTGAGAGTATTACTACGAGCATTTCTCAATGGTAACAGCCGGGAAGAGACACTCATTTCCACCGTCTTTTCTCGCACAACACGTAAAATAATGCTTACATTTTGGTATTGATCATACGTAGAATTTAGTGGTATAGATCATGGTCGTTACAGAAAATCGATAAGTCAAACAGTTTTCGAGTAATTGGCCGACTAAGTTAGGTGATTACTCCGAGCGCTTGTCACTGATAACAACCGCGAGTGAAAAAAACATTTCCCTCGCCTTTTCCCCCCCAAAACGCTACCCAAAGCTTACATTCCGGTATTGATCATACGTTTATTTTTGTGGTATTGATGATGGTTGTAACAGGAATTCGAAAAGTCTAATAGTTTTCGAGTAATTGGCCGACAAAGTGAGGTTACTCTTCCGATCGCTACCAACTTTTACACACACTGTAATTTCCTTGCACACTTGCCAGAAGACTATGCTACCAATTGTTTTTCCCCCTATCTGTACATACTATAACATCTTCCATGGATGTTTTCCTATTGTTATAACCTACTACACATAAACATAACTTCTAATGTTACTGCTGTGGAGATTTACTTTCTTTCATATGTGTAATCTGTTGGAGGAAATGGTTATTTCTCTGGAAATTGGAGAGGTAATGGTAATAGATTATCATATATATCAACCAAATTTGCAGAACTCACTTCCTCCAGGGGTGTTGATCCACTTTGGCCAGGGATTTGAAGATGAGGAGTTGTGTAGTGTGAGTGTGTGAGTGTGTGTGTGTGTGTGTGTGTGAGTGTGTGTGTGTGTGTGAGTGTATGTGTGAGTGTGTGAGTGTATGTGTCAGTGTGTGTGTGAGTGTCTGTGAGTGTGTGTGAGTGTCTGTGAGTGTGTAAGTATGTTAGTGTGTGTGTGTGTGTGTGTGTGTGTGTGAGTGTGTGTGTGAGTGTGTGTGTGTTAGTGTGTGTGTGAGTGTGTGTGTTAGTGTGTGTGTGTGTGTGTGTGTGTGTGTGTGTGTGTGTGTGTGTGTGTGTGTGTGTGTGTGTGTGTGTGTGTGTGTGTGTGTGTGTGTGTGTGTGTGTGTGTGTGTGTGTGTGTGTGTGTGTGTGTGTGTGTGTGTGAGTGTGTGTCTGTGTGTGTGTACACTCCACTAGGGAATACTTTGCTCGGTATGGAACCGTTCAAAGCAATCCCCTACACAAAGTGGCACATCACAAACAGGACACATGTGACTTGTGTCCCTCCTCATCTTGCCCAGGGAACACAGGGTGCACCACAGCCTCCTCCTGCCAGGGATCCTCTCCCGACGGTGCCCCAGTGTGTTGTCCAGCCGCAGTCTGTGGTCTACAAAGCGACGTAGCCTGCTGGGCTGG
>NC_137067.1:21391543-21449043 GCF_032717465.1 Coenobita brevimanus | reverse complement strand
GGGATCGTGGTGACCCTGGAGACGAAGTGAGAATCATATAATTGGTGGTCAAATTTAGAATGTCGCACCTGGGGAAATTTCCACATTCTCTCACACCCTGAACAGAAATATTGCTGCGTTACACACCCTAACTTTTATGCAGTCAATAGCACAATACGCCACATTTCACGTGCATTTCACAGGGAGACAAAGTGATACTCCTTTACTACATGTCATATCAACGTACATTACATTTGCAATTACATGACGTCTTCGTAGCCGTATATACCTTCCCCTTCACACCTGCCGCTACACCTTAGCTAACCTGCGTTACACACCCTAACTTTTATGCATTCAATAGCACATACGCCACATTTCATGTGCATTTCACAGGGAGACAAAATGATAAACCTTTACTACATGTCATATCAACGTACATTACCTTTGCAATAACATGACGTCTTCGTAGCCGTATATACCTTCCCCTTCACACCTGCCGCTACACTTTAGCTAACCTGCGTTACACACCCTAACTTTTATGCATTCAATAGCACATACGCCACATTTCACGTGCATTTCACAGGGAGACAAAGTGATAATCATTTACTACATGTCATATCAACGTACATTACCTTTGCAATTACATGACGTCTTCGTACCCGTACATACCTTCCCCCTCACACCTGCCGCTACACTTAGCTAACCTGCGTTACACACCCTAACTTTTATTCATTCAATAGCACATATGCCACATTTCACGTGCATTTCACAGAGAGACAAAGTGATAATCATACAATTGGTGGTCAAAATAACAATGTTGCACTTGGGGAATTCCCATTCTCTCACACCCTGAACAGAATTCTTGCTGGGAGAGTACTATATCACTCGTGGCACACTTCTCGTAAATTATATAATAAGCATGTTATTACTAAAGTTCACATCAACGTACATTACCTGTGCAATTTTACCTCCGGCGTTCGTAGTCGTCCTTTCCTTGACAGCTCACCTTCCTCTGAACTCTCGCTAATCAAGGATACGCAACTACACAAACACTCGCGGCACACTTCACTTACATTATGTAATAAGCATACGTTATTACTACATGTCACATCAACATACATTACCTGTGCAATTACCACCAGCGTTCGGAGCCGTCAATACCTGGCCTAGCTCACCTCTCTTCACACATGCCGCTAAACTCTTGCTAACCCTAACTTTTTATGCATTGACGAGCACATACGGGACATTTCACGTGCATTTCACACGATATCAGACACAAATACATTACTAAAACAATGCATCAACCACAACCTCGGCAAATATTCCGCTCGTGACTGCATTTTACCGTCATTTTTATCACTGAGAGTATGAGGCAACGCTATTTTTGGCACACACCACACTCATTCACGAAAACTCGTAGCATGTTTTACGCATATCTCATATAATTTCATACGCATTTACAGCATGTTTTACGTATATTTGATACAATTTCATACGCATTTACACGATCAGAATCACAATAATTCAAGCCATAAAACACCGCTACAATTCTCCCCTCCCGACTTCCGGGTTGCCCCGACGCCATCCGTAACACTTGCTGCCTCCATAAAATTTCACCATGCCATCCACAGTAACTTTCACACACTATATATTTAGGCCTTGGCTGCATTATTGACGTACTTCAACTCACGCCATACGGCCTACGGGGGGGCGGAGTGGCAAAACCCCGCTACACTGACCATGCGTCTCTCTCCAAGGCCCAACGATTCCTAACCGCCATTATTCCTTTTCAACACATATATATATGTTCCACTGACAATATCACGTCACTATATGTTCACATACAATGTATTATCACACCGAGTCAATAGGGGCCTTTGCTTCGGGCAAGAGGGGGAAAATAATGGAGGATTTAAAGGGAAACACGAGCTGTCACTCTCACCGCCTGGCTGCTTGACAATGACTGAGGTTGGAGGGAGCGGGGTGAGGGAGATGAAGCGACACAGCGTTGCCAATGACTTACCTCGAGAAAGCTTTGGCGATCCTATGACGCACCCAAAAATCACGCAAATCGGCCTATAAGTTTTTTTCTGACGAATATTTTTGTGCCTAAACCACGCGATTCGAGTGACTGTGCAAGACCTAGTGCAAGGCGACGTCACGCGAATCGCGTGAGTGTGTCTGGGAGGGTTAAGAGACATAACAGCTCATCCTGGTGCCATGGTCAGAGTCGGCAGGTATCATCATATCCTTTTCAGGCCAATGACGCCATTACTTATTTAACTTAGGACAGCACCCTCGTACTGAAGGCCTTAATGAGGGTTTATACTTGAATCTCTAGGTCGTGAATTATCTTCATAAATAATTAAATGGAGCCAACAAAAACCCTGCTAAAAATAAGTCACTGTACCAAATGTATGTATGTGTGTGTGTGAATGTGTGTGTGTGTGTGTGTGTGTGTGTTTGTGTGTAGTATTTATATGGATGCAGTATGTCCACCTTATAAAACTGATAATTTTGTGCGTATTCTGCTACTGAGACACAAGCAATAAACTCCAAGAGGACGGAAATCTCAGCCAAGATAAGGCGGAGGAAGTATAGTGGTATAGCATCACCTGGTGAAAGGAATCTTGAAGAATTGTGGCTGTGTAGCAAAAAATATTATTCACATTTGGACAGACACTAATACAATGCCCAGCTTGATGTATAATATGAAAATGCGATGTTTTATAATCTTGTTTCTCATAAAGTGAAAATACAAGTCAACAGGTACAATAGTGTGGAGGGAACAAAATAAGCACTGGAACAACTTCTATCCATTATCATCTTGGTGGTGGATCAGATAACATGGGTGATGGTGGTGTGGCGTGGAGAGATGGCAAAAAAGTCGCCTCAGAAATAAAAACTCAGGGAGAACGGTATGGGGGAGGGGGAAGGCGTAGTTGACTGGCAGGGTGGGTGGGTGTGAGACTTAGGCTAAAGCGACTGGCTTCAGTGTGTTGTGCTGTACCAGTGGGTGGAAGAGGAGGGAGAGAGGAAGACGGTGATAGGGTCATATATGGAAGAGGAGGACGAGGAAGAGGAGGGGGGAGGAGAGAAATGGACCTTTGCCTATCAACTGCACGAGGGTCATTAAGGTACACACTCAGTATTTGTCAAATCACAATCTTCTCCTTGAATAGAACCAGTAGTAGTCAGTTTACATCCAGGTCTACAACTAAACTACTGCAAGAACAGGGACAAGGGGTAAACAAATTTAGTCCACCAGTCTGACTGGCCCAAGAATCGAACTTGAGTTCTTCCAGTTGCAAGTTGAACATACTTGCCTATGCACTACCGGGTTACCCCCCTACACAGGGTGAAGGAGAAGAGACTGTGTTGAAGGTAACATTTATAGGAGTTGAAAGAGGGAAAGGAAAATGTGGTGAGGGAATGCAAGGGAATATCTGTGGAGCGTGAGGGATGGAGGGGTGATGAAGGGGACGGTAGAGTTGGAGAAAACATATGGAGAGAGAGGGAATAGGTGTACAAGGGGGCAGGCCGTGTGTAAACATATGACTGGTGAGAGGAAGAGTGAGGTGAAGGGGAGAAAAAGGGGGTGGTGGAGGGGATGTGAACAGGAGAAAAAAAGAAAGGGTGGTGGAGTGAAGGGGTTGAGGAGGAGGGAGGGATGATGAAAGGATGGTAAAGATGATGGAAGGGAAGACTGTGTGGAAGCATATATGACAAGTGAAAATGGGGATGAAGGTGTGGAGGAAGAAGAAACAGATTTTTGAAAATCTAGACTGTGATGGGATGTATATGAGATGTGAAGAAGATGGATGGGTGATGGAGAAGTCAGGGAATGGGGGGGGGGGAGGCACATGAGGGCTGAGAGGGAAGGTAGTGGTGAAGAAGAAAGGAGGGACCGGGGAGGAAGAAAGGTAGCGGAGGGAACAGGCCTTGTGGGTATAAAAGGAGTTGAGGGAGTTGCGACGGTGGTGGAGAGGAGGGTCCTAAATGAGGGGTGAGGGGGATGAAAAGAGTGGAGGGTGAAGGTTGCGTGACGGCCATGTATGAGCTGTGAGGGAAGGGAGAAAGATGATGGAGGGTGGGAGGAAGAGAAGTGAGAGGGAGGAGAGGATGGTGGAAGGGAGGGAACGTGAAGGGTGAAGGGAATGAAAGGCAATGGGGGGTGGGTACATTACTTTCAGCTGCAGGAGGTTGCTTAGATAAACTGTGAGAGGGAGTCCAGGGGAAATATTCAGCACAGGGAAAGTATTCATAAACTTTTTTGTTTGTGTCAGATTCCTTGTTCATACTTTCCTCTGTATGCCTGTATCGCTGAACACTTCACAACCAAAGCTGATAAATAACACAGTGAAAACATACAACGAAACAGGATTGCTTCTAACAATAACAACCTACTTTCGAGAATTCTCTATCGTAAAACCTGGTTAAGCTTTATAAATCTGGTGCAGGTTTCGTGCTCAGCCTAAACTACCACAGACGACAGCCAGCGACAGTAATCACCATATTCTGAGTCCTCACCAACCCCCCTGTGACGGCCAACAAGGTTAACACTAAACACAGTTCATTTTACTACGCTGTATGTCTGAACGGCTGTGTTCTGTGTCAGCACAATTTTCTTGTAGTTCCTCCACCTTAACTTGACGGAAATTCTCTTCCTATTGGGGCTGATTTCCCCTAGATCAGTGGCAGATTTACACAACTCACCATCGTTTCCACAACACTTTTTCTTGCCTATCATCCACCCAATTGTATAAAAATCTTGTTACAGCTAAACATTCAAGAAGAGATGGCAATTTTAGGACAAATTAAAGTAGGCAGTATAGTTTAGGTGGATGAGGGAGCTTATGGATCACAGTCATGTTATTTCTGGTGCCATTTCACAAAGAGAATTCGATAAATATTATTTCATTAAAGTAATTAATCTAAAATAATTCGAAAAAGAATAATTCCATAAAATAATTAAATTGATAAAAAACGAGAAATTAATGAGTATATTTGTACGGGTAGAAATAATCGTGGGTTAATTCAGCATGAATAATAGATGACTATATTTCTTTCCATCTCAAATAATAAAGCAATTAGTAAGGACTAAATTAAGAGCCAATCTTTACAAGCCAGTGGCTGAACATGCTGGAGTTATTTTCGAAAGTTGGATACACAGGCTGCAAGTAAACAAGGTCCACTTGATACAAATATATAATGTTAGTAGTTTCTGTGCACTGTTAGCAGCGAATAGATCAAGGCAGGTACAGACAGAGAAATAGATAGCGATAAAGACAGACAGACAGACAGACAGACAGGCATGTTTAGACAAAGATTGACTGATACATGGGTAGACATACAGATAATCAAATATACTGATGGATACAGATAGATAGATTGATAAAATAGACAAATGGAGTGAAAGTAAGAGAGAGAGAGAGAGAGAGAGAGAGAGTCGGATATCAGCATACTGTAGTTATAAAGTTGGTCATTATATTTTCTCCCAGCAATGTCCCACTCCTGACTGAAAGCGCATTTCAACAGGCAAAATGGCATTCAATCGAGAAATATCTGACACTGATGAAATACTCGTCCAGTCTAAATAACACCATCCTGTCATTATTTTAGTGGTAAATGTGTTGGGTTATCGTGTTACTGTGTCCATGCCGCAGACAGGCCGCCTCTCACCGTCCATTAAGATGGCTTGTCAAGGACGTGTTATGTTGGCTGGGTCAGGCTCGGGTGAGTTGGATGACGTAAACTGTGTTGTAGTTGTCAGCGGCAGTTCTCGGGATGGCCATGTGTGCAGGGTGGTGCTGCTGGGGTTTCTGAGGATGGTGGCTGTGTGCAGGGTGGTGCTGCTGGGGTTTCTGAGGACGATGGCTGTGTGTTGGGTGGTGCTGCTGGGGACTATGACGGTGTGCTGGGTGGTGCTGCTGGTGTTGCTGGAGACGGTGACGGTGTGTTAGGGCGTCACCATTCTCCTCTGGGTCACGAATGCATACTATGGCTTTGGTGGCAGGTCAATAATCCGCTGATTCCGTTGCCTTTGCTACCTCCACTACTGCATCACAGCCTGTACACTTTATACCACAGTCACTGGGCCATCTTATGTTCTGCTAATTATCACACCCACAATACAGGCGGCCTATGGAAAAGACAAAGTTTATCATTTCTCAAGCTTCTAACCCCCCTCCCCAGCCAGACACACGCATCACAGTTGCTGATGTTATAATTATATCAGTTACCGGGCCACTTATACATTGTCTTCTTTGCACATACATCAAACCTGTGTTAAAGACGAAAACCAAGAGATATTCAGAAGTTTAAATTCCTCCATCCTTATCCCCCAACCCACACCCACGACACATCACATTTGCATACAGAAGACCATGTTTTATACCTTTTAACACAACAGTTCTGTGGTAATGGCAATACTCATCATTTTTCAAAATTCTAGATCCCTCTTGCCCTCCTGCCTAACCTAAAACAACTAATGAAAGAGGATATTAAAATCCAATATGAAAAATCTTACCCCACTGAATGCATGAAGGCCTCCTAAGTCGACGAGAATATGACTGTGTGCGCGTGATATTCCTTCCATTTTAACTTCGCTAAAACTGCAAATCTCTTAAATGTGATTACTCAGCTGTATGTATATATTTATGCTAGAATATGCTGCTAATCACAAAGAGTGCCACAGAAAGGATGTACACACGATCAAAAAAGTAACCCGCAGGAGGGGTACGATGATATCTGAAATGATCAATATAGCTTGTGTAGTCCCTGGAAAATAAATAAATTATTATCTGAATATGCTTTCAGTAACAATATCAGCCATAAAATGTCATATGAAACCTATCTATGACATACTTATGTAAGCATGTTTGACAACATGGGAACAATAATCAAACATTTCCAGAGTCCGTCGTCCGTGGCGTCAAATTGTTTCGAGCCAAATGTGCGCCGATACTTTTTTGATCTTGTGTACAGCCGTACTGATGTCTTGATCAACAACTGGGCTACGGGAAATAATCACTAATAATACAATCATCTGTGGGAAGTTAAGTAGCAGGAACTATGGTGCCGCTGCTTCTCTCCGCCAGACACTGCAGCAACACACGTGACCTGGGAAGTGGTGAGGCAGAGGCAGGTTAGCCAGGGTCACCCACTGGGGAAGTTTACATGACACGGTTGACGACTTTCTGGCCACACATTTATCAATTTATGTATTTTTATAAGAACTCGTAGACTTGCAGAGATAAGGGAAGATAACAGGCATGAACACTCAAGCAATTATCGATGCGAAATTGATATTAAGTGGCTGCAAAATAATGTTACTCATCTTGTTTTGTTTTTCATATTATGAACAACGATGGATATTTACATGCATATGCTGTGAAAGACGGAAATAAAAGCTGGTGTCTGCGTTTTCCAAAAAAAATGTATACAGTATCTATCTTTAAAAGATGCAGTTTCTGTATGTTTGTTGGTTTGTCTGTCCATCTGTGACCGTAACACAGCATAAACGGCGCATTGTAATGCAGTTTTTGTTACAGCAAGGTACCAAAAAAATGACTAACTTGAAGAATAAAACAGTTTCCAGTCCAATCGGGCCACTGCTTCCCCAGTTACGAATCATTTCTGGTCTTTTACTCTGCGGCCTTTAGGCGGATCACTTTCTTCGTGGACATTGAAGTTACCGTAACATTGAAGTTAAAGGAAAGTACCATTAAAATGCTCATAGTTGAAGAATAAAACAATTTCCAGTCCAATCGGGCTTCTGGTTCCCGAGTCATGACTCATTCCTGGTCTTTTGACATCAAGCAGAAAGGCCGCCTTCGGCGGCCTTTAAGTGAGTATGAAGAAATGCCGTAAATTTGTGCGGTGGTGATGAAAAAGAAATACAAAGATTACTTTCCTAAAAAGTGACACGGACGTGTTGTAAAAGGAAACTAAACCTGGCTATGATTCTCAGTTATATCTACCTATCTATCTATCTTCAATATAGGGTACATTTAGTATCATGGCCGATTATCGATGTTGTAAACATGTGCTTAGAACCTTAGAACTATAACCTAAACGATGTCATTTGACAAACAATTATATAATAACGCCGTGGATAACCTACACAGACCCAATTGGCTTTTGTCATTTGTAAATACATTCCGTATCCACAACGGTCTATATACAGGTGAATCATGTACAGCATGTACAGGTGAATGTGGTGTGACTTCCATAGTGGTATCTTGAGCTACAATACGTCCTGCACCCAATTTCCACAGTACGTATTAATGTACTGCCTCCCTCTTTCCCACCCACACACACACGCACCCGCACATGCACGCACGCACGCACACACACGCACACACACGCACACACACACACACACACACACACACACACACACACACACACACACACACACACACACACACACACACACACACACACACACACACACATACACATACACATACACACACGTTTACTCTGATGACCATTTCTTTCAGTTCGTACACATAAGAAAAAAAAAAAGCAGATCAGTCCATTTGCAGTTACTGCCATGTGAACACGAACCAAGGAGCCATGGTAGCTCAGCTTCTCTTGCGTTATTCTCATGCTCTGCGATGCTCTGAGTCTGATTTCGAATCACTCCTTAGCAGGTATTAAAAATATGTGCTTTCATTACATTATTATATACAGTACTGATTGGTAACAGATGATAACAGGGTAACCTCAGTACTATAACGTGCAAAGTCTCTAACACATACAGACAAATGTATAACTTTACACTTGCACTTCTCTAGCTACGAACGTTCCATACTGATTCATATCTGCATAGCATAAGGAAGGGGAGTGGGGGATGGTCAGTCTTGCCTGTGGACTTTATACGGACTGAAGCAGATACAGATACACGAATCAGCACCCTTGAATGAACCCTTCACAACACTCTATCATCCCCCCTCCTCCCCCTACATTCACGCACACACTCACCCACCGTCGCTTAGGAACAATCTCACTCTCAGCTTCCAAGACGGGAAGGTAGCAGTGGCGGAGGTGGCCCGGAGGCAGCCACCAACCACCACGAACCACCAGACACACAAACCATAAGTCTTTCAAGCCAACCAACACAATAGTGACGCCTTGTCGTCCATTATGATGCCACGACCCATGACTCGACCCATGACCCTTCTTGGCCCAGCATGCTGGCACCGGGTCACGAACACTCACTAAAAGTTATCAGTAAGGATGAAAATCACGCACAAGTACGTAGTCCCATCTGCCTTAGTCTTCTCTGGAATCACTGAGGCAGCAGTGACGGATAAGCCTTCTGAAGGTTATGGACACGAAATCATTTTGGGATAAATAACGAGCTGTTGGCACGAACTGGTAATAGCGCTCATTAAAGCGACAAGCATGGCGTCTGGAAAGAAAACAAAGTCAAGGATTTTCTTACTGTCTTCTGTCTTTAAGTAAGCTGCAGATCACATAGTTAGGTCTCAAAGGCCTACAGATTTTTTTACCACTGAAGTTCCTTCATTTTTATTTGACAAACTATCTCATTCAGGACAATAATAGTCTAACCTCCCTATTAACCCCCCACCGTCTTCCACAAACACACTCTGATGGCTGTTTTCACTGGATGTTATCAATTGCCCTCGATGTATATCCTAGATGAAAGGCTCGCCAAAAAGGCCTTCAATTATAAATTTATTCATCATCTTTTGTCTACTGGCTTTTGAAAGAACATTCTAAAATCCTTACAAAGAAAAGAAGTTTGCTAACATCTTTTATGCTGGCGGCCACTAAAAAAAAAAAAAAAAAAAAAAAAAAAAAAAAAAAGACAATGAACCTGTGGACAGAGAGTGGATGGCAGTAAATAACAAGATGATTGTTAATTACGGATATTCCCGTGAATATTATGATGAACTGGACCTTAATTCGCTTCCCCCCCCACCCTTTTTTTTCTGGTCCACAGAAATCCTTATCATCATAACCGTACTTCTTATCAACAGCTGATGTACAGGTATATAGTGTAAGTTAGCTACTGGAGGGTGTACAGGGTGTAGTGATCGAGTGTACATGTATGTTTTGAGTTATATGGATGGTGTAAGGATTTTTTTTAACAATTTCGCTCAGCAGTCCACAGCTTGACCACTTGACCACTATCGTCAGGTCCTGTTGTTGTTTTTCCTGCCAATCAATGGCATCCTGGGGGCTGGTGATGCCCAAACAGATAAATGCACTGCCCCACACCCGCTACCACAAGGACACCACCACCACGGGGTATGGACAGGTGATGTCCAGACAGGTAAATGCACTGCCCCACACCCGTTATCACAAGCTCGCCACCACCACGGGGTATGACACAGGTGATGAAAGTGGTCAGGCCGGTGGAAGGGGGGAGAGGAGGTTGGGATGGAAGAGTTTATGAGGAGATGCAAACTTAAAAGACATTAAGGAATTTAAAACATATGGAGTACTCCTAGTTCCCAGTCTTAAAGCACAAAACGACGCACAACCGAGTCATTTTACAGACTAATACCAAAGTTTGGTTTAGATTCCTAAAGGACAAACCAACACAAAATTACACACACATGCACAACAATAGGGTGAATGAAAGAATGTACCATGCATGCTTGTTGAAAGATTCTTATACACCATAGAGTCCAATTTGCCGTCGCCTGGACAAATATTACCCCCCTAACCCAGAGTCCAGTTTGAGATTTTTCATTAAATAGGTAAGTCAATAAGATACTGTAGTTTCAAAAATAGCAGACAATAACCAGCTAGAATATCAGAACACTGTAAGTGCCTTACAGGATTGAGGCGTCTGGCAATAGATAGATAG
Organism: Coenobita brevimanus; assembly: GCF_032717465.1. Classification (NCBI taxonomy): domain Eukaryota; kingdom Metazoa; phylum Arthropoda; class Malacostraca; order Decapoda; family Coenobitidae; genus Coenobita; species Coenobita brevimanus. Next base: position 21,438,215 of record NC_137067.1, on the reverse strand, counting down.
TAAATGCCGGCCCGCCATTACCAGTGTTTGGGTTTAACTTCGAGAAGATAAAACTGTTTCTCTGACATCCAGCAGCTGCTCAGTCCTCACCCACAGTTTAATGATTGCTGACCATGTGACCCATTAATAAAAAAACTTGGGCGTGTGCTTTACACCCTCCAAACACACTACATTACACACCCATTTTCTACCACTACCTTCCTTTTCACCTGCTAACCTCCCCTCTCTAGCCTTCTCGTTTCCCACTAATCCACTGATAAAAAACGAAAAGGTATGGGATGGTGCAAGAGGATGGCGTTGAATATGTATACACCTGATGTATGGGACACCGCCTGGCCTGGGTGCAGGTGGTTACTATACATACACTCACCTGAATACAATAGGCGAGTTACTTCGCGTTTTTTCTGTATAACATTTAATCTCCTATTTACAGTTTCTTTTTTGTGAATCGTAACGGACAGAAATTTTTTTTTTTTTTTAACGGAAGAGAGATTTTTTGTGTGTGATCTCAGACGATTTCACTCAGCTGAGGATCACTCAGTACAGGAGAAGGGATTAAAAACAACCGACCTATTTTAATATTATAAACGGCCGAAGCTTCCTTCGGCCAATTATTATAGTCTGGCGGCAGCTGAATATAATACCCAAGTGAAGACCTGCCCTTCAAAAGTGTAATCTTTACCTACGATGACTGTTTACACATTTTATTCTGGCTGCCTCAGTAAGATTTGTTCAGCTCTAGAAAAACCTCTCTCATTGAAAGAATTTACACGTTTGCCAGGGGACAGATTTACAAAAAAAAAAAAAAAAAAAAAATGCATTTTCCTGCTGTAATTAATATTTGGTTTACCTGGAAGAACAGAAGATATGGGAAGGTTGTGTGCTGTCCTTGTCCCTACTGCAAAAACAAGCTTTAGCTACGGCAGGGAACTGATCTTAAGTTTGTGCATTAATCTCAACCCGGGTCTGTACTTGTTGCGTGGTACAGCTGTTCTCAGTAAGTCCTTTACACCGTCATGAAACGGTGTCGGATTCGAATGGGATCTTGCCAACCTAATCATTAGTATAAATGCAGGTTGGAAGAGTTGAAATTTCACTTGTTTCATCTGCAACCCCAGAGGTGTAAATGTTTTACTGACAGTAACCGTACGTGCTGGGTGGTAAAGTCAAGCATACAAGTTTGCGTAATATTTAAATTATTTTTACTTCTCATTTTGCTCGATTGTCTAAATATTCCTAAACAGAGACAAACTCGATACATTTCTCTTTCCAAATAGTAAATGACTCACTGATATGAAATGTAAGGGAAGAGAGGTGATGGACATGCCTTAGATGTTAAGTGGAATTAGTGGAACAGCTGGCAAACTTTTGACTCTACTGTAGAAGACATGAAATATTAACGAGCCTTTGTCCCTGACTGTACCTGAGAGGAGTCAAAGGCGAAGGCTAAGGCGGCAGACAGGACTGAGAAGGTTACTGCTACGATTGGTGCCGCTGAAGCAATCACACACAATAAAATATATACGCTCGTTTTGTGTGGGTGTCATTGTGTTACCTCGCTAGTTTGTCCATGTTAGTGTGTGTGTGTGTGTGTGTGTGTGTGTGTGTGTGTGTGTGTGTGTGTGTGTGTGTGTGTGTGTGTGTGTGTGTGTGTGTGTGTGTGTGTGTGTGTGTGTGTGTGTGTGTGTGTGTGTGTGTGTGTGTGTGTGTGTGTGTGTGTGTGTGTGTGTGTGTGTGTGTGTGTGTGTGTGTGTGTGTGTGTGTGTGTGTGTGTGTGTGTTTTATGCTAATCGTCCAGTGTCTGTATTTACTTATGTTTGTGGTTGTATGTGTGACAGTAGCTGTATGTGAATATAACAGTGTATGAGGTCATGTGTGTCCGTAGTGGCAGGTATGCAACTCTGTATGTACGTATTTCTGTGCTGTGTATACATGAGTGCATATAATATGTAACTACATGTATGGGGCTGTATGAATGGCTGTAGATTTGTGTGTGTATATGGCTGTATGCCCATGTTACTGTGCGTGCTTGTGCTGTGTGTATACTGCTACTGTGTGTATGCGTATCTGTACATGCGTGGTTGTCTGTGTGCACTGATATGTGTTTATGTAGCTGTGTGCGAGCATAACAGTGTAATTGCGTAACTGTGCGTATATGTCATTGTGTATGGACACAGCTATTAATTTAACTGTGTGTGTATGTTGTCAAGGTGGGTATGGATTTTAATGTGGTACTCATTTGAGGTAAGGCAATGGGTAAGCATACTGCATAATACCTTATTTTGTACTGCAACTGAATAGACGAATGTCCACACAAACGTGGACAAGCACACATCCATAACCCGTTCTTGCCTCCATGATCACAAGCAATCACACGCGCACAAAGGACAAGCACATAAGCAAACAACAGTACACATGCATTCAGGCACCCACACAACATACAGCGTACAGTCCTACGTACAAGAACTACCATAATCTATCCTCACTAATAAAACATATTCATCTGTTCGCCTTACCATTGTGCTACCCTTTACTTTTACTCTTATGGGCTCTACAGTTCAACCAAGTCATCCGGCGATTGGTTAAAAAATAAAATCACCTCACCATCTTCTCACACTGATAAAATTCTTTTGTTTTCCCCTTTCCATCAGCATTCACTACTTCCTCATGTCGCCAAAGACACCCACCTTCTCATCCCTTTTCTGTGTCCACTTCCTCATAACCATCTCACTGCCAACTCTTCTCCTCGCCTACATTCCATTTTCACACAATCACCATTTCCCGACACAGCCATCACCATAAATAATTTACCCATTATTGTTTCCCTACAGCTCGATCCACTAAGCTCAATCTCCTTCCGAAACGCCTCTATCCCATCATCATCCATACCTCTCTCCTATTACTTTCCAACACCATTACCTTCCCATCCATCTCCTCGATGACAATACTGGTTACAAGCATCCACTATGCAACTCACTAGCCTCCCTTCATCATACGCTTCCATTAGATTCGTTCTTGCTATTATCAGGTTTACCTCTCGCCTCACCCACTTCAAAATTATCAAACTCCGACTCGTCCATCTCCACACCTTTTTCTTGACTCGATCAGGCCCTTGTCTCATCGTACTGGTCGTCATTCAGTTCTCACTGTACACTGTACGTCTCTTACACTTTTGATGTTCAGCTAGATCCCTGTCTACTCCAAATTACCCACTTCTCTACCATCATCTCATCTCAGTTTCAACCATCCCCAAGTTTTACCATTCCCAAACCCTGTCCCCTGTATACTAACCAGGTTTAACTAAATCTCCAAGTCTGTTGCTTCCAAGACTTCTCAACTTCCAGAACCCCTCCCCTATCTTTTCAACATCGCTAAGGTCTTGCTATACCTGAAATAATTTACCTCAAAATTTATTCCCTCACCAGTCACCCAACTCTCCATTACCAGCCTGCAGGTATTCTCCCCCCCTCCTCCACCATCACCTCCCATCCACCTCTTCAGTGCTCTTCCACACTAGCATGTTAGCGCCCAGGCAGGTGTGGTGGGGTGGAGGGCGGTGTGAGATATGTGAGGCGGGGCTTTGGTGGCTGTGGCCAGGTAGCACTTATCTGATATGGTTAATTACTGGTGTTATAAGGTAGCAAGGAAGGGAAGACTGTTTGATGTGTTCTTACCTAATTGTTCTTACCTAATTGTATCTTTACAGGAATGAGTCAAGCTCGTACTGTCCCGTGTCTTAAACCATATTTATCGTACATATCCTTAAATTTGTGAATTGTTTTGGCACACACTATTTCATTCGGTAGTGCATTCCATTGATCAGTTGCTCTGTTTGGGAAACTGAATTTCCTTACGTCTTTATCACCTCTCTTCTTATGCAGTTTTTTGCAGTGTCCTCTTGCTGATGCTTCTCCATATGTTAAGTAATCATTTATGTCTATTTTCTCCTTCCCTGATATGCACTTATATAGCATTATCATGTCACCTCTTTTCCTTCTCTCCTGTAGTGTTGGTAGATTCAGTTTATTTAGTCTTTCTTCGTAGCTTAGGTCCCTTAAGCTTGGTATCCATCTTGTAGCGGCCCTTTGAACTTTTTCAATCTTGTCTATGTGCGTTTTGAGATGAGGACTCCAGACTACTGATGCATATTCCAGGGTTGGTCTAATGAATGATGTTATTATACTTCTTAGCATGTCTTCATTTATGTATGTGAATGCTATTCTCATATTTGCAAGCAGTGTATATATGTTCCATACCTTCTCGCTGATGTGGTCAGCCGGAGATAGTCTGTTATTGATAATCACACCTAGGTCTTTCTCTCTTTCTGATGTGTTTAGGGTTTTATTTCCTAACTTATAATCCCAGTCAGGTCTTTTTCCACTTTTACCAAACTTGATTACATGACACTTGTCCACATTGAATTCCATTTGCCATGTACTACTCCTCATTCATGAAGTTTATTTAATTCTTCTTGTAGCTCTTTACAAGAGTCTGTGTTAGTAATTCTCCTTTGTATTTTTGCATCATCTGCAAACATATTCAGATAGCTCTCATTTCCAGTGTTACTGTTGTTACGGAACAGAGAAAGATAACGTACACTTTAAGTGAGAATACTAAGAGTCACTACTGTCCCGTAAAGTTCCAGGTTCAAAACAAGAGTTGGGTAAAATTACAAGTTAAAGCTTAATGCTCAAACTAACAACAAAACATTCAGGACTCATAAGGATAATGTAATGGCAAATAAACAGGTTAAATATATGGTTAACTGCAATAGCCTCTGTTAACACGAAATTAGCGAGAGTAAATTTATCTAAGTCAGCCCTGATAAAATAAAAATACACCAGGTAATGCTCAGTTAATGCAAGATAAATTATTACAGATACAAACTATTATAAAAAATGACTGACATAAAACCCAACATTAATCAAAAACCTCACTAGGCCTAAGAATTAACCTTATGCTACACAGTACAAGAAAAAATACAACAGTTATACTCAAATTACACACAGCTGCTAGATGTTTGGAGATTTCTTGAGCACTCACAATAATAATATCTGTACAGGGGAGGACAGAGATGTGAACAAAATGAGGAGCAGATCTAAGTGGCAATGATGCAGAGACTGAGCTCATTATATAGGGGCCAGCAGAGCTTGATACAACTTGTAAGAAGGACGCGCAAATGAAGCCATGGGGACAAAGAGCTGAAAATCCCGCACTGAATAACAGAAAGGACGACATACTCTACTATAACGGTAGAAGGGGGGGACTGAGGCAGAACACGCTCGTGATCAAACATGCAGCATACTGTGCGTTAAAATTACACAAAGGATGATGAAATCATAGGCTATGTAACACCTCCCCACAAAGAAAAAAGAAATTTACAAAGGAAATTTCTTATTACTCTAAAACAATCTGTACATGGCATTACAGAACATGCAAAAGTCTTTCCTAATATTACAAAACATGAGATCTCCCTAGCACGTTCAGTCATAGGTACTTGCCAGTATCCCTTTAACAAATCAAACTTACTTATGTACCTAGCCTTTCCGATCTTGTCTATGCAATCTTCCACGCGAGGGAGAGGGTAAGTGTCTGTTTTGGTTATCTGATTAACACGTCTGTAGTCAATGCAAAGCCGCTGTGACCCACCTGGCTTAGGGACCAGAGTGACAGGAGAACTCCACTCGCTCTGACAGGGCTCAATCATCTTGTGGTCCAACAGGTAGCCAAGCTCCTTCTGGATGAGAGGAACTTTCACTGGGTTCACACGGTAAGGAGGCAATTTAATTGGCTTTGCGTCTCCAACATCGACATCATGCATCAACACAGTGGTTCTTCCTGGAGTGGCACGGAACACTTGCGGGTACTCCTGCAGTAATGCCGAAAACTCCTGCCTTTCCTTGGGAGGTAGATGAGAAAGCTTAGTCTGGAGATCATTCATGATATCAGGATTCTTCCCCAAACTATCACTCAGGCTCATACTGCATGGGAGAGCTTCACTTGCAGACTCGGGTGGAACAGCTACAGTGCAGACTGGATTATTTTCGTCCCGCCTGTGATATAACTTTAGCATGTTGATGTGACATAGTTGCTTGCTCTTTCTACGATCTGGTGTGGCGATGACATAGTTGACATCACTGAGTTTCTTCTCCACGAAATAAGGACCACTAAACTTGGCTTGAAGAGGTTGCCCATGAACTGGTAGCAGAATCAAAACCTGATCTCCTGGCTGAAAGTGGCGTAACCTGGACTTCTTATCATACCAAGTCTTCATCTTCTCCTGAGCAGCTCCTAAATTCTCTCTCGCCAGCTGTAAAGCAGTGGACAGCCGTTCTTTGAACTTCATCACATACTCCAGCAGGTTGACGTCATCTTCCTCCGACAGCCAGCATTCCTTGAGTAACTTAAGGGGTCCTCTTACTTCATGGCCAAACAGTAGTTCAAAAGGTGAGAAGCCCAGTGATTCATTTGGAGATTCTCTTGCAGCAAACACAACGAATGGAAGACCTTTATCCCAGTCTTTCTGATGTTCCAAACAGTATTTCTTGAGCATCGATTTGAGTGTTTGATGATATCTCTCCAACGCTCCTTGGGTCTGGGGATGGTAAGCTGAAGACGTGATCTGGGTGATGCCCAACTCTTTCAGAGACTGCTTGAAAACATTTGACATGAAATTACTTCCCCGGTCTGACTGTACCTCCTTGGGCAGACCAAACTTTGTGAAGAACCCTAGCATTTCCTTAACCACGTTCTTTGCTGAGATATTTCTAAGTGGAATGGCTTCAGGATAACGAGTAGCCATATCAATCAGGGTCAACACATAAGAAAATCCTGAAGAAGTCTTAGGAAGAGGGCCCACAATATCCACCAACACACGGGTGAAAGGCGCCTCAAAAGGAGGAATGGGAACTAGAGGTGCAACCTTTTCGGTCTGATTACACTTCCCCACAACTTGACAGGTGTGACAAGACTTACAATACCAGGAAACATCCCTGAAGATACCTGGCCAGTAGAAGTGTTTCAAAATGCGTGCCACAGTCTTCCTCACTCCAAGGTGTCCTGCCAAACTGGAATCATGAGCCACTCGAATGATATCCTGCCTACAAACACGAGGGATGACAACTTGATGTACAACCTCCCATTCACAGTCGGCTGATGCTGTTGGGGGTCTCCACTTCCTCATAAGTACTCCTGACTTTACATAATAACAAGTAGAAGCACCGGCTGACTCTTCTTCACTGTAAGCAGAGTTAGCTAGACCTTTCAACTCAGGGTCAGCAACCTGCAACTCAATCAACTCTTGACGAGACTAATTATCAACACTACGGGGCACCGCCTCATCTGGTGAGTGGTCCAAATTAGCAAGAAAAGTGTCAGCTAGGATAACATCATCATCATCATTATCCTCTAAATCACCAGTAACTTTAGACTTAGCCCTAGTGACAGCACATGCAGGGAACACATCAGGGACATCACAATCCTGGGACACAGCCACTGGCTCACTAGACAACTGAGGAGCTGGACACACTTGACTTCCACCAATATCATTTCCAAGTAAGAAAGCTACACCTGACATTGGGAGTGTCTCAACCAACCCAACCATAACGGAACCATTAACAAAACCAGACTCTAAATTCACTCTGCACAGAGGGACAGAGAAGTAATTATTCCCTACACCTTGTAAGATTACAGTTTCATCAGAGGAATTAACATTAGAGCCTAGAACACTGGTCAGCATAAGGGATTGGCAAGCACCTGTATCACGATATATTTGAACTGATTTCCTGTCATTACTGTCCAGAGGACTGACAAAACCATCAGACAGGAAATTAGCACATGAACTCTTGAGAGTGTCACCCACGTTACTGCTCAAAAGAGGAGCTCCATCATGAGAATTTAAGTTACCCCTCAAAGCAGGTTCAGTTAACTCAGTTAAAGAATTCTGGGAACTCTCAAGAGTGGACACTAGACCAATTGACTGAATATTTAAAGACTCCTTTTTGTTCACATCACGCTGTCTCCTGAAACATTTCTCCGTAGTATGACCAAGCTTACTACAATAAGTACATTTACTTTTCTGAAATCTAGAGGTGAAGCTGGTATTTACTTCCTGAGAAACATCATCTTTATTCTCTTTCCTGTTACCTGTACTCTGAGTAGAGGCAACGTACTTACTCTCAGCTTTCCCTTTTTCTCTAGAATATCTCTTGTGAGTGAGAACATAGTCATCAGCTAAAACTGCAGCATCAGACAAATTATCTATCCTTTTCTCATCAAGATATAGGCTTACATCTTTATAAATACACATTTTGAAGTCCTCCAGCAAAATCATCTGCTTAAATTTGTCAAAATCAGAATCCACATTCTTAGAATTTAACCACTGCTCCAACAGATCTTCTTTGATTTTTGCATACTCAACATGGGATTGCTTATCTTGCTTGTAAGTTGTCCTAAATTTTACCCTATAAGCTTCAGGAACAAGCTCATAGGCCTTAAGAATCAAGCTCTTAACTACATCATAATTATCAGACTGATCCTGAGGCAAAGATGCATAAGTTACTTGAGCTTTACCGGTGAGAACAGTTTGAAGGAGTACTGGCCAATACTCCTTAGGCCAATTAAAACCTGTAGCTACCCTCTCAAACAACTGAAAATACTTTGTTAAATCAGATTCATTAAAAGGAGGGACAAGTTTAACATTTTTAGCCACATCAAAATCATCAGAGCTAGATGATCCAGTTCCACCTTGTTTCATGCGATACTCATGGTCTGCCTGAATCCTAGCAATTTCAACTTGTGCCTCAGCCTCCTTAGAACGGGCCTGAAATTCAGCCTCCATAACACGAGACTCCACCTCCTTAGCCTTAGCCTCCTGCAGGGCTAGCTGTAACTTAGCTAATTCAATCTGCGTTTGCTCATTTGGAGGAGTTACATTAAACAAGCTTTCATTAATCATGTCAACAATTTGATCTTTAGAATGATGAGAGCGAACAGCAATTCCCAACTGTTGAGCAACAAGCTTAAGTTCATTCTTTGTTCTGTTTTCTACATCACACACTGTTTGCACATTTGACAAAAAATCTTTGGCTTCATCAAGTTTAGTAATAGTAGACATCATGAATAAGTAACAGTCACAAAATATCAAGCAATATCCTTATGATAATATCCTGAATATCCTGGCGAGGTCGCCAAATTTATGTTACGGAACAGAGAAAGATAACGTACACTTTAAGTGAGAATACTAAGAGTCACTACTGTCCCGTAAAGTTCCAGGTTCAAAACAAAAGAGTTGGGTAAAATTACAAGTTAAAGTTTAATGCTCAAACTAACAACAAAACATTCAGGACTCATAAGGATAATGTAATGGCAAATAAACAGGTTAAATATATGGTTAACTGCAATAGCCTCTGTTAACACGAAATTAGCGAGAGTAAATTTATCTAAGGCAGCCCTGATAAAATGAAAATACACCAGGTAATGCTCAGTTAATGCAAGATAAATTATTACAGATACAAACTATTATCAAAAATGACTGACATAAAACCCAACATTAATCAAAAACCTCACTAGGCCTAAGAATTAACCTTATGCTACACAGTACAAGAAAAAATACAACAGTTATACTCAAATTACACACAGCTGCTAGATGTTTGGAGATTTCTTGAGCACTCACAATAATAATATCTGTACAGGGGAGGACAGAGATGTGAACAAAATGAGGAGCAGATCTAAGTGGCAATGATGCAGAGACTGAGCTCATTATATAGGGGCCAGCAGAGCTTGATACAACTTGTAAGAAGGACGCGCAAATGAAGCCATGGGGACAAAGAGCTGAAAATCCCGCACTGAATAACAGAAAGGACGACATACTCTACTATAACGGTAGAAGGGGGGGACTGAGGCAGAACACGCTCGTGATCAAACATGCAGCATACTGTGCGTTAAAATTACACAAAGGATGATGAAATCATAGGCTATGTAACACTGTTTATATCATTTATATACACTAAAAACATGATTGGTGCCAGCACTGAACCCTGTGGTACTCCACTAGTCACTTCTTTCCATGATGAGTAGTTTCCTTTTAGTACTGTTCTCATTTCTCTTTTTATGAGAAAGTCTTGCATCCAACAAAACAGTTTGCCTCGAATTCCTCCTTGATGGTACAGTTTCCATAAAAGTCTTTGGTGTGGTACTGTGTCAAAAGCTTTCTTGAAATCTAAATAGATACTGTCCACCCATCCTTCCCTTTCCTGTACTGTGTTTGTTACTCTGTCATAGTAGCTCAACATATTAGTAACACATGATTTTCTTTTTCTGAAACCAAACTGTCTTTCTGTTATCATACTGTGTTCTTCTAGATGATTTACCCAAGCTTTTCTTATAAGCTTTTCTAATACCTTGCTTACAACACTGGTCAGTGATACTGGTCGGTAGTTGAGTGGATTTTGTCTATTTCCTTTCTTGAATAAGGGGACAATATTTGCTTTTTTCCAAACATCAGGTAGTTTACCTTGACACAAGGATTTCTTGAAAATTAAAAATAATGGTTTACTTAACTCCTTTGCACATTCTCGTAGTACCCAACATGAAATTTCATCAGGACCACTTGCTTTTCCTCTGTCTAATTTACTTAACTCCTCCTGTATTACTTTTTCTGCTATTTGTATATCTGGTAGTAAGTGTGGACATGCATGTTCCACATAGTCCCTCAAAATTTTTTTCTTCTGTAAAAACTAATTGGAAATTCTTATTTAGTGTTTCACAAATATCTTTCTCTTGTGTATAAGTGATTCCCTCATCCGTAATTGATTGTATTATATCTTTTACTTTGGTTTTGCTTCTGATATAGCTGTAAAACAGCTTTGGTTGATCACTACTTTTATTTATTATATCCTCCTCAAACTGTTTTTGGGCTTCCCTCCTTATTCTTGTATAATCGTTTCTTGCCTGTTTGTAATTATTATACGCCCTTTCACTATTGTGTCTTCTGTATCTATTCCACAACAAATCTCTTCTTTCTTTTGATTTTTTACATTCTGTATTGAACCATTTCTGTATTTTCTTATCTGCTTCTTTGTGATGTGGGATGTACTTCTGGACTCCTATTTCATAAAATTCACAAAAATTTTTATATACAGCATTTAAATCTTGTCCTCTAAGCTCATTTTCCCAATCAACTTCTAAGAAATACTTCTTTAGGTCTTGATAATTTCCCTTTTTATAGTTTAGGCTCTTTTTGTAACTGTCATTGCTGTTTACTATGTCATATGCTATCCTGAAGTTATAATTTAGTACTGCATGATCGCTTTTGCCGAGTGGAGGGTGATATATTAAACTGTCAATATCATTTTCTTGCCTAGTAAATATTAGATCTAGCACTGAAGGTACATCAAGTCCTCTTTTTCTGGTGGTTTCCCTCACATGTTGCGTTAGGAAAAACTCTTGTACGAGATCCAGGAGCTTTTGGTCCCAACAGCTTTCTCGGCTAATTATATCTAGAGTACTCCAATTTATATTTGTATTAAAATCCCCAGTTAATATAATTCTTTCCGATTTCTCTTCCATTTTATGTAGTAATGATCTTAAACTCTGAATTGTACTCTCTGCCAGGTCCTCATATTCATCTCTTTCCCATGTGTTTGATCTGGGTGGCATGTACAAATTGGCTACAATTACTTTACCTTCAGATGTGTTGATCTCTCCTGCAATCAGTTCTACTTGTGATGGTATATCTAGTTTTATTTCATTGACTTTTAGATTTTTCTTAGTTAATATTATAATTCCTCCTCCTTTTTTAAATTTCTGTCTCATCTCCATATATTGTATTCCTCTAAGTTTAGTATGTCATTGGATATCCTTGGTGTTAATTTTGTTTCAGTTAGGCATATTATTTGTGGTTCATTTTCTCTGACATAATCATTCATCATTTAGATACCATTCCATCCACATTTGAGTACATCAACTTTATCATCTTGTTTATATACTTGTCATGACATGGTTCTACTACTTTCCTCCTTTTTCTTCCATCCTGTTTGTGTACCACTTTCGTACCTGCAATCCTATTACTTTGTAAAAAAAATTTCTTCTTCTCCTCTTCTGATCTTCCCTCATTTTTTGTTTTTGCTTCCTCCCTTTTCTCTTTCAGTAATTCCAGTTCCTTTTGTGTTAGGCATTTTTTTATCCATACATTTTTGAACTCCTCTTTTTCCATAAGATTCTTTGCATTTTTTAGTATCTCTTCCACAGTGTTTACACTCTGGAAAGTCACCTTTAGAGGTCTTGTCTTGCTTTTCTCATATTTCCCTAACCTTTTGTGTTCCTCTATGTCTTTACTACAGATTTCCTCTGATACTTCTTTCAGTAAGCTCATTACATTTGCCATCTTTTTGTCTCTTGTGATCTTGTTTTTTACTTCTTCCTCTTCTACACCAGTGATTACTATTTGTTTATATCTACTGAATCTGTGACTAACTTTGGATTGTTTTGGATTATTCTTTTCACTTCCTGTTTAATGTTTTTTTCCTACACCCTTGTTTCTAAGTCTTTCTTTACTTTCACCATTTCAGCATACGTGGTTTCCACATCATTTTTGTAGCTTTGCACAGCTTGATTCACCTGTGTTATCTTCTCCTCAGTATCACTGCTCTGGTCTATAAGACTGCTTACTTGTCTAATTGTCTCTGTCATTTTTTAACTCTTCCATGACACTCTCGTGATTGACTACTGTACTTGCCATTTCACTCACTTTCTTCCTAAGTGTACTCAATTCCACTGTTAGCTCACTGATGGTTGTGTCTTTCTTGTTGGCCTCCCTTCCTAGTTTTTCTATTTCTTCCTTTTGCAAGTGCATTTGCTTCTTTATTTCATCAATTTCATTTTTGAAAGCCATTTCTAGTTTGTGTACACGTTCAACCAATCTATTGTGAGTCTCCACTTCAACCAGTTCTTGGTGGAAATCATCATTTTGCTTTTTACCTTTATCCCTTTTCTTTTCCAAATTTGCTTTACTAAAGTATGTATCCATTTCGCAATACTAAAAGAACAGATTATTCATTTACAATCCCCATGTTGCTGAATCTAAATAAACCTCAGCTGACTCAGTGCATTCTTTCGTCTTTGTTCTCTTTCCTGTTTGAACAAGTCTTGTTTAAACTTATTATTTTTTTTCCTTTTAATAATGAAAAATCATTTAGTCTAACCTGGTGCATAGCTTGACTCATACAGAGATACTAATTTAGGTAATGCCACTGGCCGTGTTGGTTCGGTACGGAGCGCCGATATCGCACGTCTGCCTCGATTGACTCCCTCTGTGTGTGTGTGTGTGTGTGTGTCACTGCAATGAACAACAAAATATTTAGAATGCAATAGGATTATTTTCAGGGCCATACGAGAGGACTTGTATATATACATCACAGACTCGAAGAGGCAGTGTTAATATGAAAAAGTGGACATGGTAGGGAAGATAATAAATAGGATGACATGGTATCTGGAAGGATTTAGTTGCACTGCAATTCAGAATAAGGAATTTCATGAGAGTATATAGTCAAGGATTGACTGAAAAAAAGAATGAAATAATGCTGTGGCAAAGACAGGTTGTGTGCACAGACTACAGTATATTTGTAATTTACCGAAAGGATAATATACTAAAGACAGACTATGAAATATTAGGGCTAGGGTGGTATGGCCAGCTATGGCAAAAAATGGGAAAGAGAAAAAGGACAATGAAAGGGAAAGGGAACAGTTACACAGCGTCCGACACTTCCAGGGAGAGCAGGTGCGATAATGCTGAAAGTTAAAGATGAGGTAGAGGGAACGGGCTTGAATCTGCAAACTGACAGACGGTGGCTAGGAAAGTGAACAGAGGACGAAGACCAAGGCGATGTAAGGACGCCTGAAATAATATAAAGAGGGAATAGAAAAAGGCTTTATGAAACACTGCAGGGTATAAAAGTGGCGAAAAAGATTACAAAATGCTTTGGAAGTGAAGGGTAAAGGCAAAAGTGGATGCGCAAGATATATAAGGGAAGAGGATATGACACAGTGAAACAAGGTAAAATATTAAACTTTTGCATAATATAGGATCTCAAGTCAAGAAATACAGCATACAGCACGGGAGATAGACAGTTCAAATCAAGCAAACAATGAAGATGTGATTGCTCGGAACAAACCACTACCGGGTTTAGTCAACGTGATTGGGTTCAGCCAGATTAACAAGAAGGCACCGTTACAGTGCGAATTACAGCAGGGTAAGGCAGCGCAGGGCAGGTATGGCACAACCCTTTTCAAAAGAACTCGTCCAGCGTTATACCTGACAGAGGTGAGACGATTTTTTTTTTTTTTTTTTTTTTTTTTTAATGGTGACTAATCGACTCCTTTCACACTGATACCGAATCACATCTTTCCATGTGTAAATACACTGTGAGGTTTGGAGGAAAGTATTATATCTATAAGAATCAGAGGCTGAAACGGGGTGAAACGAGATAATATCAGTAGACAGTGATATGGTCGCTAAAGGTAGGACACATTTTTTTTTTTTTTTTTTTTTAGATAACAGAACGGAGGAAGGAAAAACAAAAGGGGAAAAAAAAAAAATCCATACACCAGATTACTGGTGTCCTCTGTTCATAAAATATCTGTAACAGTTAGACTTGAACAGTTGTAGGTTGAAATTTGGAGGAAAACAACTCTGGGGAAGCGAGTTCCAGAGAGATGCAGTTCGGGGAATGAAAGAATTCTGATAGGCAGAAGTTCTGCAATATGGTTGAGTGACATTCCAGTCATGAGCGCTACCAGATGCCCGTGTAGCACGAGGGAAGGCATGGAGAGGTGGCACCATGGACGCAACTTCGTCTGAGCATTTGCCAAAAAAATATCTGTAAAATAATGCAAGGGAGGCAACATTCCTTCTTACTTGCAGGGGAGGTAGTTTATATGTAATGGCAGGGTTGTTAATGATTCTAACAGCTTTATTCTGAATTTTGTCTAGTTGTCTTAATGCAACCTCTCCACAACCATCCCACAAGGGTGAGCAATATTCAAGCTGAGAGCGCACATGACTCTTATAAATTATAGCCAACTGCTCATCGGCGAAGAAGTTACGGACTCTGTACAATAATCCAAGTTTCTTTGAGGCGGTTTTAGCAAGTGATCTGACATGAGAGGTCCAGCTGAGGGCACTGTTAAGTGAGACACCAAGAATTTCAATACTTTTGGAGATGGGAATATTAGTAGCACTGAAGGTAATGTACGAATCTGGCAATATCTGTCTATTAGTAAACTGTATATATTTAGTTTTACTAGCATTAAAAGAGACAAGGTTGTTTTGTCCCCATTCACTGATTGTAGATAGATCTTGATTAATGGAGATGGCTGTACTGAGTTGAGAGGTAGAGATATTAGACTTTGTAATTGGATGTCTGAGTGTGAATGAACTATGTAGTGTTGAGTCATCTGCATATGAGTGAATGGGATTGTGAGTGACGGAAAAGAGATCATTAATATGAACCAGAAATAGGGTTGGCGCCAGAACTGATCCCTGCGGCACGCCGGCGTTAATTGAGTGGAAATTTGAATATACATCATCTACTTTTACTCTTATTTTCCTGTCACTAAGATAAGAAGAAATCAAAGGAACAAAAGACGTTAGTCCATAGCAAGGGAGTTTGGACAGCAGGGAACGGTGCCATACTCTGTCGAAAGCTTTAGAGATATCAAGAGCTACTGCATGAGTTTCTCCAAAAAGATCAATTGACTGATGGATCGTATGAGTTAAGAGATTGAGTATGAAACGAAAGAAAGAGGTAATATACAGTGGTATGGTGTACGTATCAGTGACTTGCCAGTTTTCTCCAATTTACAGTTCATACATCTGGTACACTAAATTGGAGGAAACTATGAAACCAGCAATGTAGCAGCAACGCAACTAACAAAGACTGCTTCTTGATTCATTGTGTAGATTTAACAAAAATGAACATCCTAAAAGGCTACCTATAACAGCACCGAATCTGTGATATTTTGAACACATCCATGACTTAGTAAGGACTGCATTTACTAAACCTACCGAGCCACCACGTCGCCACTCCTCCCTCTGAGCAGCACTGAACTCTCCTTCCTCCTGCTCCTCGCCCCACCACACAAACACTGTCATCCATCTCAGCGGGTTCGCCTGTAGTCATGGCCGTTGATCCGGATTAGGGAGAGAAGTCGTGCAATTTTTCTTTATGGTGTTAATAAATCAGGAGCTGTAAGGTTTATGAGTTATCTGTGATTTAACCGTGGTGTATTAAAGGGTTGGGGTCGTTCACATTATGAGGGCAGCGTGTTGTTGTGGTGATGGCGTGTAACCACTGGATATCGCACCGCTATAGATCAGAATCTTAACGCTGACCTGCACATCTTCCATCACATTCCTTTCTTATATATAACTTTTGCGAAATATTCTCTGATGACTAAGAAATTTTATTTATAATTATTATCTTATCGCAATACACTTTTATTCAGTCTTCAGTGGCATTTAGTCACTTTAGGGTTAACATCTTGTACCGCATGATTAATACCTACATGTTCCTATGTTTCCTTGTCTTTGATAGAACTGCTTTGAACATCTACAGTCCGATAACGTACTTACCATTTTATGCTTCTCGCTTCCAGACGATTAAATTCACTTTATGATGTACTTTCTGAACTGGCGCAGTTAGATACAGCTTTCACATACCATATCCCATCACTACTAAAGGTTTACCTATACCGAATATATAAAATTGTTCGGAGTTATCACGAACAAAACTTGAAAACACGACATCGAATTTAATGTGTCAATAACCAGCGGGTATACTGTACAGTCTACATCACAACCCATCTCGATGTACAGGTACTGCAGTTATTGCTGACAAGATACACTCACCCCCCCCTCTCTCTCTCTCACACACACACACACACACACACACACACACACACACACTCAAACGATCATGACAATTACTACTACGACCAGTATGACTAGGGGGGAGAGAAGGTGGAGATAGAGTGAAGTAATGGGGCTGGTGTGAGGGTGGCGTGAGCGTGGAGGGGAAGAAGTAAGGGTGGATTGAGTGTGGACGAGGCAAAGTGAAGGTAGGGTGAGTGGAATGGGATAGCTAAGAGTGCAGGGGGTTGAGTGAGGGTGGATTGACGAGAGGGTGGGGTGAGAGTGGAGAGATATGAGGGTGGAGTAATGTGAGAGGGTGGAGTGATGTGAGGGTGGAGTGATGTGTGGCTGGGGTGAGGGTGAATTGATGTGAGGGTGGAGTGATATGAGGTGGGGTGAGAGTGGAGTGATGTGAGGGTGGGGTAAGGATGAATGAAATACATGTGTTGTTACTAAAAATAGCAGCAATAGAACACGAATACCTCCAATAATACTTATCATAACACATCCATAAAACGAATACTCAGACTACCTAAACAGGATGTATTAGCTAGTACCTAAGATAAAGATGTGATAAATTCATATCTCTGAGATAATGTAGAATGGGAAGACATCATGTAGTGCAGAGGTATACAGTGTGTAGAAATAACATGACAGTGAAGTCACTATTTGTAGAAAACATGCAGAAATCCTGTGTGGGTGGAGTTGTACCAGTAAAGACGAAAAAGTGACTGTACCATTCTTTAAAAGAAAAAAAAAAAAAAAGTAAATTTGATCGAATTACGTGCACGGACGATCGTGGAAGAAGGTTGCTTATGTTCCATGTAATTATGTATATATAAATAAATAATAACTGATATGGTATTACAAGGTAAGAACATCTGGTGAGTAATAAATAAGGCGTTTTCTGTAGTGAAAGGCGTTGTGTTGATCAAATAATTGCAGTATGGCTGATATTGTACAAAACATGGTAGAAAGATTGCAGCATCTCTCTCTCTCTCTCTCTCTCTCTCTCTCTCTCTCTCTCTCTCTCTCTCTCTCTCTCTCTCTCTCTATATATATATATATATATATATATATATCTTGAAGTGTAGAGCAAGATGATGTGGTACTAATTATGAAAGACGGTGAGCACGGATGAAAACTGTTATGTTAAGTAACACTCTACTAGTGAAGCGAAATATGAGTAACAACAGATGAACGTCTAAGTGAATGGATTTATTTAAGTGATGGAGTGAAAAGCAATGTCCTTCATATCCTTTGACATGAGTAATGAAACAAATACAAAACTAATAATGGTGTCAGTTAAAAAATTCTCAAAGAACCACCCTTTCAAGAAAATGAAACAGATTTACAAATATAAATTAAATCATCCAAATATTAAAAGGTATGTGACGAACTTCAGTGGAACAACCAACTATTGATATTAGACAACAAACTAGGAAATGAACAGAACTGGTACTTACATTTGTAGACCAGGTACTGCACGACTTACCTGAAACAAAAGTAACACACATTACACTTGACAGCACTATTTAAGTAATACAAAGGTGAAATGCGGGTAATGGTAAGACATAAAAAAAAAAAAAAAAAATACCAGAGATTAGTGAACCTCTTATATCGCAATACCCAATATCTTGCATGCAGCTAATGTATAAATTTAGAAACTAAAAGGAATAACACACATAAAGAGATGTGTACCTCAAGGGTAAAAAAAAAAAAAACGGAATAATTAGTGCTGATATCTTTTAACAGTGTAACCTATTTGACTCAGACCTGAATAAATCTGCGCAAACAAATTCTCCCAACAACTCCAGGGACCTAGATTTAGATCATTACCAGAATGAAAAGGTAATTAACATTTGTAGAGGCTTCACAGAAAAATCCTATTACTGTTTTCAGAATCATCATCGTTATCATTATCCTGTCTAGAGTTTTAATGACGTACAGTAAACGGGGTTGGCACAATCCACAAACGAGGTAAGGAAATTTCGGGCCGTCCGAGATAAGTGCAAAATATGTAACTTCTCAATCAGAGACTGTACCAAGTGACAACCAAATGGCCTGCCTCGTATAACCCAAGAAGCCATTTACGCCCCTTGGAGAGTGAGAGAAAGAATACCTCCCCAGTACCTCTCTTTGTCATAAGAGGCGACTCAAAGGGGCCCTTTTGTCTCCAGTCTTTCTCTCCTGTCTTCTTCTCCTTTGCTGTCCTTTTGATATTTCCGTGTTTCTTCCGGCCTTTATTTTCCCTCTAAAGTACTCCTGTCAGTTTCATGGGATGAATAGTTTAAGGACATCCCAGTGACGTCGACCCTTCCTCCCTTCCTCGGTCTTGCCTTTCAACCAACTGATCAGTCATTTCATCGCAAAGCCACTTATCCACCAAGGCCACGTCAACGCCAAGGCCCAACACCAAGGCCACTTCAACGCCAAGACCACTTCTTTGCTAAGACCATTTCAACGCCGAGACCACTTCAACAACCAGGACCACTTCAGCGTCAAGGCCACTTCAGCGTCAAGGCCACTTCAACGCCAAGGCCACTTCAACGCCAAGACCACTTCAACGCCAAGACCACTTCAACGCCAAGACCACTTCAACGCCAAGACCACTTCAACGCCAAGACCACTTCAACGCCAAGGCCTCTTCAATGGCAAGACCACTTCAACGCCAAGACCACTTCAACGCCAAGACCACTTCAACGCCAAGACCACTTCAACGCCGAGACCACTTCAACGCCAAGACCACTTCAATGCCAAGGCCACTTCAACGCCAAGGCCACTTCAACGCCAAGGCCACTTCAACGCCAAGGCCACTTCAACGCCAAGGCCACTTCAATGCTAAGACCATATCAACGCCGAGACCACTTCAGCGCCAAGGCCACTTCAACGCCAGGACCACTTCAACGCCAAGGCCACTTCAACGCCAAGACCACTTCAATGCTAAGACCATTTCAACGTCGAGACCACTTCAACAACCAAGACCACTTCAGCGCCAAGGCCACTTTACGCCATAGCCATTTCAACGCCAAGGCCTCTTCCATGTCAAGACCGCTTCAATGCCAAGACCACTTCAACGCCAAGACCACTTCAACGCCGAGACCACTTCAACGCCGAGACCACTTCAACGCCGAGACCACTTCAACGCCGAGACCACTTCAACGCCAAGAACATTTCAACGCCAAGACCACTTCCACATCTTCCCCGTTTCTGTGCCATTCCTAGTTATATATCGTTGGTTTGAATTAGTATCATCATTATGATCTTTGTTGCCTGGCGCTAAGAATTCACTGTTCAGTTCAATTCAAAAAGCCATTTGCGACATTAGGTGGCGCCTGCTGGGCAAGTGAGTTAAGACGCTCCAAAGAAATGGATCCTGGAAGGGTTTACATCCGAGGAAAGATTGTTTTACTTCTGCTCACATGTTACTCTGGGGCAGGCGAGGCTGGTCACCCTCACCTCAAATGTCAGGACTCAATAGCCGATCACCGGACCCTACGGTCGTGATGGGGCAAAAAAGAACTGGATTATTGATAGACATAAGTATTCAGCTTTGGTGAGATCTCTTACCGCAGGGATGAAAAGTTTGCATCACTCCAGGTGCATCTCCAGTCACTTGCATATAGGCTAGCAACTCAATTACATTATGTCGACACAAACATTACTTTACTCAGGCCTTCACTTACCCACAGGCATGGTATATAGTGTACAGACACCCACAAAATTCTCTAATAAACAACAAAGATCCATCTCATTACTGTAAATAGCAGCAGGTAAAAACTGTCCATCTTTCATCATCCAGTATCAGTTCCTTTTCATATAACGCCATCCACAGAAACACTGAATTACAATGGACAGATGAATTATACACTTGTCTACGTCAAGTTAATCTGTCACTCAAAGCAACCATCCTACCTAATGATTCGTTAACATCGCAGTTTGTCGCCATGATCGGTCGCTTCCTTTCACATCATACAGTTCCAATAGCTAACCTAGTCCCTTCCTTTTCACTTTATCATAATGTTCCCCATTTGAAACACGTTTTCAAACCAACTACTGACCCTCACACATATTCAGAATCTTGCCCATGGTAAACTGCCGAAATAACATACCTGCTTGTAGCGCCATGAACGTAACACTGAAGTAGTACTACTTTGTACTGACATAGTACAGAGGAATCTGTTAATTATCTCAATGATTTAATTTGCTGTCTCAGGTTTATGGAGAGACTTCACACTGAAAGACTCAAGTGAGGAATAAGTAGGGAAAGAAATTAAAAATACTGTAAATTAATATTATATTCTTACAACTGATGACGAACTAAGCCTGATTTTGTTAAAAAAAATTATATATATATATATATATATATATATATATATATATATATATATATATGATGAATTTCTATGCGGTTGCGGTGAGGTGGTGTGCATCGACCCCAGTGGCATCTCCTGCAGCTCTCCAGGCCGCACTTAATGACGGTGTGGCTCCCTTCAACCCCTCTGCAGCAGTAAAAAATTGTATGTCCACATTTCTGACATTTTACCTGGCCATATTAGCGGTGTAAACATGACATTGTATTTCCATTACTGAGTGAAACGCTACCAATGTACCCTTGCAGTTTTTCCGGCTCTACGTGGTGCAAGTCAAATTTCACTCACAATAGTAAAATTGTCGCAGTCTTCCTGTATATCAAGAGACCACAGTGTAATAATAATAAGACTTTTCTTTTCTCCCCCTCCTTCTCCATCATCTGTGCAGGAAGGAAGGTAGCTTCACTGTCTCATACTTTCAACTTACTCGTTTAAATATTGGATTTTCTTGTACCCGAATCACGTTAACTTTGGTTTTGTTGAAGGTGGTGGTGATGAAGCGATTACAAAGGTGGTCTGCTGCTCCAAAGCACGTGAGTTTGAATCAAGGCTGTGGCAAAGGGCAGTCTGATGGTTGCATTTTCTTTAATACAAACTATTTTTCACAAAACCCACTAATATGTTAAAAAGAAGTCTCACTAAAACCATCACACCAGTCCTGAGTGACACTGTAGACGATATTTTCAGTAAGGACGGTGGGCATTAGCGCCTGCTTGAGCCAGCTGTGGATGTTCTCAGTCAGAAATACAAATACAGCCACAGATTAACCACTTGAATATGATTATGTCTTCTTTGGACTATTCTTTTTACTATGACTTTTTTTAAATTCAGCTTAAGAGAGACTTTTTGCAATTGAAGTGTTGAATACAGCCGTCATTATTTCCTTCAGTACAGAACGGTTCTCCTCAGCCGATGAAAAAAAAAAAAAAAGCATGTGAATGTAACAAGAATAAAACAAAAAACGCATCCTTACGGTAGAGGCTAATGACTCTGCAGGTAAAAGAATGATGCTGGTAAATATAGTGCGTTAATGTTTCTTTTGTATTCACACAAAGAGTAAGAGATGGCAAAGTTCTCTCCACCACAAAAAGAATCCCTTGGAGTCTGGAAAATGTAGACAGCAAAGGATTTGCATGCGGTACTGCAAAAATTACGGGAAAAAAAGCTTACTTGGAATCTTAAGAATACGTTGTTTTAAAAGTGGCTAACATTTAACCATTCTTACATTTAAAAGCTGAAATCTTTTTACTAAAGGTACACTTAGGAGTCCCGTGGTGGAAAAATCCTAATTCTTTATGTAGTTAATATGACTGCTGCTTTCTTGAGAGAGTTTTATGTCACTCGTGTCAGAATTTCTATAGCAGAGAGGACTAGATATATTGATGACTACCCTTTTATTCGTACGACTCCAAGAGGGAAAAAATCGTTACCCTTTTAGTTTTACTGTTACTTTCATCAGACGATTTATGCCTGCACTCGTGAGATTTTTCGAATTAGAGGGAACAAGTAAAGCGTTCATTACCCCTTCACTATAAGAAAGTCGTCTGGCGTTAAGGGTAAAATACAAATTGCTCCATCGTGCTGACACAGCCAATCTCTTAACCACAAAAATGTCTTACCCAGCTGTAGGCAGGTCAAAAAATATGTAGATCTGACGAGAATACTGGAGCTGCTTGGGCTTTGTATAGCGTTTATTAACATCATTACAAGACGTTTTTTCCTTAATGAATGAAATCGTCACTCTAAAGGTACGACTATATAACGGTAAAAATACGCCCTCAGGTCGAAGGAGTTAAGTACATGTTGTTAACAGTTGCCAACAGCGATGTACTCGGCTGAATCGGTAGAGAGGAGGCCTGCAGTCCTGATGGACAGAGGTTCGAATCCCGGCAGGGGCGGGGAACAGTTTAAGGATCTAAATTTCATAAAAGCAGACTTTCCTGATCAACCAGATGACCCGCCGACATGTCGTAAAAGTACCCCCGCTAATACCAATACACCAGTCCTGTATGAGACAGCCCTAGCATGTATTCAATATGGACGGTGGGTGTTAGCGCCGAAGTGGTGACATGTGGAGGTGTAGGAGGACTACTGGGCCTTGGGATAGGCTACTGCCCCCGAGATATAGGCCCTGACGCCTTTGCCCAGAGTCGGACAAAAAAAAAAAAAAAAAAAAAAACATTTAAACGGTGAAATATTCTTAAGAGATGAGCGTAGGAGTTCCATGGTGAGCCTGGGTGAAGTTTACTGTTAATGATTGAATTGAAGTTACCTTCCTATCAAGAGAAAAGCTTCTGTGGTGTAAGTATAACAAGATACGTTTTCGCTGTATAGTTAAAATATTTTTTTAGAAGCTAAGCACTTTTAGATGGATTCATCTCTTTCGCAACTTCAACGCGATATTCTACAAATAAATTATAAAAGTAAATATATTCGTAACGCCTTTACACCTACGTCATTTGTCGTTCATTCTTGCTAACATCTGGCGGTTTTCTTTAACTTAGGTGAGATATTTCACTGTACAGGAGTTCAGTAGAAATCATTTCCAACCCCTTTACTGCAAGAGGTATCCCTGTAATTAAATAGAATCGCGTGGAGGTGACAAGAATATAACAGTATACTCTGTCTTAACGAGTTTATTCTTTAATACCGTAACGTCTGGTTCATTCCTGCTGCCAACAAATGATTTTATTCACCTTACAAGTTCGACCTACTAATAATGAGGTTAATGTAGGCTATGACGAGACCTTTCGAACCGGAGAGAAATGTTAAGTCTTTTCCCACTTTTATTTACGGTTATTTTTATATTTTTTAATGCTATCGCCACACAGTTTTACATATATTAAACTGTTTGCAATGAAGACGTTAACTTCAAACACCATTAACTCCTTCACTGCGATTATTTTTGTGGGTGGGGGGGGATTAACGTCTATGGAAAGCAGCAAGGGAAAAACGCTCTATATCTTTACTGTTGTTTGGTCGGAATATCACCTCCATGGAAGTCTGGACGAAATGTTTCGGTAGCGGCACCATAAGCATCATAATCAATCAGCTTTAGTCAGGTTTATGCAGACACATAATGCCATGAGGTTTATGCAGAAACATAATGTCATGCGGCGAAACTTGAATGTGCAGATTTATGGTTGTGAATGCAACAACTTGGAAGACGTAAGTTCGATCTGTTGTTTTCTCGAGTGTTCTGTCCAGTTTATCCATCACATATTTACTTTAATTTGCGTATATCATATCAATTATAAGTGTTGTACTGCGCACACGGTTATGAATGGGGGTTGGTATTAAGAGATAAGCAACAACTTATGACGAATTAATCAGTATTACGAGTTTCCCTCTCCGATATGCAACATTATGGCTATACCCACCAGTATACCTTCCAGTAATTTCAGATCGAGAGCTCGGGGTGAGATCTGTGCGATGTTTTAGGACGAACAAACATTATGAACCGTTTACCCATAAGTCGTTGATCGTTTCTTTACAATTCGCCAGCTGGAGCCTCTTTCAACTTTCACATATAGACATTCTTCATTACAAGACAGTACTTTCTTTAATATGCATCAACATTTTTCAGACAGCAACCACTGTAAACTTGGTAAAACTGGCAGGGTAGCTCTGTAGGTGGCAATGGAACTTCAATAGCCAGCTTTACTTTACTTTGCCTTTCCCTTAATCTCTTAAATCAGACGAAGTATTTTCATTCCGCTATTGCTGTTTTCGGGTGATTTTATTCAGTTCAGGATAAACTTTTCGAGCTATGAGGGTTAAATCTAGTCTTCGTTAATTCTTCACCGCTGCACAATTATCGTGAACTGAATGAAATCGCTTCAAAATAGAAAGAATAAACCAATAAACCACTGTATTGGAGTCAAAGGGTTAACAGCGACTTGAAAAAAAAAAGGACTGTCTACTTATTTTAGTTGTACCATGTACTAGTTAAACCCACTTGAACTTTCACATATTGAGCTCCATCATTTACAAGTAACTCGTTTATCCTACTGGCAGATGACATTATGGAAATGGCTCAGTATTATCAGCTACGAATCTGCAATGTATATTTACGGTACGTTGATATACTAAGGTGCAGCAGCTACATCATGCAATTATAATGCACAGTTTGTTCGTGAGAAACTCAAGTTGAGTTTGCCTACTAACTGCGATGCTTCTTACACTGATGGCTAAACACAAATGCATGAGTGTCAGCCGTGGACCTGTACTGTCAAGCAAGAATGTTTATAAACTTGGCGGAGCACACTGCACACAGACATGCAGATCAGTAAGGAAACCTGCTGAATTGTCCACTCCTGTAAGGCACCATGTTCTAGCAACAAATCTTTAAGGACGTCTCCATCTGCAGACCTTTCACATTTTCTGTCATATACTACAGTATATTTTGCGTGCGACCCCCCCCCCCACACACACATACACACATCCTCAGGGATAGCTTTATAAGAGAAGGAACTAATATTAGATTGTGAAAGATGGGCCGTATTTACCTGGTGATGTTTATATTAAAGAGGTGAATCTTGTTAATCTGCTTGAGAATTTTGCGGGCGTCCGCACACAACGATTCCTTTGGGTATGTGAAGGCCTGAATAAAGTGCAGTTTGTGAGGACATAAGGTAACTAACTGAGTAGCAGGCTATAAGTCAGTGACTGGAGAAGCACATGAAGTGGTGCAAAATTTTCATCCCTTCGGTACGAGATCTCATCTTAGCTGAATACTTACAGGAACTTTCTTTAATCCAGTCTCTCTCTCTCTCTCTCTCTCTCTCTCTCTCTCTCTCTCTCTCTCTCTCTCTCTCTCTCTCTCTCTCTCTCTCTCTCTCGTTTGTCTGCTTGTTTTCTAGTCTGTGACTCTGACTACTTCTCTGCCTGCCCGCCTGCCATCCTCTCCCTCTACCTTCCTGCCTCAGTGTACTTCCTTCTCTGCCTGCCTGCATTTCTTCCTTTGTCTCTGTCTCCCCCTTCCTTTCTTCCCTCCTTCCTCTCTCTTCCCTCCTTTCCCTCTCCCTCACTCCCCCCCCCCACACACAGAGCGACTAAGAAGCAAACCCCGACATCCTGGCACACAGGGTGAGCAACACAGTGTCACTAATGCGCTTGTCAACACCTCGCCTGTGTGTTCCTGTGTTGTCTGAGGCCCAGTGTGGTGCGTCAGTCAGGATGTGACAGGGGGGGGCTCGCCGCCACACCTTACTTCTTGTGCATTGTTCTTTACTCCAATGGATTCATTAATGTTGTTGTTTAAGCAAGCAACGGCAAGTGGGACAGTTCCGGAAGTGTGGAGCAATTGCAAACATCTTTCTTTTTCTTCATTATTCATACACAACCTTCCTAATTATTAAAATGAAGTTCCATACACTCTAATTTTTGCCTATAATTTTCGCTGGGCTTTGACAGACTCATGAATACACAGCGACTGACACTGACTATCTATTTGATTACTTCATTTTATCAGCGTCATGTGCTTGGGATCCGCAATACTAATTTCAATGTCCATGGGGAGACACGCTGGAGTGGTGGCAAGACTTTTGTTGCTGAGAGTACATAACAAACACCACAACTGTTTAATGACCCAGATATGAAAGCTATAAGGTAACGTACCGCTTGTATGCATTTTCTACATTTTCTCATTAGCCTCGGGATGTAAGTGTAAAAGCATCAGGCCACTTTGTCATGTACACTCAGCCAAGTCTATGTCAGTTGTGACAACATACCCTGAACTAAGCACGAACTGTAGGAGCATGACCTTATTTATACAAGTCTTCATCCTTTTACCCTCACTGTGACAGCATTAATTTGACAAGACGCTAAATTTTATACAATGAACTAACAATTACGAGAATACAAGGGCGCCACTCACTCGTTACCCTGACACCCCCAACATTTCCTTCACGATTATATGAGCCAAATAAGCCTAGATTCACTTCAGTAGTCCAACACTCAGTCTATTCGTGGAGGCTGAGGGCGGTGCAGAGAGACTCAGGCTGGTAATGAGGGAGGTTAAAAAAAAAAAAGTTAACATCCAACCACAGGCGCTGTAACAAAGATCTCCGGAGTCGATTATGCAGATCAGGTGAAAGTTGCCAACCCACCAGCAACACCCCTGGGAGGTGAGGGTCTCGAGTCGGTGGGGTGGGTGGGTGGATGGGAGTGAGGGGATGGGTAAGTGAAGTAACGAGGTGGGAGGAAGGTGGGTTGGTGGTTGGTTGAGTGAATGGGTGATTGATTGGGTAGGTGGCTGGTTAGTGATTGGATGTGTAGGGAGGGGAGAAGTGGGTGGGTGGGTGGGGAGCAGGCAAGCTTTGGGGAGGGAACAAGTGGGTGGGTGGGTGGAGAGGGTGGGAGGTTGGTAAGTGGGTGGGGAGGGTGGGAAAAGGGTAGGTAGGTGGGTGGGAGGTTTGCAAGGTATAGCTGGGGAAGTGGGGATATGGGAAGGCAGGGAACTATTGAAGTGGGAGGGTGGGTAAGCGAGGAGCTCAGACAGTGGGTGGGTGGGTAGGTAGGGAGCTGAATGCAAAGGAAAGCAAACAGCAACAGACCTGTTGGTTCTTTCATGGATGTTTGGTATAGGCAAGGTTATAACTATTAAAACTGATCTATCAGCAAAAGACAAGAATAGAAAAGCAGGAAGGCTCCTCCCCCCCCACCCCAACCCACCAAACCCTTCAGCAGAAGCCAATAGGAAATAAAGAGAATCACAAGCATGCAGAAGAGAAAAGCTGCCATGGTAATTTCATAGGAAAGAGGGAGAGGACGTTATAATCTACAATATCTACCTGAAAACGAAAGTAACATTGATGCAATGATATTTATCGATGTTTTGTTCTACTGTTGTATCTTCTAGGCCCTGGGAAAAAAAAAAAAAAAAAAAACTAAAGGAATGCGCCGTTCATGAGTGAACATACATGGCTTGGGGTTAGATGATACTTATCCAAGCGATTTTTAAAGGTTAGTATTGTACTAGTTTGCTGCATGTGAGGGCAGTTTGTTCCATATATGTACAACTCTGTTAAAGAAGAAATGCTTAGCTACAACTCTGTTAAAGAAGAAATGCTTAGCTACAACTCTGTTAAAGAAGAAATGCTTAGCTTCACGTGACTGAGATAATTTGCCGATAATTTTATGCCCATTACCCCAAGGATAATTCAAGTGAACAACTGTGAACTGTTTATTGAGGGCCATATTATCGAACCCATTGAATATTTTGAATATCTGAATTAAATCTCGTAACCTGAGTTCAGATAGGGTAAAGAGAGTCATGGCTTTCCAACGCTCCTTATGTGGTTTGCTTCTCAATCTAGACATCATCTTTGTTACCTTTTATTGTACTTTCAAGTTTTTCCATATCAATTTTTATAATTATTACGGTGAGTAGAATAATATTGAATGCAATACTCAAAGTAGGGGCATACTAAGGAATTATACAGTGTGAAGAAGATATTTCCGTATTTATATTCAATTGAGCTACCTATGAATCTAATCAAATTATTAGCTTCTTAACAGCATCTGTGCACTGTTTGCCTGGTTTCAAATCATTTGTTATTATACAAGTACCTCCCTAAGTCTTTTTCATAGTTTACCATATCGAGTTGGGTATTAAGTTACAATTGGACCTTAAGCTTTTAGTGCCAGTGTTTAACACTTTACCTTTAATAGCACTGAAATCCTCTTGCCATGTTTGGCTCCAATACAAGGTTGATCAAGATCTCTTTGAATTTTCTGCCTCTGCAATGCTGTTTTTAGTATCGTCGGCAAATTTTGAAATCTTACATAATAATCCTTCATATACGGTATTATTTATGCATATTTAAAAATGAGTAGGACCTAACACTGAGCCCTATGGCACTCCACTTGCAACGTTCATTCAGAACGATTCTTTTCCATTTACTACAACCTTTGCCTTCTTCCGGTGAGCCAATTATCGATCCACCTGAGCAGACTGCCACTGAAACCAAGTGCCTTTAGCTTCTGAAAGAGTCTTTTGTGTGGAACTTTGTCAAAAGCCTTTTGAAATGGTGACAGACATCGTCAACAGATTTAGCCCTGTCATACATGTTCAATAGACTGTTGAAAAAGTCCAACAGATTTATAAGGCAAGAGCAGTTATTCCAAAAACCATGTTGCGAATCTTAGATGAGATTTTTGATTTCTAACTTTTTAACAAACTTGTCTCTGATAATAGTTTCAAGCAATCTGCAAACCACTTATGTTAAACTAATTGGAATGCATTTATCTGGCTGTGCTCTGTTGCGCTTTTTAAATATCGGGGCTACGTTTGTATGCTTCCATTCGCGTGGCACCTTACTGCTCTTGAGTGATAAGTTAAAAAGCTTAGATAAAGGCTTTGATATTTCATTCTGTAGTTCCTTTAATGAGTGTAAAGATATTTTGTCCAGTATCATTGCTTTATTATTTTCAATTTGCTAACTGCAAGTAGTACATCGCTTTCACTAACTGTAATGTCCTCGTTTATGTTGCCTCTTGTATAGGAACTGGGGACTCTACAGGAATCGCATGTGTATATTCTATTGTAAATACTGGCTCGAAGAAAGTATTAATAATTTTCGCCATCATAGTTTCATCATCAGTGTACTCTACGTTACCTGTGATTAAGAGTCCGATTGCTGGAGCTGGGGAAGTAGGTAGGCGGGTAGGTGGTGAGGTGGGAAGTGGGTGGGTGGGTGTAGAGGTGGGGAATGAGTGGGTAGGTGGCTCAGTGACTGGGTAGGTGGATAGTGGGTGGTTGTGCGTAGGTGCGAAGTGGGTAGCTGGGTGCCTGGGCAGGTGGGAGGCTTGTGATGGATAAGTGAGGCGATGGAGAAATGGTATGGGTGGGAGGGAGGGTGGGCAGATGGAAATGTTTGGAAGTGGGTGGGTAGGTGGGTGGAGAGGTGAGAAGTGGGTGGGCTGGGTAGGATGGGATGTCGAAATGGGTGGGAGGGAGGGTGGGCAGATTGGAAGGATGGGAAGTGGGTGGACAGGTGGGTGGACAGGTGAAAAGTGGATCGGCGGGGTAAGGTTGGAAGCGGAGGGGCAGGGTAAGGTGGAAAATGATAACAGAGAGAGGATGCGAATAAGAGGATCGATAAGTGGGCAGATGGGTAGCGAAGTGATTATAGTGCAATATGTGGGGAGAGCCTTTGTGCGTGGCATGGTAAAGGGAAGAGCTCAGTGAGCCGCACTGTGTGTGTGTGTGTGTGTGTGTGTGTGTGTGTGTGTGCTAGAGTGGGGTTTGTGGCCAGACTGGTAATGAGGAGAGGGCCGTGGTGTGTTGAGGCAGGATGGTGGTGGTGGTGGTGGTGGTGGTGGTGTAGGTGTAAAGGGAAATATGAAGCACTAGCCATGGGGAGGATGGATGGATTCTAAATTATGGTGGGTGGGCCAGTTTTATTGCCTGAGATTACATGAACTAAATTTGGGGGTATTTGATTAAAGTGTGTGTGCAACTTTATGGGTAGCTCTGGCAATTTTAAAAGCGTCTATCCGGATTATATGATGATTAAAAAGACTTTCTTCTTTCCTCTTTCGTTGCTCTTGTTGCACTTGATTGTTTTATAAAGGCTCATACAAGGCGAATTTGCTCAGATGAGCGAAAGTTCAGCAGTCAGTGACTAAAAACTTGTCAGTAACTTTTTTGCTTCTGGAGGTGCAGTAATGAGTTATATTTGGGTAAATCATGGCGATTTTATGTAGATGAGTTATTCAATCAGTCAAAGGATTCTTGCCGTATCCAGACGATTTACGTTGCTGAGGCGAGGCTCCTGATGGTGATGGGGTTAGAACATGCCCATTAATCCTTTTAAAACATGTCAACAGGTTGAGTGAAAGAGAATAAAGATACGACAAATGAAATATGCCGTCGTATTAATGGTTTTGTGATGTATTTTATAATGGATTTTTGCTTCTTTCTGACAATATTATTTAGTGTAGGAAAGTGTACAAGCAGTGTAGGGGTTAATCTAGGCTTCGAAAACTCTGAACAAAAGCCTCTGGCAGCAGCAAGAATGAGATACATATCCAGGGTGAACAGGTTCAGGAAATAGCATAAACAGTTGAACTGAGCAGGAATACAATGTGCAATATACATGACTACCCCGGAAGTGCCTGGTAGTAAATGTGAACTGGGACAGGAACTGGAGTGGAGAAATATCGCGTAATTTAGGGCCTCATTTTCGCTAGCTTTGGAGCTTTCGTAATGCCTATTCCTCTTTTATAAACTTTGCAATGTGCACTTATAAATCTCTTGTACAGTTGGAGAAATTTCCGCGCGGGACACTGTGCGAAGGCAGCGGCAGCGACAGACAGAAATGATCTGGTAACAGTGCTGGGGGTGAAGCAGGGGGTGGGAGTTGCGGGGAAGGTGAGTGATGGGGGAGAGGAGGGGTGGTGGTGGGGGTAGGTGTTAGGGAGAGGTTAAGTAGCCATTGTGTCAACAAACTCTGCGTAGATAACCATTCGAATATGATTTTTCTATTAATAATAAAAGGTAGTGGCAACAAGCTGCTAATGATGGTTCAGTATTTGATGGAATAAGATCAGTACCTATGCAAACAGGTATCGCCAATACGTAACCTTATCCTTCGCCTCTGTCATTCCGTCCCCTCATCGGAAAGCTTTCTATTGTTGACTGAGAATCGACAAATATTTAAAACTTATTTCAGCTGCTTCTCATGCAAGTTGCTTAACAAAGATACTGCAACTTTCATTGCAACTTGTACTGAATACCGAATCTAACATCCTGTAACAGTCCATTTCATATTTGTAGACATTAACTACCATTAACTTAAGACTGAACGCTGACAGAATAAGGAAAATACATCCTTTAGACTGACGGCGTAATTTGTTATCCTTTCATAGTGGTATAGGCAGTCACCCTGTTTGCGGATGGATGAGCCTGGCCTTCATACCAGACTATAAATTTAAGCATACTCCAGTCAACACTTTTTTAGGGCCAATCCCTCATATCTTAATAGGCCTATATAACTTTATGCCTTTGTGCATACGTGCGCGATTATACGAGTATTAACCCGCCCCATCCCGACCACTTTTCCACCACTGACTTCCCCCAATCCCAACCATCTTTGGGAAAAAAATTTTTTTGGCTCAAACTTCTGCTTTTGGTAAAAAACATCGAAAAATCATAGAGAAATCGCTCACCTGAGGTTTAAAATACTCGATACAGGTAGCAGTACCTCCTCACCTTACTGTGTTTTCTATCAGGCTGGCTCCAAAGAAAACGAGGTCTATGGGAGTGTAACCATTCCACACCACTCATAAATGGTATTTATTTATTTATTTGGTACGAATTTATATGTATTACGAGAGAATATTGGTTTTCACACAGTAATATAGTGAACATAACCATTGTTTCACTCATGAAACACATCAACTTACCTGACCTTTTTTGGCGACATTACCTGATCATCATTTCTGACTGTTTCTTCCCCTAATGCTCTGTAAAGTTTGTCCTCCACATTGTCATCGATTGGGGAATCACTCTGGCTCTGAATTTAGTACCGTGGCCTGACATGGCTTTACTGGCCAGGTCACTGGTAACAGGTGAATTGCTGAGACAATGGCGTGCAGGGAGGGGAGGTCATACTGGGTAAGGCATTGTCCCTGCCTGGCATCTTGTAAAGGAAGGTGTCCCGTGTATACGTACCAAAAATCACTTGCGAAAATTGAAAATTGTGCAAATTATGGACCTTGCAATTGATTAGCATTTATGAACGTCAACGGGATTGGCAGTGACAAAACGTGTGGACATTAATTCACGTCGACGGGACGCCACAGGTTAAATGTGCATAATCTCTCTCTCTCTCTCTCTCTGACACACGCAGTAGATTACCTTACATATAGTCACGCTGGTAATCTTTCGGTTGGCAGGAATAAAATACAATCAGTCTATTTTTCAGTTGTCATCTAAAGTGAATATGGACATAATGCCGCTATTAAAGATGATGATGTATTTGACAAAATACACACGACACTCACACAAAATCACTAGCACTATGTAAGACTTGCATTGGTACAAACTGTGCATGCATCTAACGTTTTACGAAATTTTAGTAATGTATTATCTACAAATGTGCTAGCAGTAGCGGTCGCCCCGTCCACATAATTGTTCTAACCAGCCTCCACACACACACACACACACACACACACACACACACACACACACACACACACACCAACTGCCGTAGTGGTAATGCTTTCGCCTGCTATTCAGTTAGACGGGGGTTCGCGCTGGATCGGGTGTGAAAAGTTTCACTAACGAAGTGGGAGGTTACTGTTCCTCATGGGAGAGGGAATGGTTGTGTGCATGTGTGAAGGTAACAGCCTTACCCTAGATCTGACTATATGAGCTCTTAACTCTCTTCCTGGAGGGTAATGAGCTGAAGATCACACCAATCACGTTATCCTGACCGACCCAGTGAATTACACACACCCAAATGCATTAAATTTTGGCAGGTAGTTCTCCTCTCCACCCACTCCTTCCACAATCACTAAGAGATAATATCACCTACTTATTGTCTCATACAACTCACAGTTGAGGAGAATATAGCTCAATAATAATTCTTTCTGGGAATTATGTCGAAGGCAGGACTTGTTTGTCCCAGTACATTTAAACATGAAGTGTTTCTCAACCCAACTATTCTGTTCTACTGAGTTTCAGATAAACTTCATGCATCAATCTAGTACTACGTGTTCAAATATTTGTGTGGATAAACAATTTTTATTTAATGAACCAAGAGCAAAGAACGTCAGTGATAGAATGTGTCAATACCAATGACTATGTTGAGTTAGCACTCGGTTGACAATGTTCTTGTAAACCAGTGCTTTCCAAACTGGGGAACGCGCCCCCCTTTGGGGTGTGTGAGGTAGATGGAGGGATGACCTGAAGCTATCTTCCAAAAGTTGCTATTATATTGCCGTATGGCGCAGAAGCCAGGGCGTTGAGGAAGAATGAAGAGAAACAGCTGGAGAGGACAGAGATGAGGATGCTGCGATGGCTGATGGGAGTGTCAGAGAGAGGAGGAGGAATCATGGAATTGATGCAGACACATGAGTTGTGTCAGTTATGGAGAAGGCAAGAGAGACACGTTTGAGGTGGCATGGGCATGTGACCAGGATGGAGGAAGTTCATCCTGTGAAGGTGGCATGTAGGAGTCAGGTGGAAGGGAGAAGAACGAGGGGAAGATAAAGGATTAGGTAGAGAGATGGAACTGAGAAAGAACTGAGGCAGTTCGGCCGGGAGGAAAAGGACACAGAGGACAGAAGTTACTGACGACAACATAAATAAGCGGCCGACCCCACCAGGGACTAAGCCAACTATCTATCTATCTAACTATCTGTAGCCCGACGCCCTAATCCCGCAAAGGGTGGCCGCAGACAAAACGCCTCCAAGTCACTCTGTCACCCACCATTTGACTACCCTTCCCCCAACTCACCCCCCCCTCCCTCATATACCTCTCAACTCCATCCCTCCACCTCATCCTCGGTCTACCCCTCCCTCTCCCTCCCTCCACCTCACCTACATACACCCTCTTAGTCAGTCTTTCATTCTCCATTCTCTCCACATGTCCAAACCACCTCAGTGTATTTCTCCTAATCTTCTCAACCACATCAACATCTACCCCACAACATTCCTTCACTTCTTCATTCGTCAACCTGTCCCTCCACGTCACTCCACATGCTCCTCTCAAGTAACTCATTTCCACTGCTCTCACTCTTGACTTGTTCCCCTCTTGCAAGGTCCACGCCTCGCTTCCATACGTCAGGGTAGGGATCACAGTACCATCATGCAGTGACTTCCTAACTTCCATACTCCTCCCTATTTCTCATCACTGCTTTCAGTGTACCAACAATCTTCCTTCCCTGCTGTACCCTTTCACGTACTTCATCCCCCAAAGTTCCATCCTTACTCATCACACTACCCAAGTACTTGAATGCACTCACATTCTCCATATCCTCACCATCCAACCTCACAGCACACTCTGTGACTTCATTCCTCTCAAACACCATAACTTTACTTTTGTTTACAGTAACTTTCAGCTTCCTCCTCCTACACACTGTCCCAAATTCATTCACCAAACCTTGCAACTCCCATTCATCTTCACTCAACAATACTGTGTCATCAGCAAACAGCAACACAGGAAGCTTCCAAATCTCACCCTCATTCATTAGGGCCAGCCCCACATCCACTGCCCTACCTTGCACCTCCTTTACAACCCCATCCATATATATATTAAACAGCCATGGAGACATCACACACCCCTGTTTCAGTCCCACATTGAGATCAAAGAACTCACTCAGCTCACCATCCACTCGCACCGTAACCCTAGCTCCCTCGTACATACTCTTCACAGCACTCAACAATTTCCCCTCCACTCCATATATTCTTAATACCTTCCACATACCTTGCCTATCATTCTGTCATAAGCATTCTCCAAGTCCATGAAGGCAGCATACACTTTCCTTCCCTTCTCTAGATACTTCTCCACTAAACATCATAGAACAAATATCTGATCTACACACCCTTTTCCCTTCCTAAATCCCCCTTGTTCTTCTCCAACTAGCTCCTCTGTCATATGCCTAACCCTATCAATGAGTATTCTACCATATATTTTACCAGTCACACTAAGAAGGCAAATACCCCTATGGTTACCACATACTTCTCTCTCCTCTTTTCCTTTGTACAGAGGAACAATTATACTTGATTTCCAGTCCTCTGTAACCCTTCCCTCTTCCCAAGCCAATCTACACAACTTCCATATCCACTCCACAACAATCTCACCCCCATACCTAAGCATTTCACCACACACTCCATCAATTCCTGGGGCCTTTCCCAGCTTAATCTTCTTCATCGCTTCCACTACTTCCGCCCTACTGATCTCTCCCTCCCTCCTCTCATCTCTTCTTCTCCCAGCCATTCCCCAACCACTTATACTCACACTGCTCTCACTCTCTACATTCAACAAATCTTCTAAGTGCTCCTTCCATCTCCTCAATTTCTCTCTCTTCTCCACGAACAATCTATTATTCCTATCTTTCACTCCCCTATTACTTCCCCTTTCACACTGCCTTACTTTCTTTACCTCCTTCCAAAACAATTTCTTACTCTCCCTCCATTTCACACTCAGATTCCTCCCAAACTCTTCATCCACTTTCTTCTTACTCTCCTTCACCAGTCTCTTAACCTCCCTTCTCCTGCTCACATACACCTCTCTCTTCTCTCTCTCATCTTCTCCCCTACCTCTACTCGCCAACCATTCACCATATGCCTTCTTCTTTTGTTCCACAGCTCGTTTCACCTCATCATTCCACCATGCTGTCCCTTGCACACCCTTGCATCTCCTCCTCACTCCACAAACCGCCTCACACGCTGCGCCTATCTCTTCCGTGAATATCTTACATACGTCTTCCACCCCTTCCATCTGCTCTAGCTCATACCTTCCCAATCTTTCTTCCACTATGCTCTTATACTCTGTCATTTTCTCACTATCTTGCAATTTCTCCACTCTTCTCACAGGAGCTGCTTCCTCCTGTCTTCCCCTTCGCCTCCTCAACCACTTTCTTTGCATCTTTACCTTGGCCATCACTAAGTGATGGTCCGAGACTCCATTCCCCCACCCTCTCCACACTCTTGCATCCAACATTTGTCTTCTCATTCGCTCATCCACACACACGTAGTCTATCATTGCCTTTCGTTCAACAAGTTCACCATCCATCCTCCTCATTACTCTCCATGTATACCGGTGGATCATCTTATGACGAAAGTAGGTGCTGGCTATTGCCAACCCCTTACAAGCACAGATGTCCACCAAAGCACTACCATTCCCATCTACTTCAGCTGGCACACCCCACTGACCAACCACTCCATCCACTCGTACATTCCCAACTTTGCCATTCATGTCTCCAATCAACAGCATTCTCTCGCTCCTCTCAAACTTGTCCATACATGCTTCTACTCTCACCCAAAACTCATCTATGTACAGTATATATATATATATATATATATATATATATATATATATATATATATATATATATATATATATATATATATATATATATATATATATATATTAAATAACAAAACAGAGGAATGAAAAACAAATGAATAAAAAAAAAAATAATCCATACACCAGATTAATGGTGGCCTTTGTTCATAAAATATCTGTAACAGTTAGACTTGAACAGCTGTAGGTTGAAGTTTGGAGGAAAACAACTCTGGGGAAGCGAGTTCCAAAAAGATGCAGTACGGGGAATGAAAGAATTCTGATAGGTAGAAGTTCTGCAATATGGCTGAGTGACATTCCAGTCATGAGCGCTACCAGATGCCCGTGTAGCACGAGGGAAGGCATGGAGAGGTGGCACCATGGACGCAACTTCGTCTGAGCATTTGCCATAATAATATCTGTATAATAATGCTAGGGAGGCAACATTCCTTCTTACTTGTAAAGGAGGTAGTTTATTTGTAATGACACGGTTATTAATAATTCTACCAGCTTTGTTCTGAATTTTGTCTAGTTCTTTTAATGCAACCTTTCCACATCCTTTCCACAAGGGTGAGCAATATTCAAGCTGAGAGCCACATGACTTTTATAAATCACAGCTAACTGCTCGTCAGTGAAGAAGTTACGGACTCTGTACATTAATCCAAGATTCTTTGAGGAGGTTCTGGCAAGTGATCTGACATGAGAGGTCCAGCTGAGGGCATTGTTAAGTGAGACGCCGAGAATTTCAATACTTTTGGAGATGGGAATGTTAGTAGCACTGAAGGTAATATACGAATCTGGCAGTATCTGTCTATTGTTAAATTGCATATATTTAGTTATATTTAGTTTTACTAGCATTAAATGAGTCAAGGTTGTTTTGTCCCCATTCACTGATCGTAGATAGGTCTTGATTTATGGAGATGGCTGTACTGAGTTGAGAGGTAGAGATATTAGACTCTGTAGATGGGTGTCTGAGTGTGAATGAACTATGTAGTGTTGAGTCATCTCCATATGAATGGATGGGATTGTGGGTGACAGATAAGAGATCATTAATATGAACCAGGATCAGGGTTGGGGCCCGAATTGATCCCTGCGGCATGCCGGCATTAATTGAGTGGAAATTGGAATATACATCATCTACTTTTACTCTTATTTTCCAGTCACTGAGATATGAGGAAATCAAAGGAACAAAAGACGTTAGTCCATAGCAAGGGAGTTTGGACAGCAGGGAACGGTGCTATACTCTATCGAAAGCTTTAGAAATATCAAGGGCTATTGCATGAGTTTCTCCATGTAGGTCAATTGATTGATGGATGGTGTGAGTTAGGAGATTAGGTATGTCAAGAGTGGATCTTTTCTGGCGAAAACCATATTGTCTATCACTAATTAAGTTGCTGGCTTCAAGATGTTTAACAATGTGCTTATTAATTAAAGTTTCAAATACTTTACCAAGAGAAGATGTGACAGTTATTGGTCTGTAATAAGAGGGGTCAGAGGAACTTCTTTTCTTCGGAATTTGGTGGATATTGGCTTCTTTCCATGAATTTGGGAAAGAAGAAGTACGGGTGCATCGTCTGAATAATTTAGCTAGAACAGAGACAAGTTCAGGGGAACACTTTTTCAAAACAATTGGAGGAATTCCATCTGGGCCTGGAGCTTTGTTGGTAGGTAAATTGTCTAGGATGGATTTTACGTATCTTTTCTGTATTCTAAGTAAAATAATTTCGAGAGTCAAGTTCTAGTACTGGGACGTTCTGGCTGACATCGTCAATGGTAGAATTTCTGGCATGTGTACAGGCAAAAATACCTGCTTTCGCACGTGGGTCATTTGTAATGTTGCCATCTGAAGATTGTAGTGGGGGAATGGATGATGATTTGTTAAAGTTATTACTTAAAGAATTAGGAGTTGGCCAGAATATTCTATTGTCATTAGGGTTGTTAAGTAGTTCTGATGCTTGCTTTTGAAGAAAGGTTGATTTAGCCAGATTTATTACAGCTTTTGCATGACTTCTAGCAATTTTAAATTGAGTGATTCAGATGATTTTTATTTTAAGTAAGAGTTATGTGCTAATGACTTTTGGGCTGTTGCTCTGGCACAGTTGCCATCAAACCATTTCGGAGAGTTCGATCTTTTAGTGAACTGTTGACTTGGTATGAATAAATCCATACCAGCTAGTATTAAGTCACAAATGTGAGACTGGGGAGAACTGACATCACTAGAGAAGAAAGACTGCCATGGAATGTCAGCAAGATAATTTCTAAATCCATCCCAGTTTGCCCTATCAAAGTGCCATCGGGTCACCCCGACAGGTTCAGAACGGGGAGGTGTGGGGGCGGTTAACTAATGAGGCTTTGATGAGATTGTGGTCAGAGGATCCAAGGGGTGACAGTACCTCTATCCTGAACTGATCTGGATTATTTGTCAAGAATGAATCCAAGACATGGGCAATATGGTCAGGATTATCAGGTATTCTGGTTGGTTGCTTTACCAGCTGGATGAGATTAAACGATTCTGCAAACAGCTCGAACTCTAGACCAGCGTCATCAGTCCTGGCAGAATGCAATAACCATTCAACATTATATATATTAAAATCACCCAGACTTGTAATTTCGGTGCTAAGGGCAAGGTTAAGGTTACTCAACTGTGTGGATATGGAATCAAATACACTGGGTTCTGAAGAGGCACTGGGGGAGCGATAGACTATACAGATATATTTGGTAATATTTTGGCAATTTAGTTTATACAATGAGTAATCAAACCTGGATGAAAAGAAGTTTATGATTGTATCAACTGCATATTGGGATTTGATATAACAACAGGTGCCGCCCTTGTTACGGAAGTTTGTGAGGAGATGGTAACCAGGAAAACAAAATGGGGATATATCAGTAGGTGAGATTTGTGGTTCTGTGAGGAAAAGGGCCAGAGGGGATATGGACTGAAGGAAAAATTGAATTGAGTTTAAATTCGAGGTAAGGCCTCGGATGTTGGTGAAGAATAAGGCTGCACTTTCACTTCTCCGCTGATGAGCATCACTGGAAATTGCAACAGTCACTGTCGGCACAGTCGCTTTATGGAGACCGGGAGGACCCTGTGCCACCAGCCCTACCCTGCCGGTGGTGGCAATCCGAGGCACCACCTCATTTGATGGTAACATTGCAGCAGCCATTGATAAAGGGAGTGAATAGAAGGTGTGATATATTACGCACATGTAGTGTGGTGTAGACAGTTGAAGGCAGAGGTATTATGGGAGCATGCTGGCCTACTCTCTGTGTAAATATTTCCGGTTTTCTAGTGAATGCTGTGTGTGTGTGTGTGTGTGTTTTTTTTTTATGTGAGGAAGAAGGAACCAAAGGCAATGAGCCCGCAAAACTGTTCCTTCCAAAAGAAAAACAAAATACAAGAGAGAGCCAAATTCAAGATCCATTCATTTCGAGATGCCTGGACACACTGCGTTTGAAAGACTGGAGATCATAGGAAGCAGGAAATACAGACAGAGGGACACAGTTCCAGAGTTGACCTGTTGCATAAATGAAGGACTGGGAGTAACGGTTAACTCTTGCATTAGAGAGTTGGACAGAAAAGGGATGAGAGTTTGCTGCTAGACGGGTGCTATGCGCCCGTCGTAGAAGTGGAGGAATGCATGGAGACAGTTCAGAGGAACAGTGACCATTGAAGTAGCGATAGAAAAGCGATAGCTGCAACACTGCGGCGAAGAGACAGAGGTTGAGGGGAGTCAGTAAGAGGGGGAGAGTTAATGAGACGAAAAGCCTTTAATTCCACCCTACTGAGAAGAGCTGTATGTGGGGAGCCTCCCCACACATGAGAGTTGTACTCCACACAGGGGCGGATAAAACCCCTGTATAGAGTCAACAATTGTGCAGGGGCAAAGAAGGAACGGAGTCAGCTTAGCACACCCAATCGCTTGGAGGCAGATTTTACAAGAGATGTAATATGATCTTTCCAAGACAAGTCCCGAGCAAATGAAACCCTAAGCATATTCAACGATGTTGCAGGATTAAGTTGAGTATTATTAAACATAAGTGGGTATACCTGTGGAAGATTTTGTCGGGTTGATAGGTGCAAAAACTGAGTCTTTGATGCATTAAAAACAACCAGATTATGTTTACCCCAGTCAGAGATACGAGCCAAGTCAGACATTAGGTGTGCCATAGCCTCATCCCTTGCCTGTTGAAGTAACTGCTGAGATGGACGTTGTGGGAATCGAATGGAAAGGTGAAGGGTGGAGTCATCAGCGTATGAGTGGATAGGGTTAGATGTACAGCTTAGAAGGTCATTGATGAATAAAAGGAAGAGAGTTGATGATAGGACAGAGCCCAGAGGAACACCACTGTTAATAGATCTAGGAGAAGAACGATAGCCGTCTACAACAGCGGCTATAGAACGACCAGAAAGGAAGCTAGAGATGAAGACACAGATAGAAGGATAGAAACCGTAAGAGGGCAGTTTGGAAATTAAAGATTTATGCCAGACTCGATCGAAAGTCTTTGAGATGTCAAGTGCAATGGCAAAGCTTTCGCCAAAGTCCCTAAAGGAGGATGACCAGGAGTCTGAAAGGTAGGTGAGAAGATCGCCTGTGGAGCGTCCCTGACGGAACCCATACTGACGATCAGAAAGAAGGTTGTGATAGGAAAGATGCTTTAAAATTTTTCTATTAAGAATAGACTTAAAAACTTTTGAGATACAGGATGTTAAAGCAATTGGACGATAGTTAGAGGGTTGGGAAAGGTCACCCCTCTTTGGGACCGGGTGAATGAGAGCAAACTTCCAGCAAGAAGAAAAGGTACAAGTTGACAGACAAAGGCGAAAGAGTTTGCCTAGGCAGGGTGTAAGCACAGAAGCACAGTTCTTGAGAACAACAGGAGGGACTCCATCAGGCCCATATGCCTTATTAGTACTGAGGCCAGCAATGGCAGAATATACATCAGCTGAAGAAATTTTAATGTTAGCCATGAGGAAGTCAGAGGGGGGAAGTGATGGAGGAACAGCACTGGAATCGTCTAAGGTGGAATGGGGTGCTTTGGAGCCGCCATTGAAGTGGTCGAGCCTGCCACTGACAGTGAACAGTCGCACTCTCATAAATCATTAATAATATATCTTTGTGTGGACTTATGATTCAAATTAATGTTTGTAATGTGTAGAGGAATTATTTTTTTCTCAAATAATTGAGAAGAAATGAAGGCTAACTACTTATTATTTTCATAGTAATACGTAAAAAATATTTATCCAGCTAGACTAGCATCAAATGAACTCCAAGATCCTCATTTATTTTGCATTAGTAGTCTTTTATTGTACTGAAAGAGGTGGAGTTACATTACTCACTATTGGCTGGAACGAAATACTTTGTAATTGCCCTCTTCAAGTCGATTACTAGCCAATATAAGTAAAAAATCGGTACGACGCTCGTAACATCCCAAATATCTAAGTGGCGCATGCGCATTGAAGGTACAGTCCCAGGGACAAGATAGACTCTGCTTTTGTTTACTAATATTGCGGCACCCAAGATTTTGTAATATTCACATTTGAGGACATCAAGATAATTTCAGAAAGGCTTAGATAAATACTTTTACAGATCAGCTTCTACCTAACTGCTCTATGCTGCAAGATATTACCAAATTCTTCTGTTACTGTGCTTTCATTTCACCAAAGATTTTGTGTGCATGTGGGACAAGGGGGATGTTGTTGATAGTGAGGTGTGAGTTATGACTGTGTTCTACCATAAAAGAGGCCATTCTGAGTCTTTTTGTAGTACACCAGTCATGAAGTGTGTGTGGGAGTGTTAAGTCATCTGGGTAGGAAGCAGTGTGTACTTTGTGAGTGAAAGTGAAAAGCACATATTTTTATATATATATACATATATTTTTCTATATATACTTATTATAGAGATTCTCTTCTATTCTGGATTGATTAGCCACTTTGAGAAATATATACATACTGTATATGACACTATATTATCCAAATTATTTATTTTGTAATTTCATCATTCATAATCTGAGGAAATTGATGGCCACCCCTATTAATGCACAGGGGAACACAACAGTACGATCCTGACATCTCAGATTCTCAGCGTGCGTCCTCTCGACTTCAGTCCAGCCTTCCGACCTCTCTCAGAGCAGGCAAAAAATGACTGTTGACCGTTCCTGGATTTGGGACGGTTTGTCGAAATCGTTGACTGAAGGCGAATTTAGGCACTAATAAATTTAAGTTAGTAAATCGTCTCATAGGAGGAAAATATGACTTTCCTCATTGAAACCATATATTAAGAGATACAAATCTACTCATTTCTAAAGAATTAACATAGAAAACATTAAATTATAAGGGATGAATGAGCTGACTAGTTGCTAGACTTGCCAGATTAGAATATTTTTACCTTTTTGTATGACTCATACAAATGAATAAGCTCTTGTTGTGTGTATTCATTGGAGAGTGTAAGTGGTTTTGTAGGTAGGAATGACATTAATCCTATCACAAGTGCACACAAACAAATGCAGCATATGATTCATGAGCATGCGTGTCCTACGACGTCTGTGGCAGGCTCGACCATGACGATTGTCAATTGTCTTCCACTCCATAAAGTACCCCATTGGAGGAGAAAGTCTGAGCGAAGAGATCTGCTTTATCAGTAGAAGTAATAGCTACAGAGCCATCAGAGTAGAAAAGAGGAGGGAAGGATGATGAGGTAAAGTTGTCAGAAAGGTTTTTGGCAAGGTGCCAGAAGGAGCGAGAAGAGTTCGAGTTAGAGAGTTGAGTGTGTGTGTGTGTGTGTGTGTGTGTGTGTGTGTGTGTGTGTTTTAACTAGTACTGCCATTTTATAAGGTAAATTTTCTAACGAATGCAGAATTTATTTCCTATGGTATTGCACTCCATTATTCATGTTGCACTAATAAGATTAACGTTAAACGCACACGAAGTGTTACTGTAGGGTATTTTCAGGCACGTATGCACACTTTTGAGATGTAAAAACGAAATATTAATGACAAATTGGAGGCGCGATTATTTCTGGAAGTCAAAACAGAAAGCCAAGTATTGTGATACAGGTATTCACCAAATAGTCATTGCATCTCCACTACCACACAAGTGCGCAACACATGCCATTCCACACACACACACACACACACACACACACACACACACACACACACACACACACACATACACAGGACCTTAATTCCTAATCAGTATGTGTAAGAAGTGAATCTTG
Organism: Coenobita brevimanus; assembly: GCF_032717465.1. NCBI lineage: Eukaryota > Metazoa > Arthropoda > Malacostraca > Decapoda > Coenobitidae > Coenobita > Coenobita brevimanus. Next base: position 21,393,694 of record NC_137067.1, on the reverse strand, counting down.
GTACAAAGTGGGAATTATTGGTGCACTGTAAATGTGAATAATAGGACCGCTCTGGTGTGTGATAAATCAGATTAATCCATGCTCCAGGGTTAGCACAGCCCAAGAAAGCACAAGGCACTGTATGAGAGGAACACCTAAAAGCATACAACACAGCAACTAGTAGTATCTTGCGGCACAAAAGAACTACCATAAGCACAGGAGAGGAGCCAGATGCATACTGCACTTCATCACAGCAACCATTAGGAAAGAATACAAGACACAGCTGAGCAAAATATCAAACAGAACTAAACTGCAATCAGCAGTACAGCACAACACAACAGTAGACAATAATCAATAGCTAAGCACAACAAAAACAATCAACAACACAGCCGAAAATAAGCACAACACAAGCCCAGCAAAAAAAGCTCTAGGCAACACAATTCAGCAAAACAACGCAACACATCAATACAGTCTTGCCCAGTACATCACAAGCCTTACACGCTGGACTCTCAAAAACCCGATTTAGGAGACTAGCTGGACCTCGTTTATACCTTCATTTGTATAACTGTGTGTGTATACCCTAATTTATATAACCGTGTGTGTATACCCTAATTTTATAACTGTGTGTATACCCTAATTGATATACCTGTGTGTGTGTGTGTGTGTGTGTGTGTGTGTGTGTGTGTGTGTGTGTGTGTCTTGGTAAAATATCTCGTCTTCAAATCTAGGGTGTGGGTAGCTTGTACGTTAGTCAACCGCATATTTTGGCGGGTGATTAGCATTCGACCCCAGAAAGCTTATGTTTCATTAATTAATTAATTATTTAACTTTTTATTGCTACCTGCAGACATTCACCTTATGGAAGGCCTATCGTACTCCAATGCAAAACAACTTTCATAAGCTGAATAAAATCGTTTGGAGTTAGCAAAAAGAAGCATTGTCCTGAAATGGTTAAATGGCATTTGTTTTAACTGATATTTGGTTGGTATTTCGGTTCATTCCCTGGCCTTTTTTCTCTCACTTTTAACATCACTTGATGTCTTCGCTCCTTGTCTCACTTCCGTATCATCTCTCTTTCCTCACATCTGTTCTGCAAAACATCTATAAACCTTCAATCCTTGAACACCTTACTCATATGTTCTTTGCCTTTCCGTCTTATCACCTTCGTCGAAGATCACTTTATATTTCCATGTCATTCTTATTTTACCTTCATATTTTTTGTTTTGTTTTTTTCATATATTTGGTTAAGTATCACTCACGCCTCTTTCAGTATGCATTTCTCTGTGTCTGTCTGTCTGTCTTTCTTTCACCCACTCACCACACATTCTCTCTCTCTCTCTCTCTCTCTCTCTCTCTCTCTCTCTCTCTCTCCAGCAAGGTTGTCCCAGTCTTGTATAATGTCCCATATCAGTGCTCTATATCGCCACTGTTTGCTAACCACTAAACTTTTCCTAATCCTGATCCTCATACTTTCATCCTATCACTGTGTTATCGTGTCTTCGTCCTCCTCTCTTTGCCTAACCACGGCTGTTGTCTCACCTTAATACAGACATCATCTTCACCGTCTGCCGCCATCGTACTACCTTTTCTCTTTATTCCTTACTACGTTAACAACAACTGCTCAGTTTAGAACCATGCCTCCTCTCTAGCAGTCATGTCGTCCATGATATCCAATCTTCCTTTTTCTTCTAGTAGAGATATCTCTCCTCTCCCACGTAATTATTAAAGTTTCCTCCTAATTCTTTGCAATTCTTGACAACTTCTACACTTGTTATAGATAATAACACCATATTTCTTCGACTGTAGGGTGTTTATTATAGTTAACTTAATTTTTTATCATTTTCACCTCAATCTTAACCATTTTGACGACAACTTCTTTTCGGTAAAAAACAAAAACCCACATAACTTTTCTCCCCATCCTCATTAAAAGCATGTGTGTGTAGTGTATGCAATGACTGGGAAAGAAGACGATTACATATAGCTTAGGGGAGAATTGTAACAAAGTTTAGATATAGCCTTCATTCAGCCGTTACTGCAAGAGGTCTTCCTTTATCACCAAGGAAGTAGAAGCCGTCCCTGTACTGAGGACTTTAGACTCATTCCTGTGTTATTCTCATCTGTTTCGTCCACGTCTCATTAAGAACCAGTCACATGTATCTAGGATCGTATTCC
>NC_137067.1:21204043-21386543 GCF_032717465.1 Coenobita brevimanus | reverse complement strand
AACGAATCCCAAAATCCCGTTAAATTAGGAGTCAGAGAACTACCTACGGCATTACTCTGCTTCTCTGTCTCTCTCTACCTCCTTGCTCCTTTTTCTCATCTCCATCTCCCTTCACTCATAATGTGAGCAAAAAAAAAAAAAAAAAAAAAAGAGAAAAAGAAATAGAGTAAGATCACATAACAAACAAATGAAAATAAGTGTAAGTGTTACTACAAATGCCAAAATACCACATAAACTACAAACAAAAAAGCAAATTGTTGTCTTCACAAGCTAGTGGCATGGCACATCATATCATCGACCGCAGCATGACCGGATTCAATGTCAGGACTGCAAATATGTAACAATTATGTAACAGTTGCATTAACAAGATGTAACTTTTATGTAACTTTAACTACAATTATGTAACTACAAACAATATGTAACAATTATGTAACAGTTGTATTAACAAGATGTAACTTTTATGTAACTTTAACTACAATTATGTAACTACAAACAATATGTAACAATTATGTAACAATTGCATTAACAAGATGTAACTTTTATGTAACTTTAACTACAATTATGTAACTACAAACAATTTGTAACAATTATGTAACAGTTGCATTAACAAGATGTAACTTTTATGTAACTTTAACTACAATTATGTAACTACAAACAATATGTAACAATTATGTAACAGTTGCATTAACAAGATGTAAGTTTTATGTAACCTTAACTACAATTATAAGGCCAACACAATTATGTAACAGTTGCATTAACAAAATGTAACTACAGTTATAAGGCCAACACAATTATGCATTACCACAATATTATGTAACAATTCATAAAATGTTACAATTATGTATTACTACAATGTTACTACAATGTAACAATTACAATACAATTATGTAATAATTCACAATGTTACAATTATGTATTACCACAATGTTACTACAATATTATAAGTCATACAATTATACCACAATTTTGTATTACCAGTATCATTATACAAGTTAGGTGAAATATTAGACATTACTAAAGGGATAACTCAATATGTAATGTATAACCTAGCAGTATTACCATTGCACAATTATATGCGTATGTCTGTTATACATACACATCTTACAAAATGTCATACAACAACCATTCCATTTATTCAAATATGTATACAACGTGTTTAAAATGTAATATTACTAGATCATTGCAGTTTACTATGAATATTATATGTATACAGTATTATAATCAATATTATGTACTAATAGATTAGCATATGTCAATGATGATTGCTTTCGGAGGACCTTCAGCGGCATGGCCGAGCATATGTTAGGACTCCATATTATAATTACAAATCATAATAGATAAATAAATAAACAGATAGATAGAGAGACAGATAGAAGCAGGAAGTCAGATGATGAGAAGGTATTGTGTCTGCGAGAATTGAGCAATGCTAAATATGCTTACACACTCTTAACTCAAGGAATGCTTTATAGGCACACGACGGCGCCTCGTGACCATAAACACACATACACACATACTCACACAGAGGCTTCTAGAACTTTCCAACAACAGTGTAACACACGTGACACGACCCCTGCTACACCAGAATTTAGGAAGAGAGCGGCAGAAGGAGGCTAGCCATAGAACAGGCAGGTAGTAGGGAGAAGGGCTTAGCAACATGGAGGAGAGAGAGAGAGCAAGACAGGAGGTAGCAGGTGGGACTCTACTTATACTTCACTCGTGTGTGTGACACTTTGTTAATATTTCCAAGACATATAAAAATAGTCCCATACTATTCTTTACCTCTCCTGTCATTGCATGACAAAAGGGAACCAAGATTATCTACTTACAAATCTACTCACTTATAACAACCGTTCGTCCACAAGTCTAATATAGATATAACTTCTCTACAAGTTACTACAAAGTCTTTTAAGACAACTTCAGAGGTCTCCACAAGTCCTACGGTACACGACGAAGGCTCAACAAACATCCCAGGAAAAAGCTGAAGGTATGTACCATATGCATATGTAATTTTAATATTCTGGGACTAATAATTGATTTTTGGCAAACATTTTTAGAGAGTATGTCAGAGCACGAATATGCCCATGGGAGCCGCAAGTCAAAGCAAAACAAGCCCGTGGTTTAGGGGTTAAAATAGACAAACTAATCTTTCACAAAATGCACCGTTATATTAACCCGCCCCGTCCTGGAGACGTGAATTCACGTCCTCACATGATGTGCACTCATATCCCGGAGACGTAAATTAACGCGGCAACATTGCAAGGACATTGCAAGGTCCCTAATTTGCACAATTTTCAATTTTCGCAAGTGATTTTTGGCACGTATACACGGGACACCCTCCTCTACAAGATGCCAGGCAGGGACAATGCCTTACCCAGCATGACCTCCTCCCCCCTCTGCATGACCTTTTCTCAGCAATTCACCTGTTATCAGTGACCTGGCCAGTAAAGCCATGTCATGCCACGGTACGAAATTCAGGGCCAGAGTGATTCCCCAATCAATGACAATGTGGAGGACAAACATTAGAGGAAGAAACAGTCAGAAATGATGATCAGGTAATGTGGCAAAAAGGGGTCAGGAATGGTGATGAGTTGGTGAAACAATGCTTATAATGCCTATATTACCATTTGAAAACCAATATACTCTCGTACTACATATAAATTCGTACCAAATAAATAAATTCTGTTTATGAGTGGTGTAGAATTGTTATCCTCCCATAGAACTCGTTTTCTTTGCAGCCAGCCTGATAGAAAACCCTGTAAGGTAAGGAGGTACTCCTACCTGGATCGAGTATTTTAAACCTCAGGTGAGCGATTTCTCTATGAATTTTCGATGTTTCTCACCAAAGCGGATGTTTGAGCCAATAGAAAAAAAGGTCCAAAAATGTCGGGACTGGGGCGTACCACTACCCAGAAAACGTCGGGATGGGGCGGGTTAAAGAAGTCTCACTGCAGCCATGAAGCCAGTCCTGAGTGACACTGTATACGATATTTTTGGTAACCATGGTGGGCATTAGCGCCTGCTTGAGCCCGTTGTTGATATTCTCAGTCAGCAGTACAAGCAAAGCCACAGATTAACCACTTAAATATGATTACAGTATGTCTTCTTTGGTCTATTCTTGTTACTTTGACTTTTTTAAAATTCAGCTTAGGAAAGATTTCAAAAAATAAAGGTGTTGGATGCAGCCTTCTTTAATTTCTTCAATACCGAACGGTTTTCCTCAGTTAAGAAAAATCTAATGTAACAAGAATAAAACAAAAGGCATCCTCATAGTGAAGAGGTTAATGACCCAGGCGGTAAAAAAATGATGGTGGTAATTAAATGAAGTGCGTTAATAATACTTTTGTATTTACACAACTGGTGAGATGGTCAGGGTCTCTCCACCAGAAAAAGAATCCCTTGGAGTCTGGAAAATGTTGAGAGTAAAGGATTTGCGCGTAGTACTGGAAAAATTGCGGGTAAAAACTCTTCCTTGGAATCTTAAGCGCACTTTGTTTTTAAAGTGGCCAACAATTAACCATTCTTACATTTTAACACTGATAAATTTTTACTAAGAACTCTTAGGAGTCCCGTGGTGGAAAAATTAATATTCTTTATTCAACTTTACTGTTGGTTTCTTCAGACGATATCTGCCTTCACTCATGTGAAATTTTTCGAATTAGAGCGAACAATATAACATTCATCAACACCTTTCTACTGGGAGGTCTTCCGTCTTCCTTAGCTGAAGAAAATCGTCTGGTGTTTGGAAGGATAAAATATAAATTCCTCCAAACTTTCATGTCCAAAGTTTGGGATTAGCTCCGTTCGACACTTTCGGGCTACTATATATATTATGCACTATTTACCCGTACGTCGTAGACTATTTATCCATTATTCACCAGCTGCAGCTGAAGCCTCTTTCAGCTTTCACGTATAGACAGTACTATTAAGTATTCAAAATGCATCAAAATTTTTCTCATACAACCACTACTATAAGCTGGTGAAACTGGCACGGTAGCTCTGTAGGCAGCAATGTAACTTCAACTTCCAACTGTTCTTTACTGTCAACTTTATCCCATCAGTCTGATGACGTATTTCATTCCGTTCTTGTTTCCAGACGATTAGCTCAGGATAAAACTTTTCGAATTGTGGGAGTGTTAGATCCAGCCTTTATTACGTCTTCACTACTACAGACTTATTTTAATTTCCAAAAATAGCCATGGAATATTAACAGTACCAATAAACCAATAAAACACTTCTCCAATGGAGGAAATAGCAGTTGTCAAAAAGAATTTAATGTACTCTGCTACATCATGTACGTGTTAAACTCACTTAATTTTCCAACATTTAGTTCTCCATCGTTTACAAGCAACTCACTCATCCTACTGGCAGGCGATACTTATTGAAATGCCACAGTATTATCAGCTACGAATCTGCGATGAATAATTACTGGACGTTGATTTATTAAGGCGAAACAGTTACATGAAGTGATTATAATATACTGTTCATGGGAAACTCAAGTTGGGTTTGGCTACTAACTGCGGTGCTTCTTACACTGATGGCTACACACTAATACAAGGGTGTCAGCTGTGGACCTGTACTGTCTAGCAGGAATATTTATAAACTAAGCGACACGCACTGTACACAGGCATGCAGATCAGCAGGGAAACCTGCTGATTTGTCGACTCTGGTACGGCATCCTGTGCCAGCAATAAATCTTTAAGGACGCCTCTGTCTGCAAACCATTGACATTTTCTGCCGGGTACAAGGCTTTTTTGTGCGTAAGAACTCACGCACCCCCACACACACACACGCCTGACAGTGTATCTGTCTCCGCCCCCCTCCCTCTCTCCCTCTCCTGCCTAGTCTGTCTACCTGTCTGCCTCTCTACTTGTCTTACATTTAGTTACTCTGACTCCTTGCCTGCCCACCTGCCTTCCACTCCCTCGACCTTCCCTGCCCCAGCCTGCCAGCCTTCCCCTCCCCCCCCCTCTCTCTCTCTCTCTCCTTGTCCTATAGTCTGTTCCTCTGACTGCCTTTCTGCCTGTCCGCCTGCGTTCCTCTCTTTCAACCTTCCTGCCTCAGCATGCATGCCTTTCTTCTTGCCTTCATTTCTTCCTTTTGTGTCCGTTTCTCCTTCCCTCCCTCCCTCCCTCCCTCCCTCTCTGTCACTCCACGCTACCCCACACATCGACTAAGAAGCAAACCCCGACATCCTGCCGCACTGGGTAAGCAACACAGACACAGTGTCACTAATGCGCTTGTCAACACCTCGCCTGTATGTTCCTGTGTTGTCTGAGGCCCAGTGTGGTGCGTCAGACAGGATGTGACAGGGAGGGGCTCGCCGCCACACCTTACTTCTTGTGCATTGTTCTTTACTCCAATGGATTCACTAATGTTGTTGTGAAAGCAAGCACCGGCGAGTGCGGGAGTTCCCGAAGTGTGGAGCAAGTGCAAACATTTTTTTTTTTTTTTCATTATTCATATACAACCTTCCTACAGAGTTACATGAAGTTCCATACACTCTAATTTTTCCCTCTAATTTTCCATGGACTACGACAACCAGACTCATGAATACACAGCAACTGACACTGACGACTTATTTGATTACTTCATTATTATCAGCGTCATGTGCTTTGGATTCACAATACTAATTTCAAAGTCCATGAGGAAACAAGCTGGAGTGGTGGCAAGACTTTTGTTGCTGAGAGTACATAACAAACACCACAACTGTTTAGTGAGCCAGATATGAAAGCTATTAGGTACCGTACCGCTTGTATGCATTTCCTCCATTTTCTCATTAGCCTCGGGATGTCAAGTGTAAAAGTATCAGGCCACTTTGTCAGGTATAATCAGCCAAGTCTATGTCAGTTGTGATAACATACCCTGAACTAAGCATGAACTGTAGGAGCATGACCTTATTTATACAAGTCTTCATCCTATTATCCTCACTGTGACAGCATTAATTTGACAAGACGCTAAATTTTATACAATGAACTAACAATTACGAGAATACAAGGGCGCCACTCGTTACCCGACACCCCCAACCTGACCTTCACAATTATATGAGCCAAATAAGCCTAGATTCACTTCAGTAGTCCAACACTCAGTCTATTCGTGGAGGCTGAGGGCGGTGCGGAGAGACTCAGGCTGGTAATGAGGGAGGTAAAAGAAAAAAAAAAGTTAACATCCAACCACAGGCGCAGTAACAAAGATTTCCGGAGTCGATTATGTAGATCAAGGGAAAGTTGCCAACCCACCAGCAACACCCCTGGGAGGTGAGGGTCTCGAGTCGGTGGGGTGGGTGGGTGGATGGGAGTGAGGGGATGGGTAGGTGAAGTAACGAGGTGGGAGTAAGGTGGGTTGGTGGTTGGTTGAGTGAGTGGGTGATTGATTGGGTAGGTGGCTGGTTAGTGATTGGATGTGTAGAGAGGGGAGAAGTGGGTGGGTGGTTGGGGAGCAGGCAAGTGGGTGTGTGGGTGGGGAGGGAACAAGTGGGTGGGTGGGTGGAGAGAGTGGAAGGTTGGTAAGTGGGTGGGGAGGGTGGGAAAAGGGTAGGTAGGTGGGTGGGAGGTTTGCAAGGTATAGCTGGGGAAGTGGGGATATGGGTAGCCAGGGAGCTATTGAAGTGGGAGGGTGGGTAAGCGAGGAGCTGAGAGAGTGGGTGGGTGGGTAGGTAGGGAGCTGAATGCAAGGGAAAGCAAACAGCAACAGACCTGTTGGTTCTTTCGTGGATGTTTGGTATAGGCAAGGTTATAACTATTAAAACTGATCTATCAGCAAAAGACAAGAATAGAAAAGCAGGAAGGCTCCTCCCCCCCCACCCCAATCCACCAAACCCTTCAGCCGAAGCCGATAGGAAATAAAGACAAAACACAAGCATGCAGAATAGAAAAGCTGCCATGGTAATTTCATAGGAAAGAGGGAGAGGACGTTATAATCTACAGTATCTACCTGAAAACGAAAGTAACATTGAGGCAATGATATTTATCGATGTTTTGTTCTACTGTTTATCTTCTAGGCTCTGGAAAAAAAAAAAAAAAAAAACATACACTAAAGGAATGCGCCGTTCATGAGTGAACATACATGGCTTGGAGTTAGATGATACTTATCCAAGCGATTTTTAAATGTTAGTATTGTATTAGTTTACTGCATGTGAGGGCAGTTTGTTCCATATATGTACAACTCTATTAATGAAGAAACGCTTAGCTTCAAGTGACTGAGATCATTTGCCGATAATTTTATGCCCATTACCCCAAGGATAATTCAAGTGATCAACTGTGAAGTGCTTTTTTAGGCCCATATTATCGGACCCATTGAATATTTCGAATATCTGAATTAAATCTCGTAACCTGAGTTCAGATAGGGTAAAGAGAGTCATGGCTTTCCAACGCTCCTTACGTGGTTTGTTTCTCAATCTAGACATCATCTTTGTTACCTTTTATTGTACTTTAAAGTTTTTCCATATCAATTTTTATAATTTTTACGGAGAGTAGAATAATATTGAATGCAATACTCAAAGTAGGGGCATACTAAGGAATTATACAGTGTGAAGAAGATATTTCCGTATTTATATTCAATTGAACTACCTATGAATCCAATCAAATAATTGGCTTTTTAACAGCATCTGTGCACTGTTTGCCTGGTTTCAAATCATTTGTTATTATACAAGTACCTCCCTAAGTCTTTTTCATAGTTTACCATATCGAGTTGGGCATTAAGTTACAATTGGACCTTAAGCTTTTAGTGCCAGTGTTTAACACTTTACCTTTAATAGCACTGAAATCCTCTTGCCATGTTTGGCTCCAGTACAAGGTTGATCAAGATCTCTTTGAATTTTCTGCCTCTGCAAAGCTATTTTTAGTATCGTCGCCAAATTTTGAAATCTTACATAATAATCCTTCATCAATACGGTATTATTTATGCATATTTAAAAATGAGTAGGACCTAACACTGAGCCCTATGGCACTCCACTTGCAACGTTCATTCAGAACGATTCTTTTCCATTTACTACAACCTTTGCCTTCTTCCGGTGAGCCAATTATCGATCCACCTGAGCAGACTGCCACTGAAAACAAGCCTTTAGCTTCTGAAAGAGTCTTTTGTGTGGAATTTTGTCGAAAGCCTTTTGAAATGGTGACAGACATCGTCAACAGATTTAGCCCTGTCATACATGTTCAATAGACTGTTGAAAAAGTCCAACAGATTTATAAGGCAAGAGCAGTTATTCCAAAAACCATGTTGCGAATCTTAGATGAGATTTTTTGTTTCTAACTTTTTAACAAACTTGTCTCTGATAATAGTTTCAAGCAATTTGCAAACCACTTATGTTAAACTAATTGGGAGGTAGTTATCTGGCTGGGCTCTGTTGCACTTTTTAAATATCGGGGCTACGTTTGTATGCTTCCATTCGCGTGGCACCTTACTGCTCTTGAGTGATAAGTTAAAAAGCTTAGATAAAGGCTTTGATATTTCATTCTGTAGTTCCTTTAATGCGCGTAAAGATATTTTGTCCAGTACCATTGCTTTATTATTTTCAATTTGCTAACTGCAAGTAGTATATCGCTTTCACTAACTGTAATATCCTCGTTTATGTTGCCTCTTGTATAGGAACTGGGGACTCTACAGGAATCGCATGTGTATATTCTATTGTAAATACTGGCTCGAAGAAAGTATTTATAATTTTCGCCATCTTAGTTTCATCATCAGTGTACTCTCCCTTACCTATGATTAAGAGTCCGATTGCTGGAGCTGGGGAAGTAGGTAGGCGGGTAGGTGGTGAGGTGGGAAGTGGGTGGGTGGGTGTAGAGGTGGGGAATGAGTGGGTAGGTGGCTCAGTGACTGGGTAGGTGGATAGTGGGTGGTTGTGCGTAGGTGCGAAGTGGGTAGCTGGGTGCCTGGGCAGGTGGGAGGCTTGTGATGGATGAGGCGATGGAGAAATGGTATGGGTGGGAGGGAGGGTGGGCAGATGGAAATGTTTGGAAGTGGGTGGGTAGGTGGGTGGAGAGGTGAGAAGTGGGTGGGCTGGGTAGGATGGGATGTCGAAATGGGTGGGAGGGAGGGTGGGCAGATTGGAAGGATGGGAAGTGGGTGGATAGGTGGGTGGACAGGTGAAAAGTGGATCGGTGGGGTAAGGTTGGAAGCGGAGGGGCAGGGTAAGGTGGAAATTGATAACAGAGAGAGGATGCGAATAGGATCGATAAGTGGGCAGATGGGTAGCGAAGTGATTATAGTGCAATATGTGGAGAGAGCCTTTGTGCGTGGCATGGTAAAGGGAAGAGCTCAGTGAGCCGCACTGTGTGTGTGTGTGTGTGTGTGTGTGTGTGTGTGTGTGTGTGTGTGTGTGTGTGTGTGCTAGGGTGGGGTTTGTGGCCAGACTGGTAATGAGGAGAGGGCCGTGGTGTGTTGAGGCAGGATGGTGGTGGTGGTGGTGGTGGTGGTGGTGTAGGTGTAAAGGGAAATATGAAGCACTAGCCATGGGGAGGATGGATGGATTCTAAATTATGGTGGGTGGGCCAGTTTTATTGCCTGAGATTACATGAACTAAATTTGGGGGTATTTGATTAAAGTGTGTGTGCAACTTTATGGGTAGCTCTGGCAATTTTAAAAGCTTCTATCCGGATTATATGATGATTAAAAAGACTTTCTCCTTTCTTCATTCGTTGCTCTTGTTGCACTTGATTGTTTTATAAAGGCTCATACAAGGCGAATTTGCTCAGATGAGCGAAAGTTCAGCAGTCAGTGACTAAAAACTTGTTGTCAGTAATTTTTTTGCTTCTGGAGGTGCAGTAATGAGTTATATTTTGGTAAATCATGGCGATTTTATGTAGCTGATTTATTCAATCATTCAAAGGATAAAGTCCCATTACAGAAATGCATTTTCCACTCGATTGTTGCCGTATCCAGACGATTTATGTTGCTGAGGTGACACCCCTGATCGTGATGGGGTTAGAACAAGCCCATTAATCATTTTAAATAACATTTTCCAACAGGCTGAGTGAAACAGACGAAAGGTACGACAAATGAAATATGTCGCCGTATTAATGGTTTTATGGTTTATTTTTTAATGCGTTTTTGCTTCTTTCTGACGATATTATTTAGTGTAGGAGAGTGTACAAGCAGTGTAAGGGCTAATCTAGGCTAATTAAAGTGTTCTCGTTTGAAAAGTCTGAACAAAAGCCTCTGGCAGCAGCAAGAATATGATGCAAATACCACATATCCGGGTGCACAGGTTCAGGAAATAGCATAAATAGTTGAACGGAGCGGGAATACAACGTGCAATATACTGTACATGACTACCCCGGAAGTGCCCGGTAGTAAATGTGAACTGGGATAGGTTCTGAAGCGGAGAAATATCGTGTAATTTAGGGTCTCATTTTCGCTGGCTTTAGAGCTTTGGTAAAGCCTATTCCTCTGTTATGAACTTTGCAATGTGCACTTATATATCTCTTGTATATTAGCCTAGTGGTGCAAACTGTCATTATTTACAGCACAAAACATGCAAGCTTGTAAATATGCGAATTATGCCAAATAAATCGCTAAGGAACAGGAACTACGAAGACGCCTATGCAAAAAGGAACAAGAATGAGAGCTGCAGCAGACGGATGAGTGAGCAGCTCGGTCTTCAGTGGACGTTGGTGTGGGTGTTTGGGTGGACTGATGAGTGGCTGGGTAAATGACTCCTTGACAGACCTCAGGTTAGGGGAGGCTGCGGGAAGCACTGGCATGGGTTCGATCCTCACTGACTGCTGCTTAGTGTGTACGGTGGACGCCCACAAATAAAAGCCTGTCCATAAAATCAGCTGAATTACACCATGTCCTTGTCTATTACTACTATCTACAGTTCCACCGTCTGTGCCGTATTCTCCTCTACCCCGCATCGTAATTCCTCAATGAGTACCATTTTTTTTTTTTTTTTTACAATTAACCTCGTTCAGTCAGGTGAATGAGAAAGTTGGTGGGAAGATTTAGTGGCTGTGGAAGAGAATGAAACTGCACTTAACTGCCGGTAATATTGTGGCTAACCGTTGTTGTTGTTATATCTTGATAAGCGGCCGACTTGGCACTTTAAAGATGAAAAGAAATGAGTCTTTGATAACACAGAGAATATACGAGCACCAATTGCTTTAGTTATTAGGAATGATTGCAAGTCTGGGAGAGCGATAGGCCGAGCACATGAATCAGGAGGGAGGAAACTGTGATATGTCCGGGTTGCACTGTGGTCTTGATTTAGACTCAAGCTACTAAAGACGTACAACACAGAATCATGCAGCTTATCTTGCTTACTGAGAAGGATTAAGAATTTAAGAAAGCATAAACTGGAAGAATGAGATGTGTACAAAAAGGAGATACGGCATAACAATAGATTAATAAGTGGCAGAAACTGTACGTCAGCAGTGAATAAAATATGGCTAATGGTAACGTTAATAATCATAACAAGTCCTTTAGGGCACAAGGGCCTGAGGCTAGGACAACCTTACTCCAGATCAAACTTATACCTCAGGTAGCATTTTGTATACTACAAAAGCCCCTGGGACATTTTAACTGTTTCATATTCCGATTTCAGTTCCCTACCACTACAGAACCAGGCGTAACGTAATTAAAAAAAAAAAAAAGTAGACTTCTATCTATAGCCAGACGTCACAATCCATTAAGGGGTGGCCGTTTGTCTTTGAGTTATTTGCTTTACGGGGAGAGACACTAACCCTCCGGCAACACACTCGTTGGCACGTAAACAACACGTATGTATTAGTTATATGGGTACCGCCCAGCGTTGTAAATGATTTCCTGGCTTACAAGAAATGTAGGGTCAACTGAAAAGGAAAGAATAATAAAGTGTGACAGGAAAAATGGGTGAAATTGGAAAAAAAGGAGGTCAGAAACTGAAAAATAATGATAAATTTGAAGGAAGAAGTAAGCAGCACCACAATAAGTGAGTGGATGATGGACACCACCACCTACCACTAAGTAGACTACGGAACGAAATATGATGGCCATTTCCTAATACTTTTATGATCGATGGCTAGTCGAGAACTCAATGAGGATATGAGACCAAGAAGACGAAAAATAATGTAAAAATAAAGAACTTGGTGTAGTCAGAATGATGATGGATATTAGCATCTGTGATGCCTAATTACTTCAGCCTTCCTCCTCCACAAGGAGAGAGAGAGAGAGAGAGAGAGAAACCTGTTTCAAGCTGTCAGACCCCAAAGGCTAGACTGGTCGGCTTAGAAAACAAGAAAAGTATTGGATGGACGCTAATGGAAACTGTGTGTGTGTGTGTGTGTGTGTGTGTGTGTGTGTGTGTGTGTGTGTGTGTGTGTGTGTGTGTGTGTGTGTTTGTGTGTGTGTGTGTGTGTGTGTGAGGAAATAGGGTGTCAGTTGGGACAAATGTGTATCAAAACATCGTAGTTTAAGAGACGTGCGACAAGAAGCGAGGTATTGTTACTGGAAGTGGGTGACAAAATATATTATACTGAATGTGTAACAGATACAGAGCAAAATAACGAAGGTTTATAAACGTGTGAGAAGAGATGAAACAGTTGAATAATAGGTCTGTGTTTGTAGAACTGAAAGAGGAATAACAAGTGTATGCACTCTCATCACTTTTCTGTCCAGCTCTTTATTGATCGGGTTAACAGTTGCTCCCAGTCCTTCATGTATGCAACAGGTCATCTCTGCAACTGTCTTCCTCTTTCTGTATTTCCTACTGCCCTCCAGTATTTCAGACACAGTGTGTCCAGGCATCTCGAAAAGAAGGGATCTTGAATTTCGCTCTCTTGTCTTGTTATTGTTTTTTTTATTGGAGGGAACAATCTTGCAGGCTCCTCGCCTTTGGTTCCTTCTTTCTCGCGTAAAAAAAAAAAAAAAAAGAATAATGTAGAGCAAAATATCACAGATTCATAAATGTGTGAGAGGAAACAAGCCAGTGTTGAATGATACGTCTGTTAGTGGAAGTGAGATATGTATAACAAGCCCATGCACTGTAAAGTGAAATGTTAGGTGAAATAATTGGTCATCAAAATATTAAGGAATTGAAGCAACGTTGGGTTTGGTTAGTACTTGGATGGGTAACCGCCTGGGAAGACCAGATGCTGTTGGCATAACCCCTACGTGTCAAATGGGGTTGGTGGAGAATTAGTGCCCCTCCCTGTAAAACAATTAACTTTAAGCCTTGGTCACCCCGTTTGGGATACATGGCGTCTGGCAATGAATGAATGAATGAATGTATATGTGAAAGGAAATGAGCTGAAATATCTGAAAGATTTATAGTAAAATATCACAGCTCATATGATGCATGTAAGAGGAAAGGTGGCATTGTTATGATAGATGTGTGGGAGGGGAAATGAGGTGTAAGGTGTGACAGGTGATGAGGTGGCAGAGGATGTTAGTGCGTGTGAAAAGTGAGCCAATGTGAAAGGCAATGGGGTTCAAAGGGCTGTCCAAGGAGGAGAGAATAAGCAGAGGATGGAAGGGGGAAGAATGATAGAAGGTGAGAAGAGTATATGATTAAAGAACATGTGTGTGAAAATGAAAGCTGAATGAGAGAATGTACGGAGATGATGGAAGAAGAGGAATGACAGAGGAAACGGTGAGGAAAATATTAAAGGGTATCTGAGTGACATGGTGACAAGACGTTCTATGTGAATTGTATATAAGGAGATACGATGAAATGGACGAGGAATGAAGGGAGATCAGAAGCGAAGAAAAAATAGGGAAGATTAGAATGACTGGAAAATGGCATATGCAGAATAAAATCCTAATACATTCCCAGAAATCTCCAAAGTCAAAGAAAATGTGGCCAAAATCATCGTAATCAACATCATCTTAACTCTAATTCCCCACTTAAGGATGAATGAAGCAGGATCCTGAGAGAGAAAGAGAGAAAAAACACAAAAATAATTACTGAATAACATGCACAATGAAACAGACCCCGTAAATACCCATGCCCTTGAAAATATAGCAGAAAAAACTAAACTTGTAGAAAAGTGTGTGAGAAACCCAAAGCCACAATTCTCCAGTACTGTTGGGTGGGGACCATTGAAGAGAGACGGGGTGGGGAGAGAGATACCTAATTTGCATACAAGAATGATGATGAAGGAGTGGCAAGATGCGTGAGGGGGTGAGTGGTCCAGCGTGAGAAAGAGTGTTAGCATGTGAGAAACAGGTGAGGAAAAAGTGAGACAGGGATGTTGTAAGAGTAGAAAATGAGAAATAGAGTGAAGAAATGTGGAAGAGTGTGAGTGTTGGGAAGTGTGGTAAATGAGAGTGAGAAGGTAGGGAAGGGAGGTGGAAGAGTGTGGGAAATAAGAGAAACAAAAAGAAAGATAAATAGATGTGGAAAGTGTGGGAAAATGTACTGGGACTGTGTGAAAAATGAAACAGTGAGGAAATGGCAGAGGTATGTTAACGGCAGATATTGTTTTGGGACAGCATTGGAAACACCAAAGAGTAAGGAAGTTTGGGATAAGTGAAAAAGGGTGATGGGAAAGTGTGAAAAATGAGGGAGTGTGGGGGTATGAGAGGATGATGTGATGATAAAAATGAGAATGAGTGATGGAAGAGTGAAAGTATGTAGGAAGCATGAGGTGTGAAAAAGGTGATGGACGAATACCGAGCGCCTTTCGTGTTCACGATTTGCAAGAAAGAATGCAAGTAGAGAGCTGGATGGTGTTTGAAGATGCGTTGGATAGAGTATGGGTAGGTGTAGGAAGGCTGATGGATTGAGAAAATGTTAGGAAATATGAAAGTGTGATATAAGTACGAATGAGACTAGAGTTCGTACGAGATATTAGCACAAGATGAGATCGCACGTGAAACTATTATGAGTGATACCACCATTGAAATGTGATGATAATGTCTTAAATAATTAGTATGAGAGTAAGAACAGGATGAAAGTGAGTTTAATATGGGAGTATCCTGGTTATGAGTAGAAGATTAGTATGAGAGGATGCGATTACTCTGAAGGGGTGATATTTTTGTATGAGAGTGAGATCAGACTTACAACAATCAGAACAAGAGTGACCCCCGTGACTTTCAGAGTACGTCCCGGGCACCAGCAGGCATTTCCCTGGATCTAAGACGCGAAGCTAAGTTACAAGGAAGGACTAGGACAAATCACGACCATCAATTTCCCAGATTCTAAGAGTCATCCTTGTTTACTTTCTCTCAGCTACGGACGGGATTAGTCTATGAAGATGTGTTGTACACTACCAGGGACCAAATCAGCCCATGTTTTAACAACTGACCTCTGGGGATAACAGCTCTGTCGAACAGTTCCTCCACGTCAGGCAGCAGTGAGTCCAGCAGCGACGACAAGAGTCCAGGCATATTGGCGACACATGGCAACGCACCAGGGCTGTTTCCCCATAGGATCCCATTTTTTAACATTTGAAAGTGTCTTCTAGTACGCACGACGCCTCGGGTACACAGCCAAGATGGGCTACATTCGGAGGCAAACGGGGCACAAGCAGAACAGTTGGACAGGAACTGGATTCTTTATCGTTTACTTCCGAGTCACTGTTCACCCGTGTCCACAAGACATTACTGAATAGGATTAAATATAATTATTGGGGCATACCTTAAAATCACAGTTCACCTAACGACTCTCTATCAGGCACAGGGGGAAAGGACTCCTACTCTTGCCCAGACTCACTGCGGAGTCACCTGCACTTCGCCATTACAAATATATCTACTAGTAGAGTCAGCTCCTATGGTGTCTATAACCGTAAGTCTGTCGTAGGGCTAAACTTCGGTTCTCTGACCCAGCAATGGAGTTTTGAGACAAGCAAGGTACCCTGAACCTTGTATCCCCAAAGAAAATATGCCTGTATAACAAACAAACTGAATGGTGACACCTACACGCTACTTCATATTAGTGGTCACTCCATAAACACTCGCTACCTACAGAACTGTATCCAGTTCTATAGAATCAACCTACAGAACTGTACCCAGTGGTACACAGACCCACACTACTCTCTCCTACCACTGTATGTAATTACTGCCTAATACATAGGTCTGGTAGGGTGGATAATAATGTGGGTACGCCCATCTTGATACACAGTTATGCAAAAGTAGTCTCCATTAAATACTTGCTTTCTATCCAACTACGGTAATGTCTTGTGTAGATGTAAAGCTGTCTGTGTACCTCTACAAAGGCACTGAATCCCGAAGCAAGCATAGATAGCAGTATCAAAATGTAAGATCAAGACGGGAATAATTTGAACATGAGTAAACCAGTGCCAGACTGATGAAAGTGAGAAATCGTGCGAGGGAGCGTGAGACTGTGAACCCGAGGAGAGAAGCTATCGTGGTGATTAGTCAAGGAGGATTATCTGGGAAGGGCATAAAAACCACGTTAAGAAACAGGCCAGATATGTAAATGTACTTCTTAAGCCTCTTAGAGTCAGTTTCGATGGAAATCTTGTACAACAATACAATCCTATGCCCACCCTTAATGCAGATTGCTTCGCTGTTATTACTAATGGCGGCAGCAGGAATAAAAACATCACATGTTTGCTCTTAATTTAGATTTTCTTGCTACTGTTACCTCTGTTTAATTCATATACGGCAAGACACCACTATCAAATTGAATAAGTACGTCGTAATGATGGCAGGAATATAAAAGTAACCGTGTGGTCACCCTTACTTTAGCTTTCCTTGCCAGTATGACTTCGGCTTAAGCTGTTCAGCCTGTATTATTCCCAGCACCACGAAATGTGAAGAAGAATGCTGCTCTTGACTATTTTCCCTTCTAGACAACATAAGCTTCCCACACTACCACCACTCTCTCACAAACAGATTAAACTGAAAATGCGCCCCTTTACTCTGGGCGTCTGTTCAACCCTCAGATAGGAAACGAAACTCAGTGTGAAGAAAATGGTGTGTTCGTTGCAAGAATTTTGTAATTAATACATCTTTCGTCGGTACAATAAAACACACTCTTCGTTACCCAATGTTGGCTCAAATAAACCGTCAAAATACTCCCAGTCACCTTACCCTTCTAACGAGAATAGAAATATTAACTTTTATTCTTGCTACCAACAGACGATTAGATTCAGCTCACACGTGGCCTTTCATCACCTAACTATTGGTTTTAAAACCATCAGGTGGTAGCAAGAACGAAATGACCTAAATATATGACTAATACTTTGAGAATGGGACGCCAGTCCTAAGCTAAATTTAGTTCTCAAATCGAACAAGAGGTAAAACTTATGTATGTCATGTCTTGGATGGTTTAATTATTACTCTTTCTGTCTTCAAAGGTTGAAAGCCATTCTTAAGCAGAATAATATCATCCAACAGATGTCAAAAGAGGCATGACATCCCGCATCCTTAAAGTACAAAGTCCCGCTCCAAGAGAGAACCGCACAGCTAAAAAACCGCAGCCATTGCGGCCCAAACGGAGGATAATTAAGCGGTGCTGAGGCAGGAAGGGTTGTGCTGAGGCCTGATTACCGCCATGCATCATCCTCACACCAGGTCGTGACTCGGGTACCACCCTCACGCCCACCAGCCCACCCATCTACCCCTATCCCCCTTCGCCCTTCCCCCCACACACACCTCTTTTCATCCACCCTCCCTCCCACCCGGCCTCACACAAAGCACACACCACAGAATCCAGTTTCTTTTGAGTATTTAAAAAGAACCTAGGGAGTCACTTTTTGCATGTGGCTGACCCCGCCTTAGGTCACGTTGTCTTTGTGATAAGTGGCTGAGTATACTTCCCGCTATATTTCTTTCTCTGTTAAGATCCAAGCTGGATGGTTTTATGTGAGTCGTGAGACCTTATGTACGTGAGAGCAATGAACGATTACTTGCTTGTCGTTCTTTTTTCCCCCTAAGAGAAATGTATAAATTAAGCCATGGCCACACCCATACTGACCAACCTACAACGCCCATATTCATGGATGTACGAGTATTACCCCCACCCTGCCTCACCAACCACCACCATTCCCACCCCCTCCTCTCCACCCTTCCCACCCTTTTTCTACCCTCCCACATCGAACTTCTGTGTCTTGGATCTTCCCCCCGCCAACACTGCCCTTCATACCAAACCTAACTTCACAGGGTGTAGGCTACTCACCCTACTTTGCCCAACCACCTACCACACTCTATGCCCACTCCACACCACACCATCCATTTTTTATGCCCACCTTTGACTTGCACCTTACCGGCATACCTGTACCAGCCAGCTTGACAACAAATACTTCTTTACACATGCCCCACCACTCATCATCATCATCATCATCATCATCATCACTCCGGTCCGACCCTCGCAAGGCTCTGTCTACTACGAGTAAAACAGGAGAAGGGGGGGGGGGAACCTACACGGTATGTGTAGGCTATGGTAGTGTTCCTGTAGGACGGCCCCACAGTAGCAGTTGCTTACCTGTGGTTGACGGGTCGGATGAGGCAGACGGTCTGGGCAAAAGCAAAAACATGACTTCCACCATCACCACCACCACCTTCATCACCGTCACCATCACTACCGCCACCATTGCCACTACCACCATCACCGCTACACACTGTCACTACCACTATCATCACTACCACCACCACCACAACTGCTACACACCGTCGCCATCATCATCAGCATCATTACCACCATCAGTGCACACTACCACTATCATCACTATCAACGCCATCATAATTACACACCGTCACCATCATCATCACTACCACCATCATTACCACCACTGTTACACCACCATTATCACTGTCATCAGTACTAGCATCAGAACTGCACACCATTACTATCATTATCACCACTACACACTATCACCACCATCAACACTACCACTACTACCACTGCTACTATAACCACCACCACCGCCACTACTACTGCCACTACCACGACCACTATTAACAATACCACCACCACTACACGCCGTCACCATGACTACCACCACCACCACTGTTACACCATCACCATCTTCATCACTACCACTATCACCACTACCACCACCACGACACATTATCACCGTCACTGCCATAACCACCACCACTATTATAGTCACCATCATCATTATTACCAGTATCACCACTACACAGTCTCTACCATCACTACCACCACTATTATAGTCACCATCATCATTATTACCAATATCACCACTACACAGTCTCTACCATCACTACCATCACTATTACACCATCATCACAACTATTACCATGAACACTACACACTATTTCAACCATCACTACCACCATCATCACCACTACACACTGTCACCACTATCACCCGATCACTATCGCCACTACCGCCGCTACTACACATCACAATCATCACTACCATCGTCACCACTAATATCATCATTATTAAAACCTCTGTCAAGATCACCACTACCGCCAGCACCACTACCAAACCACCAATAGCATCACCACTATCACCATCACTAACCACCACCTCCATCTCTATCATCACAACCATCATTACAACCATCATCACCACAATCACCATCACATACTACGACCATCTACCACTACCACCATCACACACTACGACTACGACCATCCCCACCCTCTCCACCAAACAGTTACCACAACCACCATCACCACCAAACACTGTCACCACCACCACCACACACCACCACCACCAAGAACATGGACGTCATGGTACTGAAGGAAGGTTGCTGAAGAATAACTTCTAACCCTCTAATTCGCGAGGTCATTCCTAAGCTAAATAGAAAATCGTGTGGCGTCAACATGAATGACATGTACAAAGACTATCGTGTTGAAGACTGACCCTTCATTAGATTCTTTTGACTAACACACACACACACACACACACACACTCTCTCTCTCTCTCTCTCTCTCTCTCAAATTAGTCTAAACAACACTGACAGACTTCAGTTCTGTGATGGGTATATATTAACCATTTTGTAACAAACCTAAGTGGGAATCAAACTGCAGAAGATTAAGACACAATGTTGTAGATGACATGGCTGATGAAAACAAGTGTATGCATTCACAGTACTACCTCTCTAATACATTCACTGCATGTTGTGGTATAAAAGAAATGCTTTTATAATGCCACTTATTCTGTAGTCCGACCAGCTAGTTGAATTTGCTCATTGCCTGTGACATCGATTGTTTTTTTTTTTTTTTCAGATAACGCCAGATCATTTATCTGGCTCAAAGTAACCCGACGCAAAAAAAAGAAAAAGAAAAAAAGAAATATAACACTAAAATCTATCAAGCTTCACGTTTTGGCTGAGATATTAAGAACTTTACACTTACCGGTATTTCAGCAAATGCTGTTTTTTTTCCCCTAAGCTCAGAGTAAACCAACACTGGTAAAACGTTCATGATAAAAAAAAAAAAAAATAAAAGGCTCATACTTGTACAGGGTGACCCAGAAAACCCTCCCACATTTCAGAGGTAAATGAAAAAAAAAATGATTAAAGATAATCAAAATATTATTTGCACACATGAAACTTCATTCAACACAGTTTTTATTCATCATGTTTTAAAGATGACATCCTGCAAATGGTGGCCGTCATTGTGTATACACGCTTGGAGGTGATTTCTGAAGGCTGCCATGGCTCGACGGGTCATGTCGGGTGGAACAGCGGCTATCTCCTGCTGAATAGCAACCTTAAGGGCTTCAAGAGTTTGGGGTCGACGAATATACGCTCGGCACACACAGCTCGAAGATCATTGCAAGTGCTGAGGGAAATGTTTCCGGATCGGGTCATCTCGTTGCGTGGCGATGTTGGGTGGCCGGCCCGTTCCCCTGACCTCGCCCTTTGTGACTTTTTTCTGTGGGACTACCGTAAATCACGAATGTATACTCATCGACCTCAAACTCTTGAAGCCCTTAAGGTTGCTATTCAGCAGGAGATAGCCGCTGTTCCACCCGACATGACCTGTCGAGCCATGGCAGCCTTCAGAAATCACCTCCAAGCGTGTATACACAATGACGGCCACCATTTGCAGGATGTCATCATTAAAACATGATGAATAAAAACTGTATTGAATGAAGTTTCATGTGTGCAAATAATATTTTGATTATCTTTAACCTTTTTTTTTTTTCATTTACCTCTGAAATGTGGGAGGGTTTTCTGGGTCACCCTGTATAATAGGTCCCTCATTCCTGAATCAGTGATTAATTCCATCAGCACAAGAACGTCTTTTATATTTCTTATATATTTAGACTTCTTTTATATTATATTACTGATATATTTAGTCAATTTTATGCATTGTATGTGACTACTGAAAATAGTTGAGATAGATACAGCCATCTTCACACTCATCAGGAACGACCTGCTTTAGTTAAAGTAGCTTGGAGGTAAAGCAGCAAGAATAAATTAGGGAAAGACGTAAACGCACTGAAAGTTAATGACCTGTTTCACTATTATCCTCCTTGTAGGTGTTTGTCCCTCATTCCTGAGTCAGTGGCTCAGCACCGGTTCATACTGTTTACAGCACGAGACGCTTACCAGTTTTTAGCAAAATCTGTCACTTACATAAATTAACTGAAAACTTGTTTGCTCTTGCTGCCTTCAGTTTATTTAAATATTAGAAAGTGGAATTAACTGTTCATTATCCTGCAGTAACGTAGTAATACAGACAAGAATATTATATCATAAATGCTAAGAACTACAGAGAAGGTATAATACACAGCTGCGCCAAGACGAGGGCAGATTAAATCTTTTTTCTTTGTCAGAGTGCATACACAAGACAAACGACACATTCAGAGTAATTAAGTCCAGATAAATCTGTAACCATGTCTGACGTCCAGTTTAATCTGTTCAAAAAGCACCTTGCTAAGACCAAAAGTGGTGATGAACCTTGGTTTATGAGATCCAAGTGGCTTCACGATATGCCGAGGTTTTCATGGCGGTGCTTCATCATATACCAACACTACATCTAAAATAAGTCAGTCCTTAAACGGTTAGCCCTGCTCTCGGATACAAACATTAATCTGGTGTTAGCACCAATTAAACTGCTGCTTTACGCTCCAAGTGCTTTATAAAATGATCTGAAGTTGGATAGAATAAAAATTAACTATGTAACTAATGGGAATTCTGTCTGCTGGACAAATGATGTGACCTTAACATGGATTTAACAGTTGGTTAATATTTTAACTGTAAGGCTGACCCTTAACTCTTCAGCCAAGTGTGGTTAAAATCAAATTAAATTTGGGTTTGTTAACATACACACGTGTGCCCGAGCCGCTCAAGACATAACACCAGCTCTCCCTGTGGGCGAGCACAGGTATAGAGATAATAGTATGGAAGGGTTCCGTGGCAGGAGTAGGTGTTGACTGCGGTGACCGCTGTGGTTGTGGATGTAACTGTATCAGGCCTCACCATCCTCATGGCTGGAGAGGGAATTAAGTCAGTGATGTGTGAGCTGCTAATACTGTGATCCAATCAGTGTTGCGTGCCCTTAATACTGAGGGGCGCGGGTGTTGCGTGTACTTGTGGGGGGAGGGGTCCTCCGGCACGGATGTGAAGAACGAAAAGGGTTGGTGTGGGTAGGAGGGCCATGGGAAGGGGGTTGTAATGGGCTGGGGCAAGGATATGGAAGATGGGGAGGGGGAGTTGGAATAAGTGTGAAGGAAAGGTGGGACGTTCGCAGGGTGTTGAAGAGAGGGGACGGTAGGGGTGTGGAGAAGAGAGGAGAGAGACGTGTGGAGGAGGGGAGGGTGGGATAGTCCGAATGGACGTGAAAAAGGGTGGGGGTTTAGTAATGTGGAGAGGAATGGGGGCGTCTTCAGGGGTACCGGGGAGGGGGCAGGGAATGGGGTGAGGTGATATAGGCAAGGGAGAAAGAGGAGCAGAAGGGGGCGTTGAAACTGGCATCCAGCACGCCCCTTCGTTACCGTCACATCAAACTGCCGCTTTGATCTGACAGGCCAGGTGTTTGGGGTGCTGGGAACGTTGGGGGAGGAGGGGTTAAGGTGAGGGAAAGTAGAGATGACACGAGGAAGACAACATAACAGCGGAATTGGAAGGGGAAGGGAATGCATGGAATTGTGGAAGATTAGCAAAAGGACAATATCTGAGGGAATGACAGGCTATGAGAGTACAAGGGTAGAAAATCTAAACGGAGGGAATGGAATATGAGTGGGAGAGAACCGACTGAGAACTTCGGTAGGGGAAGGAAGTGGAGGGATATCAGAGGGAGGATGAAGGCTGAATGAAGGGGTGAGAAAGATTACCGAAGAGGAAACGGAGGAAAAGTGAGGTTGGAAAGTGAAGGGGAGTGAGAGAAAAGGCAACTGGAAAGAAGAGTAATAGTGTCGGTAATCAGGGAATTCAATAAAGGAGAAGTGAAGGAGAAAAAAAACAATAAAAAAGAATATAAAGACACAGGGATGACCCAGAATTAAGAATATACATGAGAGAGAGAGAGAGAGAGAGAGAGAGAGAGAGAGAGAGAGAGAGAGAATGTGTGTGTGTGTGTGTGTGTGTGTGTGTAAAAATAAATCGTCGTTGCAAGAGAATGTATGGAGCCGGCGGGAGGATAATGAGAAGGACATGACAAGAGAAAATAGTTGGTGAATGGAAGAGAGGATGAATAATGAAGGGCAGGTAAAAGGGTGCACAGGAGCAGTACAGGAAGAGACAAGCCAAGGAAGCAGAGGGAATAATAAAGATACAGACACAGGAGCAGTACAGGAAGAGACAAGCCAAGGAAGCAGAGGGAATAATAAAGATACAGACACAGCAGCAGTAAAGGAAGAGACAAGCCAAGGAAGCAGAGGGAATAATAAAGATACAGACACAGGAGCAGTACAGGAAGAGACAAGCCAAGGAAGCAGAGGGAATAATAAAGATACAGACACAGGAGCAATAAAGGAAGAGACAAGCCAAGGAAGCAGAGGGAATAATAAAGATACAGACACAGGAGCAGTAAAGGAAGAGACAAGCCAAGGAAGCAGAGGGAATAATAAAGATACAGACACAGGAGCAGTAAAGGAAGAGACAAGCCAAGGAAGCAGAGGGAATAATAAAGATACAGACACAGCAGCAGTAAAGGAAGAGACAAGCCAAGGAAGCAGAGGGAATAATAAAGATACAGACACAGCAGCAGTAATGGAAGAGACAAGCCAAGGAAGCAGAGGGAATAATAAAGATACAGACACAGCAGCAGTAAAGGAAGAGACAAGCCAAGGAAGCAGAGGGAATAATAAAGATACAGACGCCAAGATGTTATAGAATGGTTGGTTTTGAGCCGCCAGGGGGAACCAGCTTAATTACCAGAGTGCAAATTACCAAAATGACCCAATGAATAATAATACCAATTTTACATTAGTCAGCCCCAGATTCCCAGCCAGTATAATGAATGCAACCACAGAGCGTACACTGATGGTACTTAGCTGGCACACGCACACACGCATCGGCTTACATAGTTAGAGGCATTCTTGATTTTGTCTGTAAGATTGCTTATTTATACTTTCCTCAATTATACAGCTTCCATACATTATACAACCTCACTAGAGATAAGATAATAATGTGAAAACTAATAAAAACAAATATGTTTTTGATACCATTACATTACTATGGAGTACTGTCTATCCTCAAAAGCTGGTTAAGATAGATCCGTGATAAATATGGGCCCATGGGAGTAAGGCGGCCCTCTGAATACCAATGAGACTCATTTATTTACTATTATTTTCCCTTGCTACAGCCTTTGTTTCCCGCTCTCATATTCGCATAATAATTGGGCTAAATCCTGCTCTAATGAGAACCGGCTGGAGTCGAAACAGTGTTAGATAGATTTTGCTGTGTGGCCGAACGACTGGCCACAACATGGTCCTAATGAGACCTTGATAGCGATGGAACCTGTGTGCTCAGTAGCGTGGAGGAGCAGGAAGGGAGGGGAGGGGATGGACAGGACGTGAGAAAGAAAATACACAAAACCCCATGTCCTTTTTTGTATGCAAATATTGAGAACTAAAAGATGAATCACACAAAATTGTCCTTTCCAGGGGAAAAAAAAAAAAAAGGAAAAAGTGTGTGTGTGTGTGTGTGTGTGTGTGTGTGTGTGTGTGTGTGTGTGTGTAGAGGGGATAAGTGAACTGTACTGTCGATGTATTAATTATACTCGCTTAAAGGCCGCCGAAGGTAGCCTTTCTGCTCTATGTCAAAACGTCAGAGATGAGTCAAAACTCGGGAACAGGTGGCCTGATTGGACTGGAAATTGTTTTATTCTTCAAGTTAGAGTATTTTGACGGTACCTTGTTATTACAAAATCTGCACTACGTTGCGCAGTTTAAGCTGTTATGGTAACTTTAGTGCCCACAATTAAAGCGATCCGCCTAAAAGCCGCCTTCGGCGGCCCTCGCTCAACGTCAAAAGGCCAGAAATGCGCCATGACTCGGGAACCGGTGGCCCAGTTGGACTGGAAATTGTAGTATTCTTCAAGTTAGTGCAATTTAGCGGTACCTTGCCCTAACAAAAATTGTGCTACAATGCGCTGCTTTTACTGTTATGGCAAAAAACAGACAAACAAACCAACAAACCAACATACAGATATTGCATCATGACAATACAGATGCAGTGCTGATGCACCGTTATTAATTTCACTTGTGTTGTTTGGCTCTGTTACTTTCGAATCGTATTTTGGTGGCTTCAGAAGGCTGAACAGAAGTGTTCTTTACATGTTTATTAATACAAATGAGATTCAATCTTCTTTTGTATGCGCATTATACGGAATATTTAGATTTTTAGAAGACGTAATAAACAAGAGGATGTTTATCACTTAGTGAGTTAGGCTTTCTCAGCGGAATAAATCGTGTAACGATAGCCAGAGTAAGATATTTTCATATGACTTGGCTTTGTAAAGGGTCAGTGATTAATATAATAATCAAATTATTAAGGGCGAAGTGTCAGAGCCTCCCAAGCCTATGAGAACTCAGCTCCTTGTCCGACGTTAGGTGAAAGTGCTGTTGTCTTGCCTCATCATCCTGTCTGTTGGTGTCTTTTTTTTGACTGCCATCAGGAATCTGGTAAATTTTCCTTGGTTCATCTTTCAGTTATCCTGATTATATTGAGATCTGCTGTCTTGTTCTGCTGTGTTTCATTTCGTCTACTTAATCATGCTGTTTGATTATATACGTAGTGTAGGTAGTGAAAAGTATTTTTTGCATACTTTTTTACTGTGGCTGTCTGTTGACTTAAGGTTTCCTTCTCTTGCTTTTTGTTTCCTGCATGACAACATTTGTTGCAATATGCATTTAGTTTTGTGTTCCCGTTTAAGATTCGGGTCCACCTCATCTCATGTATGTTACTGTAGCTTCTGTTATCGTGCTCTTAACCTCTTAGTGCTGAGTTACACTAATATACTCAGTAAAACCATCTTTCAGAAACGACGTCGTACTGGTATATGGGATAAAAATTTGCTGTAAATCTGTTTATTAGTACGCAGTATCTTCGTGACTGGTTGCTAGCCCCTTGGGACCCGTGATCCTAAAGACAAAGGAAATGGGTATAAGTTAATCAAGGGAGGAACCCAAATGTTTGAAATTATGACCTTCGCGTAAGCCGGAAGAGGGTGGCACGCCAAATACCTTCCAGCAATAAAGGCACACGCAACAATCTTCGGCAGTAGTGTTTTATCTTACAGCAACCGTTCCTCTTTAGTCTCTCATCAGCTGCAGTCTTGTTTCAGACTGGACTGTCTCTTTACTCTCGCATTATGCTGGTTACTATGACATAATTTTGATCAGCGCTGCAGGAAAGAAGTCACAGCCTCTCTAGGTGTAAACCTGTCCGAAAATCAGGAATTGTTATCTCTGTTTCCAATTAACATCGGACGCATTTATTCAGCTGACTAAAATCTACTCCATACGGTGAGGTTAAAAACTCTCTTGACATGGCTTTGACCAAGAGTCAGATGTTAAGTATTTTACTACAGCTAACGCCAGATGAATTCCTTCAGCTAAGGCACCAGTCCCGAGTAAAGAAATTAGCCGAGTTGTTAGTGACGTGTTCTGTTGCACACTGCCGTCATCTCTATCACTTCCAGCTTCCAACAACAACGCCCTACCCTTCATTAGACGTGTTCCTGTCTCCCTCCGCTATCTCCCATCAGCTGAGGAGGGAGAGAGGGAAGAGGTGGAGGAAGAGGGGGGAGATCACTGTCAAACAAATATACGAGGTTCGTTATGGAAGACATTCATTTGTTAGTAAGCTCGTGTCTTCGCTTAGACAACGACTTACAACCGCCGAATTTACAGTTCAGGTTCCCATGTCAGTTATATGTGCGAACAACCTGGAGAAAATGAACCTTGTCAAAAGGTTCCATGGCTGGTCTAGGAATCGAACCAGGGACCAATCGTTTGTGGACCAGTCAGGTGGAGTAGGCTAGCAGTCAGTGATATTTTTTTGCAAGTTGGTGGTGGTGAGCCAACTAAAGCAATTCACCCCTTCCAACCTGCCTGAATATTTACTGATTATAATATTGAAGTACGTTCTGATACAGTTTGGAGATGGTACAAAGGAGGTTTGACAACACTATAATTTCTCGTAATATGTCACTTTTTTTTTTTTTTCTTTTTAATGCAAGGAAGAAGGAACCAAAGACCGCCAGCCCGCAATTATTGTTCCTTCCAAGAGGAAAACAAAATACAAGAGAACCAAATTCATGGTCCGATCATTTCGAGATCCTGGACACACTGCGTTTGAAGAATGGAGATCATAGGAAGCAGGAAATACAGACAGAGGGAGACAGTTCCAGAGTTGACCTGTTGAATAAATGAAGGACTGGGAGTAATGGTCAACTCTTCCATTAGAGAGTTGGACAGAAAAGGGATGAGAGTTTGCTGCGAGACGGGTGCTACGCGCCCGTCGTAGAGGTGGAGGAATACATGCAGGCAGTTCAGAGGAGCAGTGACCATTGAAGTAGCAATAGAAAAGAGATACAAACGCAACAGTGCGGCGAAGAGACCGAGGTTGAAGGGAGTCAGAACAACTATGCAAATGTTCTCAGCTTAGGTTGTAATTCATTTTTGCACCTACTGTATTATTTCTATCTCCGTCTTATCTCTCGTCTCACCACTGTCATTCCATATATCATCATATTCTGTCTGTCTGTCTGTCTGTCTGTCTCTGTCTATCTGTCTGTCTGTCTGTCTGTTTGTCTCTCTCTCTCTCTCTCTCTCTCTCTCTCTCTCAAGCTTTCAATTATTTTTCCCTTTGCTCTCATTTGCCCATGTCATACGTACTGTACGTCTATATCAGTCTCATACATTTTCCTCCACGACGCACTCCAATCTCTCCTGCAATACCTGTGCGTTCAAGGTGGGGTCGTTTTCATAATTTTCCACCTTCGTAATTAGTGTTCTTCACGTTACTCGGGCCCTGATTTTCGCTCCATGTTCTTCCAAATATTTTTTCCTTGACAGCTTTAGATTAGTTTTCCCTTCCTACTGATAACTTTCTTACAGTTTCAGATATTGCTTCCTGTTTGTGGCCAAGATGAAAATAAATATAGTGCACTGTGTCCAGCAGCACTTGCTGATTTGTGAATTCCGGCTTTGTCATCTGTTGAACAAATCGTCGTTGTCCATTTATCTATTGCCTGACGCATCATCGTGTGAGGGCTGGCCTTATCAAGAGGACCTACAGGTGTTTCAGCCTCAGTTACTAACGACAGCTTTTCCCACGCCACACCTTCACACTCCCTTACATAATCTTCAACATCATCTCTTCATCGTTTCCTCGTTCTCTCTTTTCTAGCCATTCCTCGTTGAACAGAAAAAAGTATAAACATCAGTGTATTTGATGAATATTGACCGGAAGGTTAATTGGAAGTATTTCTTTGTCTTGTAATTTTTAGTAAAAAAAAGATTAGATAGATGCAATATAATGTTAATTTGATGAGAAAGTGACTTGAAGCAGAAATACGCTTGCTGAATATGGCCGCAAACTCAGTATTTTAAAACTCTGTCCACTGTTTTAGATGTAAGGCACAGCGGGAGTCTCTACAACTGTATCCATCAATTTGTAGAGGGTGCTATGGTTTTGATGGTATCCTGCTGGCACTACCTAATCTCACTGGCACATATCAAAGCCTGTATTTATGATGTCTCAGTAACAGGGCTACCTCTGCCGCTGCAATATTGCACAATCAATTGGCCTATGGTCAAGGTGAAGTCTATCGATTTTGAAGATTCTAAGGATCCTTCTCGTCCCCTGGGATCCCCCTCAGTATATTACAACTTATGGAAGCATTATCTCAGTAACCAGACCACCTTTACATTTGCCACCTTGCACATACAGTATGCCTTTGATGAAGAAACCTATTGCTTTCAAGATTCTACATCCCTCCTACCTAGACGCCATGATGCTGTTCAGTTTGGGGATGCTGCATCTCTATACCCAAGGCACCTTTTATGCATCTATACGCACACAACAGGCCTATGGTAAAGGTTTTCCGTCCTTTGTCCCCTTGAATTAGGCTATATTCTGATAATGCCATTTCTTAGTAACCGGCAACCTATGTTTAAACAACTTTACATTCAAAGAATGTCTATGGAAAGGGACAAGCCTATTAACTTTCTAGGTTCAGTGTGTGTTATGCTAACCAAGTAAATGGCTACCTGGGATATACTGGTATTCGACAGTCAGTGGAAGGACTGAGTATTTTCTTGGCGACTATACTTGTACTGTTGTTTTTCTTTCTTGCCAGGTTATTGCTACCTCAGGCTGTTTTTCAGTTACGTAATTAGATGGTGGGCGTACAAAAACTCCAAAAAAAGAAGAGAAAAGTGCGTGGGAATTGGCACAGACGTTTGAGTGCTGAATAAGGTGAGTAGAGTGTTGATAAAACTACTCACACCCCACACCCTCTATCAATCACACCCACACAAGGAAAGACACGTTCGGTTTCATCTCTTGTGTGTCTTTTTACATTTCTTTACGAAACTCAGTTAGAAGACATATTAACGTACAACCCCTGACGGGATAAAGGCGTCTGGCTATAGACAGACATAGATTAACGTACCACATTTATCTGAACAGTCTCTCATCGCCTCTCTCAAGCATTCTGATGATGAAAATGACTGATAATCCGGCCTTGAATTTAGGCAGCTGTCAAACCTGCAACTGTCTTCTTTAGTGTATTCTTCCTACTGCCTATGATTCCCTGTCCTTGAAGTGCAAATTGTCAAAGCATCGCGAAATAAAGGCATTGATTTTAACATCCTTTGTTTAACTGTTTTTAATGGAAGAAGTCTTGCAGGTTCGGAGTCTTACGTTTCTTATTTTTAGCATAACAGAAATAATCGAACTGCGCTGGAAAGAACTGAGTAAAATATGGAAGAAGGCTTCCCAAACTGACAAGAGTGCAGTCAAAGTGTTGATCAAACCACTGCCACACGCACTCACACCGCCACAACAAAAGACTGACTCGGGTCTTCAGCCACCCTCACCACCACTCTGTAAACACCCAAGTTTTAGTAACAGTTTCATTCTGTTGATTTTTTCCTCCTTTCTCGCCAGTTAGTTTGGTGAAGAGTATTTTGAAAATACTTTGTCTTTCACCCCGATTTTTTTTTATACGAGTGTTATTATTTTTTCAACTGAAAGAATGTAGTATTCAACTTAAGGGAATCTTTCAAACTTGATGGACAAAATATATTTCAAAGATAGCTTTTCCATATGTTGTTATAGTCTATTAGATTATCCTGTGCAGCTGAGATGTATGGGCCGAGTAGAGTGTGTTTCATTCGCGGCTGCTGATTGGCTGCCGATGTTGTAAATCTGCAACTCTTATTTTAGCACATACTGTATATCTATATTTGTAAATTGCTTGCACTATAAGCAGCCAGTTTAAATATGGATTAATTTCCGAAGCTAAAGAGGTCACAAGTAACTTGATAAGTATACCGTTACCAAAGAAAATTAAAGCTGATTATAAAGTTTCATAAAACGACGAGTGATGTTTGAAGTAAATTATCCACCCACGATATACACCCACGTCAGCATGTTGCAATGCATCCACCCACGGTGTACACCCACGTCAGCATGTTGCAATGCATCCACCCACGGTGTACACCCACGTCAGCATGTTGCACTGCATCCACCCACGGTGTACAACTACTTCCGCATGTTGCGCTACAATATCCACCCACGGTGTACACTTACGTCCACATGTTGCACAACAATACAATACATGCCTGCATTTACTTCAGTGACATTATAGGCGGCCAATCAGCAGCCGCGTATCAAACACACCCTACCTGCCGCATACATCTCAGCTGCACAGGTCAATCGAGTAGACTATACTACCCCGAGCATAATGAAAAACACCGAAAATTAATCCCTATAATATGCTTATATAATGAAGCACTTTCTATTAAGAGGAAAAGTTAGCAGAGCGCCACTGAATGCCTAAGCATAATTCACATGCCTGATGGCAATTATAAGTTGTGTGAAAGAAATAGCGGGTATAACACTAAGAACTTAATGATGCAGGCATCACTGTGTCTGAAAAGTAATCAGTTAGCGGAGCTTCTGTGAACTGTCTTTACTTTCTGAGATACTAATGTTGTCTCGTGGTAGCAAAAACTAAGGGAATGAAAGCCAGAGCCATATTTCACCGAGATGTTAAGGTGTTATCTCTGAATGCCTTACTGAAATTCAGATGATGACAGTTGGGCTGATATATTATGACCTTATTAATCTGTCTACCACGTCGGATTTGACATATCGTTCTTACTGCTACTAGATTATTACATGATATCTGGCTTAGGAGAGAACACTTAATTGAAGTCTCATCCTAGTTGAGTCAAATCGTCTGACGGTAGTGAAAGTTAAACAAAAAGGGCGTGTTATCTTACCAAAGTAGTTGTAGTGACAGCAACATTTCTTGTCCATGTGTAATTAGTAAGCAGGGCACCTAAGAACGACCACAAATAGAGGTCCCTCCAAAGATGACTAAAACGTCATGCATTTCCTAATATGAATGACACAGCTGGTTGATTAGCAAGAACAGAGTAAACAGGAATTTGCGCCAGAGTCACAGTCCATTGCGATAATATGTTAACAAAGCAACTTTGCATGCCAAGGCCTAATTCAGATGATGGCAATAGGCCTGATACCTGTTATAATAACATCACCTGTACAACCAGCCATGTGGCGTCTCTCATTTTTATATAATTATTCTGCCTAAGTTTTCTCGCAGCACCACCGTGTTTAGTACTCCAGAGGGCTTCCTTCACCCCAGTGCCCCACACACCAGAGGGCTTCCTTCACCCCAGTGCCCCACACACCAGAGGGCTTCCTTCACCCCAGTGCCCCACACACCAGAGGGCTTCCTTCACCCCAATGCCCCACACACCAGAGGGCTTCCTTCACCCCAGTGCCCCACACACCAGAGGACTTCCTTCACCCCAATGCCCCACACACCAGAGGGCTTCCTTCACACCCAATGTCCCACACACCAGAGGGCTTCCTTCACCCCAGTGCCCCACACACCAGAGGGCTTCCTTCACCTCAGTGTCTCACATACCAATATTTTACCATCCCACCCCTCAGTCACTCTCTGTTTCATTCACTTACATAGGCCTACCTGTTTATATTCATCTTACTTTGCTTAATCATTTAATCATATCGCCTCTGTTGATGTCTTTCTCGTTGTTTTCTTTATTTTTTGTTGTTATTTTGTTGTTCCCGTCGCACTTTCTTGCAGAAACACCCTGTTGAATTAATGCACAAAGCCTGACTTCATTTTATTGACCCATACACCACCTGACAATAGCACACACACACACACACACACACACACACACACTTTCATATAAGCTACCACTACAGGATGACATTCAGACAGTGGTGGCCTAAGGGGTAAAAACAGCATCCAGAAACTCTATATCGATGACAGGTTTGTGCTCTATTCATACCACCGCCAGACGGTTTTATTCAGCTTAGGTTTGGCCTCTAGTCGGCTAAAGGATAAAACAGTCTCCGGTAACTCCCTAACAGCGACATAATTATTATTTTTATTCTTTCTACTTTAAAGTGATTACGTTCAGCGTACGAGTGGCCATTCGTCATGTATGGCTAAAAAGCATCCGTTAATTCTCTAGCGACCAGAGAAAAATTGCTTTATTTTCTTCTGGCTATCGTAAGACTATTGCAATTATCTTAGGAGTGGACTCTCGTAAGATTAGGGTCAACCACTGAACTGTAAATGCAACAATGGATAAAACATGAAATAAACCCTAAAATGTAAAAAGATACGGAAAATTAGGTTACTCTTTTGGCAGAGAAATTAATTACTGTTGTCTGTGTACAGTCATAAGGAAAACTATCGTTACCCTTCAGAGCTATGCACTATGACACAACGACGAAGTGTTGTGGAATGACGGGACAGGAAAGTTTGTACCGCAAACCCGTCAATGTCGGTTATGTGAGACACAGATATTAGAATTTGTGCTAGAGGTAATAAAGTGAATTAGATCGTTTGGCCTCTCTGCGTAGAGACAATACGTTTTATTATCCGGCACCGAATTCATTATAAAAGTATAACAGAATGGTGCATAGTCGGCAACACACATGCAGACGGGCAATGAGTATGTGCACCCATGCCAGACGTATGATAGTAATTCAGCCGATACAAGCCATGTTAGTAAATTTCAATGTAATAATGATATGTATTGCTTTCTACATATGTGTTGAGTAGAAGGAATATAATAATACGTGTTCAGGCTCATTGCTTTAACATAATGCATAACGTGGATATACCACACTCCACCCATATTAAATTTGAGGCATCCATCTGAAGCATTTAACCATCCATCTGAAGTCAACAAATAAACTCGTGCACCCCTGCTACACTATCATAAAAAAAAAGTTGATGCCTATAGATTAAATACCCTTCAAAATAATTTGTTTTGTGTTGAACAGTATGATTTTGATGAGCTGAGAAGTGATGAGAGCACGAGGGAAAGTTTCGGTGGGAATGTAGAAACAGGTTTCTAGTCCTGCAGACTTTGATGGAATCTGAAGACAATGATATTAATCAATTGTGGAGAGAGGTAAAAGAGGTTTTGCATGAGAGTGCTGAGGTTACTATTAAGAATAAGGGAAAAGCGAGAAGGAAAAAGTGGATGTCAGATGAAACATGGAATGCAATTCAGAAAAGGAAAGAGGCTAAGTTAAGAAGTGAAGAACAACATGTTGATGGCCCGATAGTTGAAATACTTAGAGCAAAGTACTGGAGTTTACATTCTGAAGTAAAAAGACTCGTTAGACGTGATAAGAGGAGACTATATGATGAAAAGGCGACAGAGACAGAAAATAAATTTAGTAAAAATGACGGTCAGAGCACAAGAGCAGCGTATCAGGCCATAAAGGAGTTAACTGGGACTGAAAAGAGAAGGAAGGAAATACCTGTACGAGATAGAAATGGTAATTTGATGACTAAACATTTGGATATAAAAGGAAGGTGGAAAGAGCACTTTGAATCTGTTCTAAATAGACCAATCCCAGCTGAAGAGGATATTTTGCCAGCCGAGAGAGATTTGCAGATAGAAACAGGGGATATAACTTTGGAAGGGGTAGCAAAATCTATAAGGGAGTTAAAGAATTTTAAGGCCCCAGGAGAGGATGGAATATTCCCTGAAATGCTTAAGGTGGAAAATGAGTTGATGAATGCGCTTTTGAAACTTTTTAATGTGGCTTGGGATAATGGTGGAATTCCAGAAGAGCGGAAAAATGGAGTGATTATAAAAATACCAAAAAAGGGAGATTTAAGTGTGTGTGGCAATTGGAGGGGGATAACTTTGACACCTGTAGTTGCAAAAGTCTTTTCCAAAATCTTGTTGAACAGAATAGAGCCAGTAATTGATAAATTTTTAAGAGAAGAACAAGCGGGATTTAGAAAGGGTCGAGGTTGTAATGATCAGATTTTTATTGTAAGGCATCTAATGCAACAAACTAATGAGATGAAAATGCCACTCAGTATGTGTTTTGTGGAATTTGAAAAGGCGTTTGATAGTGTTTCACGTGGAGCTGTGTTGAAAATTATGAGATTCTATGGTATATCAGAAAAGTTTGTAAATATTATTGGAAGCCTGCATGAAGGTACTTTTTGTAAGGTAATGGTGGATGGTTCTTTGAGTGATCCATTTCAAGTTAGGTCAGGAATGATTCAAGGAGGAGTTCTTTCGCCATTGTTGTTTGTTTTGGTTATGGATTATGTTATGAAAAAGGTTGTAAGGAGAACAGGTGCAGGAATTAACTGGAATGAAAATAAGAAGCTGATGGATTTGGACTATGCTGATGATATTGTACTGATTTGCGGAAGTATTTACGAGATGCAGAGGGTGCTTGATTGTCTGGTGGAGGAAGGAGAGAAAGTGGGATTGGTAGTAAATTGTGGAAAGACTGAAATTATTAATATGAACGTGGAGAACCAAATCGATTATGTAATTGGGAATAATGTGGTGAAATATGTAGAAAACTTTAAATATCTGGGAACGATTGTATCATCTAATGGATCATTAAACAATGAAATTGAGGAGAGGATTAGACATGCTTGGCGAGCTGTTGGAATGTTGAAATTTGTTTGGAATAATAATATGCTTTCGGTATATACTAAAGAAAAATTTACAAGTCCATAGTTAGACCAGTTTTAATTTACGGGCATGAGTCATGGTACAGTACAATTGCAAAAGATCAGAAAGTATTAGGATTTGAGAATAAAATACTGAGAAGGATTCTTGGGGTAAAGTGGCAAGACAGAGTTACAAATGCAAGAATAAGGGATATTACGAGGGTGGAACCAGTTAATGAATATGAGAGACTGTCTCGCTGGAAGTGGCTGGGACACATATACAGAAAAGAAGGTAGATTAATACAGGATGTGCCAGAGTGGACTGCTAGAGGAAGAAGAGGTAGAGGTAGGTCCAGGGAAACCTGGTTGAGGACAATGAAAAAGAAGCAGGAGAGGAGTGTTGGTGGGACCTGAAGGAGATGGCAAGAGACAAATATTGGTGGAGAGAGTTCATTGAGGCCCTTTGCATCCCGTGGGGTGCCACAGGAAATGATTGACTGATTGATTGATTGATTGAATAGTATGAAAATAATAAGCGTGCTAAGTTTCATTATTATTCCCCGTTGGGGTGCTCAGGGTAATGCAAACACGTCCTATAAATTTCCCTGCCATATGGCTCATTCTTGCTCATTATTCCAACTCTTGTAATAGGATTGTGATATGGCAACACTAGATAGGGGAGGGGCAAACAGCAAGGACCCGCCCACATAGCCCAGCTAACGTTCGTTTCGCATCGAACATTCCTGGGGTGACGATAGTTTTTCTTATGACTGTACTTTGGCAGCTTAAAATGTTGTCTCAACATCTTTAGTAATGAACGGTAACAAGATATTAACACCAGAATGGGAACTGGTAACGAAAAGTTAAAGTAAGTATGCTGAGCTGTAGTACTTTCTTACCGTGACACTGCTTTGAAAAATGAGCTGCAAAAACAAGTTGCAAAATGGCAAAAATCTCCGCCAAAGAAAAATGAAAGAATCGCTAAAAGAATGGGACAAATGTGACACAAAAGTGAATCCGAAGTGCGCTGCCACTCATGTGTGAACAACAATGATTGCGGGTAAGAAAGGAAATTCTTGCTGAAACGGGCTTCAAAGTTTGATGGCCCCACCCCCTCCTCGTAGTTCACAAGGCTGTTTGGGTTCATATCAGGTCCTGTAGGAGAATCCTCGTGGGTTTAAACGTTTTCCAGCAGTGTGACTAACAAGGAAATCAACAGAGCCATCCAGACAACAACATGCAACCGTCGTTGTACAATGAACAGGAAGAATTTATAAGTATTTTAACCAATTTTTACGATAATCAAAACTCCATAACACAAACTATTACTTGAAATTATATTGCACGGTTGTTAACTTGAAAGTTTGTTCCATTTTGGTTGTGAAATGTTTAGTATCTGCATGATTGAAGATGAAAGCACAAACAGAAATATTATACACGGCTTATGTTTAGAAAAGGTTGTAAATACCGGCCACGCACTTACCTGTTCTAGGAGGGAAAAAGAGTATGGAGGCCAAAAACTAAAGGTCTCTTAGTTCGCAAAGAAATCAGGAAAGCTAAATTTCCTGGCGCGGACCCAAGATACAAGGCAAGGCCTTTCCTAGTGGTAGGTTGAGAGGGTCTGGACATGCAAAGGCAACAAAGAGAAATAGCTTTGTAGATAAGACGTATGAATATGATCATGAATGATAGAAGAATGACAAGCAGTCCGAGTAAAACACTGGATACAGTACCATTAACAATCGTTGGACACATTGTTTCAGCTGAGAGACAGCAAGCGATCGTGCAGATTGGGTTATGACGTACAGTAAACACAACTCACACATAATACTCGTGGGAATGATTGTAAAAGTCTGATGATAACGATTCTGTGAACATCGCTGATATTGACCTTCTGATGAAAAA
Organism: Coenobita brevimanus; assembly: GCF_032717465.1. Taxonomy (NCBI): domain Eukaryota; kingdom Metazoa; phylum Arthropoda; class Malacostraca; order Decapoda; family Coenobitidae; genus Coenobita; species Coenobita brevimanus. The sequence continues at coordinate 21,349,148 of NC_137067.1, read as the reverse complement.
TTACCGCCCGATGTTCACTTTAGCAGTGGCCTGTCGTTATTTAAGGGTTAGATTCAGTCTTCGGTAACCCTCTGATGATTGTATATATTTTAAGATTCTTACTCTTGCCCCTGCCAGATAACTGTATTCCGCCTAGTAGTGGTCTGTTGTTGGCTACGGGTTAACTAATTCTGGTATAACTACCGTCAATATTTATTAAGCTTATTCAGTGGTTTCTATACTCAGAGTACAGGATAAATAAGTTATGTCTAACACCTTAGCCTGCAATATTGAATTACTTATCGCTTATACAACTGACTTGCAGCCAAGATAGTGGTTGATAACTTCCCGTTAGTTTCCTACATCCATTTTTCTTTCTGAAGTCTTGCTCGTACTGACATACTGGACATAATATAATAACAGGTGTTCATCTTCTTAAGACATTACCGAGAACTCCTCGCTGGAGGGCAGCAGACTCTGGCCTTTATATTCATAATAATTTTACTGACTGCCCTACAATCAGTTTTTTGTCTCGCTGTGCCTGACAATTTGTGCTGACATGCAAGCACCGATAATGTTCTGTTATTATCTCTGTCATTAGGTTAAATTTTCATACCAGTTCATATTCTTCTAGTTAAGTGGATTTGTATCAGATTATCAAAGAAATTGTTCAGTAACTTAGTTCTACGCCTGTGAAATAAAAGTTGATTATTCCGTGGTTATAATGTTTGGCTAGCAATGCTAAGAAAGCCTAACATGGTCTGTTATCGTCATGAGTTTCCAAAAATATAGGAAACAATTAAGGGCTTGTTTTCCTTTCGCCATCTGCTGTAAATATTCGGCCGTAAGAAATCAGTCGTTTAACTTAACATAATATTATGTAATCGATCGACTGCACGAGGATCATTACAGCACACAATCTGTTTTTGATATGTTCCAGTCTTACCTGCTGTGTGAACAAGGACAAGAGGTAATATATACAGTGCACGTCAAACAGTGTGGCCAGCCTGAGAATCAATCCGGGTTGTTCCAGTTGGCGAAAGGATAAACTAAGATACACAGCCAACTGAGGAACAGATATGGGAAGAAATGAGTGGTTAAACGGTGACTTCCGAGAAAGCAGGGGATGTGTTGGTCAAATTCGCATTAAAATAAGTTTTTTCATAGTGGACAGAAAACTTTTTGTGTAGTCTATGAAATTATTTTATGGAACTGGAGAACATGTGTTACAGCGAAGACTGGAAAGCGTTGTGGAAGGCACCGAATATTTATGAAGCACAAGAAAATATAATCAAAGCCGTCTACAGTTTACGTTGGAGCAAAAGACAGGACTGTCACCGTAGCTTTCATGATACATATGGATGAGGTGCTGTGAAAGACTAGTTTGGGAAGGGAGTGATTCTGAAACATAAAGGTAATGAGTGAGAACTGACTGCATTTTTGTCTGAGGATGATACAGTGCTGAGAGGAGGCGAGAGGTGAAAGTTACAGCTCCTTGGAGAAATTTGTTGAACACTTCATAAGCATAAATTTAGGAGTGAACTTAGCCAAAACCAAAGTTACCGTGTACGAAGGTGAATCGGGATCGATTTCTAGCTGATTTAGGAGTTTTCATGGAACCTCTTTCGGTAATTTATATTCCCTGTTACACTTTAATCTCACCTATGTTACTGATGCAAACTATGTCGAAATAAGTTAATATATCTTCAAGAAAATATTTAATAATAATATGCAACGTATATCGTTAAAGAAGAGGCGGTACGTGGTCTTCAAGGCTAAAGAGACACAGTTCACAGGTAAATGATACGCATATAGAGAAATGTGAGAACGTTCAGAAATACAGTGTGTGTTGTGGATAAAGTTGTGAACATAGAGGATGAGAGAAACGAGTGGATATAACGAGGAAGGGAAGTGGCAGGGACGAATGAGACCAGATCCATAATTCGCAGACAATGATCAAAGCCTCCAAAATAACTGGTTTGTTTTCTTATGAAGGAAAAGAGGATTACTGAATTTTAATACGTCTCTTGTTCTTCTTACAATAACAAATCTTAGTTGAGGGAGAAAAATTATCATAAGTTATGCTTCATTAGATGGACAATGGAGAGAAAAGACTGAATCTTGTCATGGTTTTTGCTCATCTTGCGAAATCAAATCTGTTTTATAAGAGGGAGCAGTTCGTAAGCTGGTCTGCGAATCAGGGCCCAGAAACAAGGCATGGGAAGATCTGTATTGTCTTTTCCTTGGTCTTCCTGCAAAATCAGACCTTGGTTACGATTGTGGGGGTGGTAATGAAAGGTTGCAGTAAATGGGTCACTGGTGGTAGCAGATGGTGGTGATAGTGTTGGTACACGAGTCAGTGCTGGTAGTGCATGGTAATGATGATGGTGGTAGTGGTGATGGTGGTGATGGTGGTGGTGGTGATGGTGATAGTAAATGGGTCAGTGATGGTGGTGATGGAGATAATGATGGTTGTGGTGGATGGTGATCACTTGATAGTGGTGGATGATATTAGAAAATGGATCATCGGCAGTCTTGGAAGGCTTATGTGGAAGTGACCAGTGGTTGTAATGGCAGTGGATGGTGGTATTGGATATTCGTAGTAAATGACTCGCCAGTGATGGTAATAACAACAGCGGTGACAGTGGATGATGGTAAATGTGACATCAGTCAGTGGTGGTGGTAGTCATGATAATGATGGTGGTGGATGATGGTTGTGGATTGTTCTACCCCTTCAACTGGATGACATTTCGGATTTTATTTTTCAGTTCTTCGAAAACTTTTATTCAGCTTGGGGGGAGATAAAGATGCGAAGACGTTAACGGAGACTCAGTCACTACAAGGTTTCTCTAAATTTTCTCTCTTGGTCTCAAATAGTCTGAACAAGAATGAAGAAAAAATCACTGAATGGAACGAGTACATTGTGGTAGTGAATGATTTTGTGGTGGTGGTGGTAGATGGTGGTAGAGAAAGCAGTGGATGGGAGTAGTAGATGGCTTAAGAGTGGTAGTAGATGGGCTTGTGGTGGTAGTGCTGGACGGTGGTAGCAAAAGGATCAGTGTGAGACCGAAGAGTACAGTATATTGCATGACAGTGTACTAATTTAACACATGAATACAGCAATGAGGCTTGAGCGGTGCTGGAAGGGCAGGGGTAGATGTGATGGGTGCTGATGAAAGTTACCTTCGAAATACCTATGGAGTGACAAAAGAAAGCCAGGCAGGCAAATGAGAGGAATCTTTGAAAAGTGCGGCTTGCGGTTGATGTTGGAAAATAGAGATATTGCTGCTAGGTAGTGTGACCGTAGGGAGAGAATGGAGTGTAAGAAGCTAGTGCACTGTCTTCTAGTTAACTGGATGCAATAAGACGTAAAACAAGAAAAAGATAGAGGGACAAGATAGCATATGATATAAAGAAAATAAGGCCAAGTGTAAGAAAAGAATTTAAAGTCTCGGCATATCTGAGGAGTCAGACTTCAGGTATCCGTCAATATGCTTAAGTTAAGCATAGACAAAACTTTAAAAATTTAGAGTCAAATACAAATACTGTATACGAAGAACTTCTCATGCGGAAAATTAAAATTGAATTATATCCATAAATGAACACATAATTCAAACGATAAAGGGATGTGATGAAGTAAGTTAAATGACCACTTAAACACTGAATGAGGCTTCAAACTATGGACTAGATAAAGTTGGCAAACCAAGTAAAGTTGTCGCCCTGAGGGTCGGAACGTGGGATTCAGCGCTGCTATTACGAGCTTGATGTGGCTCGGTCCTGCTCGAATCGAACAGCCTTGGTCATTGCTGCCTACAGGCAAAACTTCAGAACAATTGATCAACTCGAAGTATGTAAAAAGAAAATTGTTAAAATTTTCATCGTGCCTTTTATAAAATAGAAATGGAAACGGCCAGATTATGGTGGGATTCGGCGCCCAACCACTCAGCGTCTGAATGAGACAACATAACAGTAGACTGTATACAGTTGTTACTTAGGTAAACCAGGTACTGCACAACTGCTTACCTGAAACAACGGAAATCATATTGTACTAAACTGCACTATTTATATACTTAGAATTGTATAACTATACCTCATACCAATTAATCTGGCCAGGCATGTATGGCAACACTGTTCCTGCCGAGATTCTGATTGGCTGGAGGTGTTTGTTTGATTTCGTTGTTGCGTAAACAGATACTCTCTTTATTATCAGATGTGATACTGAGTTTGTCGACAATACAATCGTCAAAAGCAATAAGAAATCCGTTATATACTTAACAACAATGAAATTTTCGTAGGAAGATAGAGATATGAGTCAACAAAGTATTAAAATAGTCCAAGTCAAGGTCAGCATTCGAACAATTCCTTTAAATCTCCAACACTCCATAATATGACAGAAAATTAAGGAAACTTGCTTAATCTAGGCGGTGATATAACAGATTTAAATTTTAAGATCAGTCCGTACTGTGATAATAGAGGAGATATAATGAAATAGTTTTCCTTTAGTCTACTTTGATTTTCGCAATTTTTTCAAACCTCCCTCCACGCAGAACTCGTCTTTTCATTAGAATTGTTAATTACTCAGAGTTGTGGCACAATTAATGGGTGCGGACTGATCTTATAATTTAAATGTGTGTTATACCAACGCTTAGATTAAGCAGGTTTCCTTAATTTTCTGTTATATTACGGAGTGTTGGAGATTTAAAGGAATTGTTCGAATGCTGACCTTGACTTGGACTGTTATAATACTTTGTTGACTCATATCTCTATCTCCCTACGAAAATTTCATTGTTGTTAAGTATATAACGGATTTCTTATTGCTTTTCATGACTGTATTGTCGACAAACTCAGTATCACATCTGATATTAAAGAAAGCATTGGTTTAAGCAAAAACGTAATCGAACAAACACCTCCAGCCAATCAGAATCTCGGCAGGAACAGTGTTGCCATACATGCTTGGCCAGATTAATTGGTATGAGGTATAATGGTATTATATAATAATGGCTGTTTTTGTGATCCTCTCTCTCTCTCTCTCTCTCTCTCTCTCTGGGGGGCGCGGTAGCACAGTGGTAGCGCGCTGAGCTTGTGATCGGGAGGTCACAAGTTCGAGCCTCGCCCGGGGCTACCGTTGCCGGGAGGGGTAGCTCCCTCCTGTAACCCCAGTGGGGCTATATGGCCTTAGCTGTGTCGCCGCACGGCAAGCTGCGGCAACAACTACAGCAATACGGAGGACAACGACGGTACTGACGACGCTGATGACGAACACCAGACATTCGATGAGAGCGCACACGCGGCTGCGGCTGACTCACCCACCATCGGACCACCCAGCATCCAACCACAACCACCCATACCACAACCACGTCATTCACAACAATCAGTAAGGGATAAAGGATATCGAAAAACGTTACGTGACAAATATCGTTACCTGCGGCACCTTGAAAAGATGGAAGAAGCCGCAGATCAGTGAATGATGAAGAATGAAAAATGAAAAGTGAATGAACAGTGAATAATAATAAGAGGGAGTGCCGAGGCACACAGTACTCTCACAGCCCTGTACTGTATACACTTAATTAGATATGACGGAGAGCTAGATACGACCTAATGGATACCTTAATGGATACAGAGATAAGAGAAGAGTGAGTCAAAACTAAAGGATAGTAATGTCTAGTGTGAATTAACGTTGTACAATGGACACTGTTTCAAAATGTTGCGGATCAGACCCGACTAAGAACGCTGAGAGAAGTGAACGAAGGATATGTAGAGTGCACGCCTACTTCCGACCGCTGTACTTTTCCTGAGGGAGAAGCAGAAGGTTGGGAGTCAGTAGAAGCAGAGAGGGCAAAGAGTCGAGAAGCACCTGGGGGAAGATCTTAGCGAGAAGGCCGCCTGAGTATCCTACCACGACGACAGAGACTGGCGATGTCTTGGTACACTACGGTATCAGTGAGTAGATATTCTTGTTAGAGAACATAGAAGAAAGTGGAACTGAGAAAAGAAAGAGAAAAGAAAAGAGAAGAAAGTGAAATATACTGTGAAAAATATTAAGAGTATACTGTAGACTCGTGGTAGGGTATAACAGGACGGGCCAGATAGTTTGTATAATTGTTAAATTAACTTATTTGCTCAATGGTGAACGAAACAAAGATTATATAGAAGTTAAGTGTCTTTATGGAGATGTATTGAGTTAGGGTACATGACTGTGTTAAAGAGTGATGTTAATTTTGCAGAAATATATTGAAATAACTTAAGGTGAAGTGATACGAGAATAAAATGTTATAGAGATTAATGTTCTAGTAGTAATAATGCAAAGGAAAGATGATGGTGTGCTAGAGTATTGTTCTTAGTATTACCCTATGTGTAAGAGAATATTACCTTTAGTATTATCTTGTGTTTGACCATGGTAGTCTTGGTTTTATTTTAGTAAGAGAGAGTATTATCTTCAGTGACGAGTGATAATATTCGTGAACTGTTACTTGTTTAATGGAACTTAGTTGTATTGTTGATTACCATTGTAAGGTGGCATGATTTAATAGTTTTATTGTAGATCAAAAGTAGTTGCATAACTTGGAGTTCATAGAGTGGACCAAATCAGTTGATTGCTTTGACTTAGTGTATAATTTGTACATAATTTGTAGATAAACAAAAAAGAGAAAATTAGTTTGAGTAACCCTAGAATCCCTTCCTCTTAATAAGGAACGAGACGCTCCCACGTAACGCCGGCCTTAAATGGACTTGTGTTTACTTGATGTGTTGTTATGTCGGGTTTCCCACTTGGACTTAACCAGCGCTACCAAATGAAACTTAATTAAATCTGATTAACTTAATTGGACTTAATGTAACTGAACTTAGTCTTCCATAGGAGAAGAATAGATAAAGAGTAAAGCAAGCAAGTGGGGCACGACAGCTGCCTAGCTCGGGGAATTCATTTCTCCATTTCTCTCTCTCTCTCTCCGCGCGCTATTGCATGTACATTTGCGGCACATCCATTCTCATTCATTCATTCATTGCCAGACGCCATGTATCCCAAACGGGGTGGCCAAGGGCTTAGAGTTAATTGTTTTACAGGGAGGGGCACTAATCCTCCACCAACCCCATGTAATTAAGATACAAATGCTCAGAGTTCCGGAATATTTGAAACACTATTACTCTTAGAAGCTGAAGGATCAAGGTGCATTTAGAGGCACATGTAGCGTTTAGATGTGCAGTTTTTGCTAACCAGTTCTCCTTATTGCCAATGAAAACAAAAACTCAGATTCTGGGATACTGGAAGTACTATTCAGCTAAGCAGTGCTAAGGAATAGGTACAGCCGACAGCAGAAGTTCGTCCCTCTTAGCGTGCGTGATACGAGCCTGTTGATCTGGTAACACTGTATGAGATAGAGTTGACAGGTACGCTTTAAATGGCTAATATTAAAGAAATGTGTTCGGAGATAAGAACACATTCTCTAATGATAATATTAATTTGCAGCAGGTGGGATAATAAAGTTATTGTGAAATGTTTGACATTGGTGTATGAAGATTCTTCGTTACGGACACAGACGCCTAGGATTACTTGGACTGGACTGATGTTGCCAGCAAGTATTATATGAAATATTATAGAACGATTGCAGTCTTAAAGGTGAGGTTGCAAGAAAACACTAATTACGATGTCAGTTACACACTAAACAAACACAGAAACTGCCAGTTCGTGTTTCGCCAGTATGCGATTTTGTTTTATAAGTTAAGTCACTTCCCTTTCCGACCTCTCTCCCCACCCGTCTCACCTCTTCCAAGTCATGCTCTGCCCTCATCCACGTTTTATCGTTAATGTTGAAAATCGTATGTCTGTAGGTAAACTGTGGGAAATAATATAAAAGTGTCAATGAGCTTCTTTTCCTCCATCGCTTGAAGTGTTATCAATGACTTGAATATAAATGTTAGTAACATGAATAAATAGTCACTGTGGTGGTTAGGAGACATTTCTCGTCATCATTTATGTAACACTTACCTAACTATCGTTCTTACAGTGCCCAAAATACACTTCCTCTCCACCCCCTCGCCGTCTCCTCCCCTCCCCCTTCCACTCACTATCAGCCTTAGTAAGACAGCTATCTCACATCATGCACTGAGTCAGCAGGCGAGGCAGTAAAGTAGGAAGAGGTGGTGGACAGCGGCAGGCGAAGTCACTCAAAGGGAGGTCACGGCGCGACTGTTATCAACCAAGAGGCTGACTGCTGTTGATTCTATCCACTTGATATACCACGTGGATATACTCAGTAGCACGAATGGCGCAGAAGTGGGTTGCTAGAGGCATTATAGGCAAATGGGGTTGATTAATGCTGTGCTTGGGAAGAAATTGTTACTTGGTCAATTTAAGAGGGTTAGATTCGATTGAGACAATATTATGAGAGTGCCTTCTGGTATGCGGTAGGGTGGCGTCTTTTCTCTTCTATATTTTCTCTTTATATACGATGTTATTCAGTTCAGGAGACGAATTTCTAAGTGGAGGGGTTAGATACAGCGTTCACTGACCCTTTACTACTGTGGGGCTCTCCTAAGCTAAATGAAGTCTGGCGTTGGCTGGAGCAGACTGAAAGAGACGCTTGGGAAAATATTAAGGTATGCGGTAAATTCAAGAGGCGAATTTCAGTTCAGGTTGAATCATATCAGTGCGACTTGTTTTGTTACGCGGTGGGATGAGGGTCGTGGGGTCGGTGGGGATCAAACGAGAGGTGGCCATGTTTCCTCTTCCCAGGTGAGGTAATTGGCCTAATTACCTGTCCACCGTCAACCATCAGGTGGCCATTGCCTTGTTGACCCGACACCAAACAACACTTTGTACCTAAATTTACTGACGGCTGGGTGAGTATGACGCTGAACCAGGAGGAAAGTGGAGGGAAGGAGGGTGTGGAGGGAAGAACGGTGCGGAAGGGAGGGAGAGTGTGAGAGGGAAGGAGAGTGTGAGGGGAAGGAGAGTGTGGGGGGAAGGAGAGTGTGGGAGGGAAGGAGAGTGTGGGAGGGAAGGAGAGTGCGGGGGATGGAGAGTGTGGGGAGACGGGAAGCGTGGGGGGATGGAGAGGAGAGTGTGTGGGGAGGGAAAGTGGGGGTGATGGAGAGTGTGGGGGGATGGAGAGTGTGGGGAGACGGAGAGTGTGGGGGGACGGAGAGTGTGGGGGGACGGAGAGTGTGGGGGACGGAGAGTGTGGGGGATGGAGAGTGTGGGGAGACGGGGAGTGTGGGGGGGATGGAGAGTGCAGGAGGATGGAGATTGCAGGAGGATGAAGAGTGCAGGGGGGATAGAGAGTGTGGGGGGGATAGAGTGAAGGGGGATGGAGAGTGTGGGGGGATGAAGAGTGTGGGGGGATGGAGAGTATGGGGAGATGGAGAGTGTGGGGGGATGAAGAGTGCGGGGAGATGGAGAGTGTGGGGAGATGGAGAGTATGGGGAGATGAAGAGTGCGGGGAGATGGAGAGTGTGGGGAGATGAAGAGTGTGGGTGGATAGAGAGTGTGGGGGGAAGGAGAGTGGGGTTATGGAAAGTGTGGCGGATGGAAACTGTGGGGCAAGGAGAGTGAGAATTAAGATACAAGGGAAGGCAAACAGTAGCTAACCTATTGGTCCTATCGACGCCGTTCAAGACAGGGTGATTTATATTAAAGGTGTGTAATTGGTAACTCAGAGACAAAGGTAACAAAAGCACAGATGGGATTGGGGGGGAGGGGTGAAATTTCTGAATATTTAGCTATCTGCCACCACAGCTTCACCGCCACAACACAATTTTGATAGATATATCTAAGTTCTCGGGATATTAAAGCCTGACGCTAAAGAGCGACTAGTGAGATGTACGCCACTGCCTGACCTACATGACGTGCCCACGTGAGTTGGCCGTGCACTGCTGTCCATTAAGATATTCAAGTGTACATCGTTATCAAGGTTTTCATGGAAAGGAAAAATGCAGATGAAAAGCTTAAAGCTTTAAGTTATCACAGGGTTATTCTGAGCTGATGCTGCTTGACATGCAGACGACTATAACAAAGAAATACTTCGTGAGTTACCCAAAAAAGAATGGAATAAATCACAAAAGCTTTGATGCAATGAGTCGTGGATGCGACTGTTTGGGAGTGTGTGGAGCCTCATACCTGTGTCACAACGTGGTGCATGAAGCTCACACTGCCCATGTGAAGTCTGACTAGGCGTTGTATGACGAAGATCGCAGTGATTGTGTTCAACCGTGACAGGATGATGGTGATGTCTGAGCAAGACAGCGATTTCTAGTGTTGGTACACTCTTGAGCCACTGTTTCTGTTCACCTTGTCTTTGGCTACAGAAAGCCGTAAGACCAAGTGTTAGAGTGGCAGTAGGAAGCTTTGGCAGACTACACGATGAAGTGACATCACGAAATGCTTTTCATGTAGTATAAGAAAACTCTCACCTACTACATTATCACCGAATGAAAAGTCTCATTGGTTAGAAGCTCTGATCACGAGGATGAACATGAACCGTAGACCATGAGTTCACCATCGGCAACCAAAGCTCTGGAACCTCTTTTGCTTCTCCCCATGGACTTTCAAAATTAGTGTGGTAAACCTTCAGCAACTGATAAATATGCCCCTCTTGTTGATAGTACGTTGTCCATGGTAACAGAGGCACCAGAGAGCATACACAACTAAGCTCAGTCTCATGCATAAATATGCCCATTTAGTATATCGGCATATAATCTGTGGTATTAATTCATGGAAGGGTATGGAATAATCGATGACATTCCAGTACACGTCCACTGCAGTCGCAGGTTAACTGAGGGACAGGACAGTGTGTTTTCAGGAAGCAGTGTGGTGGGGGTAGCACGAAGAAAGGATGACATGTGTCCTAGTTGGCGCCTATACACACACACTAACTACTGCCTATAAATATACACCTCCAGACACACACAACCAAACACACCCATGTCATTTAATGTTCACGCACACGCATGCACGCACACGCACACGCGCACACACACACACACACACACACACACACACACACACACACACACACACACACATATATACACACACACACACACACACACACACACACACACACACACACACACATACACATACACATACACACACACACACACACACACACACACACACACACACACACACAACCGATAATTCATGCACTTACCATCCACACATACATAACCATCCGTATACCAGCTAACAGTGCACTCATAAATAAATTACCTTAACTAGTCTGTTTTTATGAGTTCGTTACTAATGATCTTAATACTTCTGATGATATATGCTGGTCATGGATACCTTATACCAAATATCATCACCATCATCATCATCACCACTGAGACCACTATCCAATAATCAACAGTCAATTATCAAATCATCCATTAGCCATCATTCAAATCTTAATCAATGAATCACGAGCCTGCATCCAGCAATCATCGGGTATAAGTTATAGGCAGTTATCAATCATCCATCAATCGCCAACCATTAATTGATCCTTATTCAGCCATCAGGAATCATCAAACGTCACTTAATTATCACATGATCATTTGTCAGTCAGTTATATTTTACCAGTCAGTCAATAGAAAATCCATCATCAGTCATCCACCACTCGTCACTCATTAATCGATCATTGATAACCATCATGAACCATCAATCGTCAATTATTACGTCAATCGTCAATGACCTTTCATTTAACAATCGTCAATCAAAAATGAATAATCAATTATCAATCATTAATCAATCAATATTCAGTCAATGATCAATTAACCAGTCATTAAACAATATTCAATATCGGCAGTAAATCAGTCAGCCCACCCCAGTGAATTAATTAAGCTTCAATCTGTCATCAACCAAACATCACACAGGGATCATTTTAATCTACACTGTAATTTGCTTCAGTATTTTTCCATAAGCCTCTGACACGCCACTGAAATACCCGAGGCAAAAGATGTATGAAACAAAATGGTGAAACCTAAGACGATTGAGTACGTTTGGTTTTTGGTTTGTTGTGGACAGGCGTTAGTTTGTAAGTGTCCGCCACACAAATTATGGCAGTCACTGGGATGCAGCCCACCACACCAGAGAGTCATCTGATTGCAGGACAGGTGCCACACTTACCGAGCCACCTTTGTGCTCTCACTTTTAAGAATACAGTACGAAAGACGATCAAAACAGTAAACCTCATCGCATGTTGTGCAGTAATCATATAAAAAGAAGGCCAAGTCCGGGAATAACTCAGTACACCGTCATTACCGTCTGTTGTATGAATGAGGGAGGGCAGTGAGGGCAGCGTGAGAGCAGTTTGTCAGAATACGCACCATTGGTCAGGTTCACATTACATGATTAGCCTACTCACTCGCCCGCTGTTCACTAGAGCGTTAAGGGACTAGGAATGGCTGGGAGGGTGATTAAGCATGACAGGAGGCTCAGGGACTGATAGCTAGTTAACCAGGGAAATTTTTTGTTTTTCCTAACCTGAAGAAGATTTTCAAATCTCAAAGCTCAGTTGATGGCTAAGTGAGTCAGAATGGAGAGTCGACTTCACAACTAACCACGGAAGCCCATTTCCACCTCACAGCTAAGGCTCATAGAATTTCAGAGAACCACAACTTACTCATAAATTGTGGAGCTGACCTAGATTCATTAGGTAAATGCACAAAGAATGATGTATTGAATCTGATGGATGTGGCGAGGGATGTAGCTCATGCAGCTCAAGGCAGCATCAGGTAAGGGGGCCGGAAATAAAGAGCGACGTACCGGTACTTTGAGTCAGGACCAAGAGAGGTAAGGATAGGGCAAGGCAGGTAGGGTTAGGCAGGACCAGCAGCAGTAGGGGTGATCAAAAAGGGGTAGTCTGAGGCAGGAGGCAAAGTGAGGTAGTGTGACAGACAGAGATGAGCAGTGCGAGGCAGGAGCAGGACAGGCATACAGTACAGAGATGAGTAGTAGTGAGGCAGGACCAGGACAAACAGAGATAAGCAGAGAGGAGTAATGTGAGGCAAGACCATTAAAATCAGGAATAGGCAGAGAGGAGTATGAGGCGGGACCAGGACAGGCAGGGATAGAAAGGGAGGTGTGGTGTGACACAGGATCAGGTATGAAAAGGGGAGATAGGAGTGATGAGGCAGGACTAGGTGAGGCAGGGATCGGAAGTAAAGGGTTTACTGGATATTCTTTCTATGTAGACAGTTTTTTTTCTGTGTACTTTTATGTATCAATTTTTTTATATTTATGAATGGAATTCACTACGATTAATTCCCAGGAATTGTAGAGTTTTTATATAAAGATTCTAAATATAAAACAAAGAAAAAATTCCTATACAACTGAAAGCGAGAATTGCTACGGTATGCCTTTTTCATGATTTGAGCTCCAGTAACTCTCTACTTGATCCCAAGGATGCAGGAAAATAAAACGGTAGGGTTGGTAATGACTGGGGTAATTAGATGTAATAAGACATTTAGTAGCAGGAATATAGAGTACCATACAGTTTGTTGGCTACACAAGCGCGCGTGCACGTGCACATGCACAGCACACGCACATGGATGTACAGACAGACAAACAGACAAACAGAATGACAGACAGAGACAGATCTGCCGATTAAAACACAGCACCTGCTCTCGCTTCGCGAGCGTGTATAATATTAAATAAATGACAAGCAGTTACCGGAAGAATGAAAAGGAAAAAATAGTGAGGCAGTGTATGATGGAATTAGGGTCAACGAGAGAAGGAAAACAGGAGAGTGACGTTGCTAATGACCAAGACAAACGACAACACTTACACAGCTTGGCTAACTGGTGGACGGGGCTGTCTTGAATAGTCGGGGGCAAAAGTCTGTCTAATTTTCCACCTCTTCCACTTGTCACTTTCCTCTGCTGACTAATATTCCTGAACTAAGGGAGGTCAATGTTTCTCTGCCAGTGGTTGATTCTCTAGGTAAGGATGCGTCAGGAAGGAAGGTGACGGACATGCCCTAAGTGTAAAGTAGATGCAGTAGGAGCACTTTTGTCCACGCCTGTACACTCCTTAATTACTTCCACCCAGGAGTTTGTTGTGGACTGTCTGGCTGCTTTCACCTGTGCCCATGGGAGTGAAGGAAGAAAGTGGTGAGAAGAAAGAATGGGGAGAGTACGAAGAGTGGGGAGCGTGGAAAGAATGGGGAGAGTAAGAAGAGTGGGGAGAGGGGGAAGAGTGGGGAGAGGGGGAAGATTGGAGAGATGGGGAATAATGGGGAGAAGGGAAAGAATGGGGAAAAGAGGAAGAACGGGGAGAGGGGGAAGAAAGGGGATAGTGGGAGGAAACATGAGAAGTGCAGGAGAGAAATACTGTGAGGTGACGGGACAAAAAGGTGGACAGTGTGAGGGGGGGGGGGTCAAACCAGGAAAAGATTTGTTGTTGTGGCTGTCGTCATTAGTCCAGCGTTGTTGTCGTAGTATGTTTGCCACCAAACCTGTACCTGTATCTGCTGACAAGGGGTGACGAGGGGTGGGGGGAGTGAGAAAGGAAGAAAGGATGTGTTCAAGAAGATAGGGAAGGAGGGTGTGGAAAACGGGAACAGGGTGAAGGGGTGGAAGAAGGGGACAGGGTGATGAAGGGGTGGAAGATGGGAGTAGGGTGATGAAAGAAAGAGAAGGATGAGGGGGACGAAACAATCTAAGAAAGTTAGAGAGGAGAATGTTTGCTTAACACTGGCTGACCCCATTAAATTGCGAGAATTAATATAGGGACAGCAAAGACCAGTGGAGGAACCAAGAAAAGTAAGGATGAATGTCAAGAGAAGACGAGAAGACAAGGAAGAAATGAATGGGGGAGTGGGATGAGAGATAAGCCAAGAAGATAAATGGGTGAGAAAAGGAGGAAGGAGGAAGGGGGGTGGATACGAGGAGGAAGAAAGAATTGTCAGTAAAAGCAGCAGAATTTGAAAGGCTTTCGTAGCACGATACTTTACCTGTATCTTTATGGTTTCACCTTTAGAATTCCAATTTCTTATTTTCTTTTCTTTATCTTATTTATTTATTAATTAATTTATTTATTTTTTGCAAACAGCTCACAATGTGATGGTAAGAGAGATTCTCCCGGTACTTTTGTACCTGCTTTCACATCTGTCCCTCTAACTCCTCATTTATGGCTGCAATTTTTATTCGTTTCATCACTTCCGTGATATTGTTTCTGATTTCTAATTCACTTACGAAACTCTTATTCTCCTCAGATTCGTCCCTCCTCTTCCATCCCTGCACGCCTTCCTGCATTTCCTCCATGTATGTAGTATGCCACTCCTTTTCCTCTCATTTTACCACAACCTCGAGCCCCTCACTCCCTCCATCTCAACTCACTAGGACAAAAATGGCAGTGAATTGCATTGTGCAGACCTGAAGGCACGTCAGTTGGGCCGCAAGAGTTTAGTATAAAAAAAGACTACGAGGTTATGAATGCGGCTCTTACCTGGCTCTCATTGTTGTCATCCAGAGGAGGCACATGAATATTATCGCGAATTGTGAGAGAAGGGCGGGTATTGAAGAAGCAAATGACCCCAGAGTTATACGCTAAAGACCACCATTACTCAAGTCCGAAAAATGCGTGTTATCTCCTTGTTCTGCTTTTTTTCCCTTCCTCCTCATCGGCACTAAGGATCACCTGCATGAACATAAATGAAGCCTGGTTGTGGAAAGAGTGGGTCTGGGCCAGAGTGGGTGTGGTTCGGACAAAGGTGTTTGCGTTATTATGCCCACTTCTTCATTACAAAGCTCTCACGCTGTGTATTGCTTACTTAAATATTCAAACGAACGAAAACATACAGACAGCCCAAGCATGCTGTAATTAGTTCCCTACCTTGCTAATTTTCTTCTTTGTGTTGACCGCTGAGCTCTTCGGTACAAAATTGTACGCTGTGAGGGGTTTATTTGTAGTTCTGCGTGAGTAAATAACGAATAATAACCACAAGTATACCGCACGGAACCTAATTTTTCCCCTGTCATAAATATATATTGTTATTGTTGAAATTCCCAGTAAGCTGCGCTTTAACCACATAATTACTCCAAGCATGTCGTGCCTAGTTCAATCCGTGGATACCGTTATTCCTTGTTAGTGTAATTCCTAGGTCTTGTTTATAAATGTGTCTTACTGAGTACTGTTTATTTACAGTTTCACATAATCACCCTACAGTTAACGCAACAAGGTATTTTCCTGCTTATGTGCTTGATTTCCTAATGACAACTGGGTCCGCTGAGTGAGAGGGAAATATAAGAAAAAAAAAAAATCTATGTTGGTCATTTTATCAACTGCGCGGAAACACAGAGCTGACTTTTAGACGGACTGTGAAAATGAGCTTTGGTCCGAAACGCTGAAGAAATAAGGAACTTAATCACTTTCCTTGTCTCCCTACCAAATTTTTTTCCCCTGGGTAAATTTAATCCTATCTAACGATGTGCTGTTTTCTCCTTCGCCAGGTGTGGTAAGCGGTCAGGCGGTCAGAGGTAAACCACAAAACAAGCTTAGCTTTTGCTCGAGTGCATGTGGAGTGAATTGTATGTGCTTCCATTATCTGGTTTATCATATGCTGTGTGTGAGTAGTATAATAGAAATTAGGCTTAGTAATGAGGTCACAAGTTAAAAGTGGGAGTTTGAGTTTTGATTTTACTATTGAGCAAGTTTATCACATGACGTAATTATACTCAGCCACTAAAAGTGCGTTTTTCAAATATATGAACAGGTCTGGATCACGCCGAATATGTAGTAACCTGTCAATAAATACAACATCTGTACCGTATGTGCGTTAGCTATAATTCCTCTAACTGTTTGTGCCTAATTGTAGATAAACTAACCAGAGTCTTTGTATATACAGCTTAATTTGTGTAAAATGAACTTTGGTGTGCGAGTGGGGTAAGTGGTGATTTTCGTGTGTGTGTGTGTGTGTGTGTGTGTGTGTGTGTGTGTGTGTGTGTGTGCCAGCATGTTTATTATTAGTCTATTTGTGTGTTCATCCGTGTTACATCAATAGATTTTCAGTATTACGCTGGCATGATGAAACTATTTCTGAAGTCTTTACCTGAATAACTCTCCTTTTAAGGAGGGCATGCAACACTTGTGTAACCGACTTCTAAATTTACTGTCCATTTCTCTAATGCGAGGGTTATCCGGGACTAACAATCTTTTCTGCGTGATGTCAGTGGCTTTGGAATAGGATGGTCTGTCCTCCTCTTTATGACTTGTAGTTTTACAAGCGCAGTATGTTCGGGCATCAGCTAATGAACGCGTCTTGAATTTGGCTTTCTTTTGTTCAGATTTCCCTGTAAGAAATAATTTAGGACTATTCTGGCTTTTAGTTTAGAGTGTCTTCCTCTTTGCATCGTAAACTAATTGGTTTTACTCAACCCTCAAATGTATCTTAACTGCTACAGGTAACAACAAATGTGATATCTATATTTAGTACAACTACTGTACCCTTCAGAACAATTCTCCTGAAATGAAACCATACTTATA
This sequence comes from Coenobita brevimanus, assembly GCF_032717465.1. Lineage (NCBI taxonomy): Eukaryota > Metazoa > Arthropoda > Malacostraca > Decapoda > Coenobitidae > Coenobita > Coenobita brevimanus. Next base: position 21,331,708 of record NC_137067.1, on the reverse strand, counting down.
GTCCGTGATCAAGTTGGCAGCGATGCAGCTGTAGTGAACGTAACTTACTTCAGTGACTTGTTTGCTGTCACACAGTGAATCAACACGTATACCTCTTGTGAACCCCTAGGGACTCATGGAACTCCCGACTAAGAACCACTGTATTAGACATTATCGCACAATTTTTTACAAGAGGGTGACGGGGAGATAATGAGTAAGTTGAGATTGAGCAGGAGTGGCACAACAAACACATCACTAAAAATTATCAATTTTCTCAGCCCCTCAACTATAGGTGGGACTGGCAAGAGCGGTCTGCGTGTTGCTGCAGCTTCACGTCGCTCGGCCAGGGAGCTCTTATGAAATCAGATCCACAGGGCTAACGAGGGTGCTTTTTTTATGCATATAATGAGGCAGGTTGTGTTACCTGAGCAGGGTTGGGACAAGGTATTTACTCGTGAGGCGATGTGTGACAGTTTAAGACCTATCCTAGTTCTTAGTCTACTACCACTTTGCTTATTTACTTTCAGTATCATAAATGAGTACTAGCAAGCAGAAAAAAGATTATTTTGTCTAGCTGGGAAGATGAAATGAGTTTGGAACTTTCTTTTTAAGTCTGTTCTGTGATTTCAGGTACTGTAAAGAAAATAGAGAAGAAAGGAATTGCTTTTATCTAAAAGCATGAGGTGAGTCTAGGTTTGTGCGCGAGAGGAAGAATAATGACTTGGGAATCTCATAACAAAATAAACAAATTAGTTTCTCTCCCACTGAACTTCCCTGGAATGGTGACTGAACTCAACAGTTAAACTTTTTCATTTTCAGGAATCATGGCTGTAATAGCAATGCAAAGGGGCAGAGAGGGAAAGCTTAGCGGATGAGGCGAATATAGTAGTAGAATGAAGACACATGATGCAGGTTATGTCAAGGGTCTATTAAAAAAAAAAAAAAAATCTTTTCATGGCACCGTATTTACTATTATTATATACCCTCGGTGTGTACTGTATGTCTGCTTGTTTGGGGGTCAGTTAAGCTAAACTGGTTCCTTTAGTTCTCTGAGGCTCAGATGAAACCATCAATGTGCAACGTTCTTACTTCTAGTTCCCTGAAATGGGTGAGCTAAGTGTCTCCACAACTTTCTAGCTTCGCCGTTTATTTCACTCGTATCTTTGCCGCCCCTCTACGCCCGTCTGCTCTCCACCCCAACACTCCCTAGCCATCACACGCATCGTCTCACATGTCCGCTATACACACATACCGAGATAAAAAGACGGACTAACTGACAAGCGGGTGGCAGGCAAACACACGGAGGTCCAGTCAAAGGAAGGGCAGGGATGGAGACAGAGAGAGGGATGGTTGAAAGATAGATTCGCACAGTGTGTGTGATGGACAAGTCAAGTGAACCGAGCAGCTGAAGGTTACGGTGAGACAGAAGAGCAAAGGATGCGTGTGTCAAGTTCACTTACATGAAGGAAAATCTCCTGGCGATGTACCTTAGGTCTCATTCGTCGATCCTTTCTTATTTATTATAAATAAACATTTTAGGTGCTGTAGTCTCTAGCAGTAACTCTGATTATGGCAAATATACGACAGCTACTTAACCAGCAAGAGACCAACAGCCTTCAAGGAGATATTTTGACATTTTGCAAAAAGTCAGACAACTGCAAATCAAAACAAAGGTAAATTACTTTACTTACTATGGGAAAACTATCGGAAGCAAAGAAAAATTAAATAATAAAAACGATCATTAACACAAAGAGGGCATTAGAAAGTACTGTCAGCAATCAACAAAAACTATACAACAGTGTCTTTGTAGTAGAATAGTAGATCGGGTCCTAGCACGTGTTTCTAAAAGTGTATTACGCCTTATCTTACTTTAATAAGTGCAAACTTCGATTACAGGGTGAAGTTTTTGTGTCCATATTACAGAATGAATAGAAATTCCTTGGTACATTACAAAGATGGCTATCAGAAAAATTAAAATAAAATAAGGAGCTTTTCCCATCACTAAAGACTAAAAAAAAAGAAAAAGATATATGGATCAATGGGTAATGAGACGAAAAAAGGGGGATTGGGTGACACTGTAGTGTTAGTGTTCATATGGGCATTTGAGAGAAGACCTTGGAATTGAGTGAGTGTATGTGGTTGGATCTATTTTGTTAGTTGTGTAAGGGAAACAATTCTTCATGCTTACGTGAGCATCAATGACTGCAGTGAGAAGCTCTAAGTAGAGAGCGGCAAGGAAGAGTAAGGTCATGTGACAAGCAAAACAGCAGACAGGCGGGATGATTGGTGTAGGCCGTCTGCCCGCCCTGACGATCATACTCTTAACGTAAACAAGTGTCATAATGGGTTTACCTGTCAGTAAATGTTGGCAGGAATTTAGGAGATGGATATGGTACGAGGGACCTACCTCCACCTTGTTGACGAGAAAGATAGGGAAGTGAGGTATACATGGCGGGGTAGAAGGTAAGAAGAAGAAAAGCCATGCAGGTAGGAAAACAGATGTGATTAGATGAGGAAAAAAGTGATTTCAGGTACAATTAAGACTTGAATTAAAGCTTATGTTTTGAACCAAGGTTAAGGCAGATAATCGATTTCTACAGTGTCAGTCTTTCCCTTGAATACGACCCGCTGTAGCATGTTTAAATCTAGGTGTCCAGTTGTGCTGCCGAGAGGACAGAGGCGGGGGGGAGGGGGAAACAAACTCTATCCAGTAGGTGACATCTGCTGCACTAGCTGGGGAAAAGTGTAGAGGGAGGTGATAATGTACGCAGAGGACGAGACTTAGGAAGAGAGAGGAGTCAGTTACGTTAGGTTAAGAAAGACAGAGGAGACTGAAGGGAGCTTGAGCCGAGTGTGAGGGGGTGAGGAGGTGGGAGTCAAACAGGTATGATGGTGGAGGGAGAAGGGCTAATACTAGTGCAATGATTTCCAACCCGTGGGGCGCGCCCCCCTAGGGGGGCACGAAGGGCTGCTTGGGGGGGCGCGAAGGCTTGATAAAGAGGGTAATTATATTTGAAAATTATGAATTATGATGGAAATCAGTAATTTCTAAATATGGAGTAAATATTTCAGATACGAATACGAAATCAAGTTATCTGAAAACATAAACAATTTCAAAGATTAAGAATCTATGATATTTATTGACATGTGCCAACTATGCCAGTAATATACAGTATTTGAGGAAGCGGGGCGCAGGGAACGTGTCATTCAGTGAGGGGGGGGGGGCCAGAATTAGAAAAGATTGGAAACCACTGTACTAGTGTTTGGTGGGTGAGGTAATATTTAAAAAGAAAGCAGAAAGAAATAATAGTTTACTGGGAAAAAGCATAATGACTGAAAAATGATTTGGTGGGTGATGACAAGGGATGTTTCTGGAGTGGTTAGAATGTGTGTATAGAATATTAAAAATAACACATCAAACAATGCATGGGAAATGAACCTTGCGTTGTATGTTACATCAGTATATAAGGGATAATGTAAGGTGTTGTACAACGTTCATATTAGGCTAAAAGAAAACACCTGAAATATTATATATATATATATATCTAGATATATATATATATATATATATATATATATATATATATATATATATATATATATAATATTTCCCCCCCTGTGGCGGGGGGGAAACAACCTGGCCGCACTATGGGGTGGTACTACTACTCTGCGGCCAGGTTGTGTTAGGAAGAATACTGCCACCGTATTCCCTGCGTGTCGTAAAAGGCGACTAAAAGGGGCGGGGTGAGGGGACTAGGGACCCCCTCCTCTGTTTTTTAGTTCCTAAAAAGAGACAGGCCAGAGAAAGGGATGGGGGATGGAGTTATCCCCGTACCCTGAAGATTGGGTCTATGAATGTGCGTGGATGTAGTACGATTGAGGCTAAAAGGGAGGAGATTGGGAGAATGTTTGTGAGAAGAAAGTTGGATGTGTTAGCTCTGAGTGAAACGAAGATGAAAGGGAAGGGGGAATCTATGTTTGGAAGTGTGAATGGAAGATTGTCAGGTGTTGATAGAGGAAGGGCAAGAGAAGGTGTGGCCTTGTTAGTGAGTCCGGAAGTACAGAAATGTGTGATTGAATGGAAGGAGGTGTCATCGAGACTGATGTGGGAGAAAGTGAAATTTGAACGCGAGTTGTGGGTGTTTGTGAGTGCATATGGGTCTGGTAGTGAAAGGGATGAACAAGAGAGGGAGTCTTTCTGGAATGATGTGGATGAGTGTCTGCAGAGTTTTGGAGCGAATGTAAATGTGGTAATGATGGGAGATCTGAATGCGAGAGTGGGAAATGTAGCAGTTGAAGGCGTAGTTGGTATGCATGGTATGCCTGGAAGAAATGAAAATGGGGAACGAATGATAGCGATGTGTGTTAAGCGAGAGATGGTGATTGGGAATACGCTGTTTGAGAAGAAAGTCATTTATAAGTATACATGGGTGAGACAGGAGGGTGGAAGGGTTGTTGACAGAGCACTGATGGACTATGTGGTTGTGTCTAGGAATGTAATAGGAAGATTGTTGGATGTGAGAGTTCTGAGAGGGGAGGGTGGAGGTATGTCTGACCACTACCTGGTGGAGGGAAAGTTAGAGTAGGTAAGAGATGGGTGAGAGCTAGGAGGGTAAGGTGTGGCAGGGAGGTTTTGAAAGTGAGTGAGCTGGATAAAAGAGAGAAAAAGATAGAGTATCAGGAGAAATTGAAAGATGAGTGGAACGCACTGAAAGATCAGGAAAATGGCAGCGTGGAGGAGGAATGGCAGTTGTTTAAGAGTGCTGTGGTGGGGCATGCAGAAGAGGTGTATGGTGTGAGACGTGTGGGTGGTGGTGTAAGAAAAGGAAGTGAATGGTGGTGCGAGGAAGTAAGTATCGCTGTGGCTGAGAAGAGACGTGCATATGAAGTGTGGCTGCAGAGGAAGGATGAGATGTCATATGAAAGGTATAAGGAAAAGAGGAATAGGGCGAGAAGGGCTGTGCGTGATGCTAAAGTGGCAGCAGATGAGAGGTGGGGTAGGCGGCTTACAGAGAATTTTCAACTGAATAAGAAAATGTTTTGGAAGAAGGTGAAAAGGGTGCGAAAGGGAGAGTCTGGGAAGGAAGAACGAGTAAAAGCAGAGGATGGAAGGATGTTAAATGAGATGGATGCAGTAAGGAGGAGATGGGCAGAGTATTTTGAAAGATTGTTAAATGAAGAAGAGGAAAGGGTGGCTGAGATTGTGGCGGATGGAAGGGTGCAAGGAATAAATATGTTGGGAGAGCTGAATGATTCTTTGATCACGAAGGAGGAAGTGGAGAAGTCAGTAAAGGAGATGAAAATAGGTAAAGCTGCAGGTATGGATGGGTGTGCTGTGGAATGCCTGAAGGGTGGTGGAGTGACTATTGTTGACTGGTTAGTAAGATTGTTGAATGTGTGCTTTGAGAAAGGTATGGTGCCAATTGACTGGGCAAGTGCTTGTGTGGTCCCGTTGTATAAAGGCAAGGGTGATAAGTATGAATGTACTAGCTTTAGGGGTATAAGTCTGTTGAGTGTTGTAGGTAAGGTGTATGGTAGAGTGTTAATTATGAGAGTTAGAGAGGGTACAGAGGGAGTGATTGGTGATGAGCAGTGTGGCTTTAGGAAACGGAGGGGATGCGTTGATCAGGTGTTTGCTGCGAGACAAGTGTGTGAAAAGTATTTAGCAAAAGGCAAGGATGTGTTTTGGGCATTTATGGATTTAGAGAAAGCGTATGATAGAATTGATAGGGAGGCTTTGTGGACTGTTTTAAGATTGTATGGACTTGATGGTTGGTTACTAAAAGGGGTGAAAAGTTTTTATGTAAATAGTAGAGCGTGTGTAAGAGTGGGAAATGCTGTGAGTGAATGGTTTCCCATGAGAGTGGGGCTGCGACAGTGATGTGTGATGTCGCCTTGGTTGTTTAATATTTACATGGATGGTGTTGTAAGGGAGGTGAATGCAAGAGTTTTAGGTGAAGGTCTGAGTCTGGTGAATGTTGATGGTGTGGAATCTGAAGCAGCTGCTGTTTGCAGATGATACTGCACTGGTGACTGATTCAGAGGAGAGATTGAGACAGTTGGTAGAGGAGTTTGGAAGGGTGTGTGAAAGGAGGAAATTGAAAGTAAATGAGAATAAGAGTAAAGTGATGAAGTGTACGAGGTTGATAGATAGTAGGGGGATGAATATAGTTTTGAATGGTGAGTTGCTTGAGGAGGTAGATTGTTTTAAATATCTAGGGTCAGATGTTGCTGTGGATGGAAGAATAGATGCAGAAGTGAAGTTTAGAATAAATGAAGTAGGAAAGGTGCTGGGAGGAATGAAAAAAGTGTTTAAATGTCGTTCGCTTAGAATGGATGTAAAAAGAAGGCTGTATGAGGGTGTTGTGGTACCGACTGCGTTATATGGGGCTGAAACATGGAATATGGGTGTAGCAGAGAGGAAAAGTTTGAATGTAATGGAGATGAGGTGTCTGAGGAGTATGTGTGGACTGACGCGTATGGATTGGATGCGAAATGATGAAGTGCGAAGGAGAACTGGAGTTGTTCGGGAGATGGCTGGTAGAGTTGAGCAGAGGGTGGTTTGGGCATATGGAGAGAATGGATAATGAGCAATTGGTGAAAAAGATAACTAGATCTGATGTGAGAGGTGTAAGGCTGAGAGGAAGACCACGAATAGGATGGATGGACAGTGTGAAGAGAGCGCTGGATGCGAGAGGGATGTCTGTTGAGCAAGGAAGAGTGGCTGTGCGTGACAGAAATAAATGGAGAGAAATTGTGAATGAATAAGTGATGACGCAGCCCTGAGGGGATATTCTCCCGCATTTGGTCTGATCAGCTAGTCAGGTCAGGTGCGGGTAAGGGGATGGGTCTGTTATGATGTGGCAGGGGTAAACTAGTTCTGCTGTCGGGCCCTGCTGCAGATGTCACTGATTGCATTGCGCAGTTGACCCTTGTGCGGTGTGGTGCGGTGAGGATCTGTCCGTTCTCCCCTTTGGGGCTAAGATGCGAATGAATGTGTTTGAATGGATGAGTAAATGGGGAGTGTGTCGTCCTGTCTCAGCTATCTCCCTTTCCTTGGGGGAAGCAGCCTAGGTATATATATATATATATATATATATATATATATATATCAATCATTTCCTGTGGCACCCTCGGGGATGCATAGGGCCTCGATGAACTCACACCACCACATCCTATCTTGTGCTAACTCCTCAAGATCTCCCCAACACTCATCTCCAGCTTCCCGTCTCATTGTCCTCACCCACGTCTCTTTTGGCCTTCCTCTACCTCTCCTACCAAGTGCCCCCCACCCTGGTGTACCTCGTACTATTCCCTGTCTCCTATACACATGTCCTAGCCACTTCCATCGTGAGAACCTAACATATTCATCGACCGGCTGCACTCCTGTTATTTCTCTAATTCTACTATTTGGTATCCTTTCCCACCACTTAACTCCTAATATTCTTCTAAGTGCTTTTTTTTCAAACACCAAGAATTTATTTTCCATAGTCACTATGCTGTACCAAGACTCGTGTCCATAAATTAAGATACTCCTAACCATTACCTTATAAAGTTTGATTTTTGTATGCACAGAAAAATTGTTATTATTCCAAATATTTTTAAGCATTCCCATTGCCTGATTAGCCTTCTTTAACCTTTCCTCGAATTCAAAGTTCAAAGAACCATCCTTGGCTAAATAAGTACCTAAATATTTAAACCTATCAACTTGCTTTACAACCATACCTCCAATTACACATTCCTGCGCATTTTCCATATTCATATTGATTATTTCAGTTTTTCCACAATTAATAATCAAACCCACCTTGCGACCTTCACTCACCAAACAGTCCAACACTCTCTGCATCTCGTCTGGCCCATCACAAATCAAAACTATATCATCTGCATAATCTAAATCCAAAAGTTTCCTGTTCTCTCCCCAAAGTATACCTGCACCGGTTTCTGTTCCAACGCGTTTCATAATGTAATCAATGACCAACATAAATAGTAAAGGCGATAGAACACCACCTTGAATTACTCCGGACTTGACTTCAAACGAATCACTCAGACAACCATCAACCATCACTTTACAAAATGTGTCCTCATGCATGTTCATAATGACCCTCACAAAATCCTCTGGTATTCCATAATGTCTCATGATCTTCCCCATAGTCTCTCTCGAAACACTATCAAAAGCCTTTTCAAAATCAACAAAACAAAGACTTAACGGTACTCTCATTTCATTAACTTGCTGCATCAAATGCCTAACTATAAAGATCTGATCATTGCAACCACGTCCCTTTCTAAAACCAGCCTGTTCATCCCTCAGAATACCCTCAACCACCGGCTCCAACCTATTTAAGGTTTAGCACGAGAGTAAGTTAATCCCACATTCCACTGACCCACCGGCTATTACTATGAACGTAATTACAGGCTGGAGGCGGTGTTTACCCTGCAACACGGGGCATTAACTAAGCCTCCGCCAAAACACCCAGAGTAGAACTCAGCAGCGTATTTGCTGTGCGTCTCCTGGGAGCGACTCACTAATTTGTTATATTTATTGGCTCGACCAAGAGTGAGGTTGCCCTTGCTGGCGATCAGGCTGGACAAAAACTGTGGCTCAGGTTGACGGTGTATGGCTAGGTGTGTGGAGGAGGAGGAGGACAGGTGTGTGGAGGAGGAGGAGGACAGGTGTGTGTGGGAGGAGGACTGGTGTGTGAGGGAGGAGAACAGGTTTGTGTGGGGGGGTGGAGGAACAGGTGTGGGTATTGGAGAGGAACACAGGCGTGTGTGTGTGTGTGTGTGTGTGTGTGTGTGTGTGTGTGTGTGTTTCAGTAACTCAGTTCTCTTATTCTATGTGTGTTTCCGTCATAACTTACCACCACTGGCCTTCAACAATCTACTCCTCTCACCAGCTTTCCCTCTCGTAGCCTCTAACCCCACCCCATCTCACCCCACACCACCTCCCTATCACACTCCACCAGTTATCGTTGTGTGACGGGGGGCGTGGGTTCTCTGATCTCGGAATTTACCAGTGGGCAATCACTGCCTTGACTTACGAGCAGTAAACTCATGGCGGGGAGGGGGGGGGGGGCACTGGTGAGTTTGATTGGAGAGTTACTGAATAATGAATGAGTGATGACCACCCTCTCACGCACCTGCCACCCCCCCTCCTTTTTTTTTCCAATTTCTCTTTCTCCTTCCTTTTCTCTCCTCTTGTCCAATCTCTCCTCTCCTCTCATTAGAATCCACTCCTCCCCACATTTCTCCCTTATCCTGGTCTGACCTAACCGGTATCTGATCCTCTTCTTCTCATCTCTTCTTGTTCGATTATCTTGCTCTCTCTTCCTCTCCTCTGAGTTTGATTGGTGGTCACCATAAAATATATGAGTAATATCGACCCTCTCACGCACAAAGGAGTCTTCATATCCCTGCTGTCATGCCTCGGGTCTTCCTTCTCTTTTCTTTTATTCTCTTGGAATTCTCTTCTTCCCTCTCCTCATTTCTGATCGGAATCCCCTATATTGTTCCCTTACCTCTTCCCTTATCTTCACTTCTTTCATCTACTTATGTTTCTTCTTATTGTTTTTCGGAAATACATGAGCTCCTCTGTCTTCTTTCCTTTTAACACCATCTACTTTGCTCGTAGGAATCACTGGTTAAATTGGTCTGGTGTTTCCGTAAAGTGTATAAATGATGCGGCTCACCCGCACACAAGGTCCCTACTCCTCTAGAAAGTCCTTATTCCCTTCTTTTATCCCCTCACAACTCCCTCACAACAAACAAGTATGCTCTGTTTTCCTCTTCAATTATATGTATGAATAATGTCTGGGGCTTTCATGTACCTACAGGAGTCTATTAATCTTCTCTCATGTATTTGCAACTAAGTATCTCTCCTTTCTACTTCGTGGATTCCCCTATACTCGCCTTCTTTTCTTCTTGGAATACAGTATCCTACTTTCCCATTCTCTCTGTTTCTCGTCTCTGTTCACACAGGGATTCTTTTTCCACCTCATTCCTCGTCTCTTCTCTTCTCCCTTTCTCTTCTCTCCTCTTCCCTCTTCTCTTCGTCTCTCTTCGTTTTTTCTCCCTCCTCTCCTATGTCTTTTGTCTGGTTCACTCCAATATGGCCGAGTGACGAGCATCCCATCTGACTGGAGAATATAAGAGGCCTTATTGCCGTTCACTGTGGATGAGTTGTATTGGTTCTTAAACTCGTAAATATTGAGTCAGACACTGATATTTGCCTTCCTGTTATATTTTCCAGCGACATGTTCATTATCGTCATGGTTAACCTTCGGCTGCTGTAAGCCTTTGTGAAATACACTATCATTTCGTCCGATGTTAGCTGCAATAAATTAGTCTTAATTTTGCGTTACAACATTAATCATGATGGTTTTACACTGAATGTTCCATTTTTTCGTTTGAGTATAATCGTCAGGAGAAACAATCAAGATATAAAGAGTCTGTTTCTATACATGAGATACTATATTTATTTTTACATTTTTAATTTACTGCATTTTCAAACAATGGTTCTTATGCTTTGTGGCCTTCTAACTGATCTCACAAAAACATAGCTAACTCAGAGTATCACATACCAGTGAGAATAAAATGCTAACAGATTCAATAAACATAATCATTTGAGTCAGCAGTCATAATAAAACAGGGCAGCATAACCGCCTCAGCATCAACAAGCAGCACCATAAACTCATTCTTACTGTACATTACCACCGTAACTCACACCCTCGTTACCACCAACTACAAATTTCCCTTAACAACCTCTCCTACCCTTACCATCTGGAGAAAGGAAGCCTGTTTATATTAGACATAAAGGTCGAAGGCAGAGTGCTTAGATGGTATGGTCATAGAGAGAGAATGGTAGGAGTCAGGATAGTGAAACGGGTATATGAACACTGAGCAAGGAAGTCAGTAGATAGATGAGTAGAAAAGTGTGTTTAGATGGTATGGTCATGTGAAGTCTGGATTTACTGTATACAGTGTAATGAAGCGGTTAACTTTACATCCAAGTCACCACCAATACTGATGGGTCAACAGGCTATGCAAAATGGGCCAGAGATGTAGCAACGATACTAAGGTTGTAAAGAATGTGTGACTGATGGCCGCTGCTTGCCTCGCTGTTACCTGGTATGTTAATGCGACTTGTGCTGTCTGTTTATCAGGTTATTTATTACACTTATCTCGACAGCTCGTGTGTGCTTCGGGTTGCTTATGTATCTCATCATTCCACGTTTGTGTAACTGGACAGCACGTAGTTCAGCGTGCCGAGGTTGCTCGTACAAATGATTTTTATCTACTCGTCTAGCTTTTTTTTTTTTTTTTTTTTTTTTTTACTCTGTCGACTGGCTGAAATGGTCTTGAAATAAACTGCTAGAATATAAATTATTCTAAAAGGTGGGATGGAAGACATAGGAAAGGTCTTAAGCTGGGTTCTGTGTTTCCCCTCCCATACATCAGATCCACTTGTCACTAAAAAACTAATTAGTGACAGGTAAGTGATAGGTGCCGTGTCAGGCATTAGATAGACTGACAGATACACACACACGACGGTCATACACTCACTAGCTAGCAGCCTTAGTAAGATAGCTACCCCCCATCACGCACTGGGTCAGCAGGTGTGGCAGTAAAGTAGGCAGAGATGGTCGATAGCGGCAGGTGAAGTCACTCAAAGGGAGGTCACGGTGCGACTGTTATCAGCTAAGCGGCTGACTGCTGTTGATTCTACCACTTGATTTACCACGTGGATATATTCAGTGCCTTGAAATGACGCAATGCATGTAGGATTCAATAATGCTGTGCTCGAGAAGAAATTGAGGTACTTGGTCAATTTAAGAGGGTGAGACTCAATTTAGACAATCTTACGAGTGCGCCATCCGGTATGCGGTAGGGTGACGTCTTTTCTATTCTATATTTTCTCTTTATATACGATGTTAATCAGTTCAGGAGACGCATTTGGAAGTGAAGGGGTTAGACACAGCTTTCACTGACCTCCTTTACTACTGTGGGGCTCTCCTAAGCTAAATGAAGTCTGGCGTTGGCTGGAGCAGACTGAAAGAGACGCTTGGAAAAATATTAAGGTATGCGGTAAATTCAAGAGGCGAATTTCAGTTCAGGTTGAATCATATCAGTGCGACTTGTTTTGTTACGCGGTGGGATGAGGGTCGTGGGGTCGGTGGGGATCAAACGAGAGGTGGCCATGTTTCCTCTTCCCAGGTGAGGTAATTGGCCTAATTACCTGTCCAGCGTCAACCATCAGGTGGCCATTGCCTTGTTAACCCGACACCAAACAACACTTTGTACCTAAATTTATTGACACGGCTGGGTGAGTATGACGCTGAAGCAGGAGGAATTGTGTGGAGGGGAGAGTGTGTGAAGGTAAGGAGTGTGTGGGAGGGAAGGAGAGTGTGGGATGAAAGGAGAGTGTGGGATGGAAGGAGAGTGTGGCGGGATGGAGTATGTGGACCTAAGGAGAGTGTCAGGGGAATCGAGAGGAAGGGGGGGGGGGAATGGAGAGCGTGGAGGGAAGGAATGTGTGAAGGGAAGGAGAGAGTGGAGGGAAAGAGTGTATGGAGGGAGGAAGAGTGTGGAGGGAAGCAGTGTGTGAGGGGAAGGAGTGTGTGGGGGGCAGGAATGTGTGGAGGGCAGAAGTGTATGGGACGGAAGGGGTTTGTGATGAAGGGAGAGTCGTGGGTGAAAAGGGGGTGTCGGAGGAATGAGTGTGTGGGAAGGAACGAGCGTGTGCTAAGGAAGAAGAGTGTGGAAGGAGAGCGTGGGAGGAGATTGTGCGAGGGAAGGTGTGTGTGGGAGGGAAGGAGTGTGTGGGAGGGAAGGAGTGTGTGGGAGGGAAGAAGAGTGTGGGAGGGAGGAAGAGTGTGGGAGGGAAGGTGTGGGAGGGAAGGAATGTATGGGAGGGAAGGAATGTATGGGAGGGAAGGAATGTATGGGAAGGAAGGAATGTGTGGGAGGGAAGGAGAGGGATGGGAAGTAAAGAATTTAGTGGATATTGTTTCTTAACTGACGGAAGTTTTTCTTTACTTATTAACTATAATAAGTATTGTTACGGAACAGAGAGAGATAATGAACACTTCAAGTGAGAATACTAAAATCACTACTGTCCCGCAAAGTTCCAGGTTCAAAACAAAAGAGTTAGGTAAAATTACAAGTTAAAGTTTAATGCTCAAACTAACAACTAAACATTCAGGACTCATAAGGATAATGTAATGGCCAAACAGGTTACATATAGGGTTAAGTGCAATAGCCTCTATTAACATGAATTTAGCAAGAGCAAATTTATCTAAGTCAGCCCTGATAAATGAGAAAACCGGAAAATGCTTAGTTAAAGCAAGATATATTATTACAGATCTATCTATCTATATACCTAGGCTGCTTCCCCCAAGGAAAGGGAGGTATTACAGATACAAAATATTATTAATAATGGCTGACATCAAAAACTCTACATGAATCACAAAAACCTTACCAGGCCTACGAATTAACACCTTAGGCCATACAGTACAAGAAAAATGGTAACAACACTTATACTCAAATTATACAGCAGCTAGATGGCTGGAGACTTCCCGAGCACTCACCAAAATAATAATACACTATACAGGGGAGGACAGAGATGTGAACAAAGTGAGGAGTAGATCTAAGTGGCAATTAATGCAGAGACTGAGCTCATTATATAGGGGCCGGCAGAGCTTGATACAACTTGTAAGAAGGACGCGCAAATGAAGCCATAGGGGACAAAGCGTTGACAATCCTGCTCTGAACAACAGAAAGAACGACTTACTCTACTATAAGGGGGAGAAGGGGGGAGTGAGGTAGAACACGCAAACCTGGTCACTATGGAAGCCACGAGGCGAATCGTGATCAAACATGCAGCATACTGTACGTTAGAATTATACAAAGGATGATGAAATCATAGGCTATGTAACACCTCCCCACAAAGAAAAAGAAATTTACAAAGGAAATTTCTTATTACTCTAAAACAATGTCTAAAGTCTAGATAAGCAATCTGCAATAACAATTTCTTTCCCCTTGACATGTTGTATGTCTAATGAATACTCCTGAAGAAGTAGACTCCATCTTGTCAATCTCTGATTTTTATCTTTAAACTTACTAAGGAATTTCAGTGGGTTATGATCGGTATAAATGACTATGGGGTCAAAACCAGAACACAAATAAAATTAAAAATGCTGTAAACCCAAAATCAAGGCCAAAAGCTCTTTCTCAATAGTTGAGTAGTTCTTTTGAGGTGGAGCGAACTTCTTACTGTAATAAGATACAGGGTGTTCAATACCCTGATCATCTTCTTGCAGCAAAACAGCCCCAGCTCCTGTATCACTTGCGTCAACAGCCATCTTAAAAGGCTTAGCAAAATTTGGAGTAGCGAGCACTGGCTGACTTAATAGGATAGCTTTAAGTTTGCTGAAAGAGGATTCACAGTTATCGGTCCAGACAAATTTAACTCCCTTTTTCAGTAGGTCTGTAAGTGGTGATACAAGAATTGAAAAGTTAAGAACAAATCTCCTGTAATAACCTACCATTCCCAAAAATCTTTGTAGCTCCTTCCTACTTTTAGGTCTGGGAAGATCACTTATAACCTGAACCTTAGCTCTTGGTGGTGCAACGTGTCCATCACCAATTACGTACCCAAGGTACTGAACTTTAGCTTGACCAAACTCACACTTTGATAAATTAGCTACAAGATTAGCCTGAACCAAACACTCAAGAAATTTACTGACATGGCATAGGGATCTTTCCAGTTGTCACTGAAGATTAATACATCATCAATATAAACAACACACCCTGCCAAACCCTCTGTTACAACATTCATGAGCTTCTGAAAAGTGGCTGGTGCATTCTTCATACCATATGGCATTACAGAACATGCAAAAGTCTTTCCTAGTGTTACAAAACATGAGATCTCCCTAGCACGTTCAGTCATAGGTACTTGCCAGTATCCCTTTAACAAATCAAACTTACTTATGTACCTAGCCCTTCTGATCTTGTCTATGCAATCTTCCACGCGAGGGAGAGGGTAAGTGTCTGTTTTGGTTATCTGATTAACACGTCTGTAGTCGATGCAAAGCTGCTGTGACCCACCTGGCTTAGGGACTAGAGTGACAGGAGAACTCCACTCGCTCTGACAGGGCTCAATCATCTTGTGGTCCAACAGGTAGCCAAGCTCCTTCTGGATGAGAGGAACTTTCACTGGGTTCACACGGTAAGGAGGCAGTTTAATTGGCCCCAACATCGACATCATGCATCAACACAGTGGTTCTTTCTGGAGTGGCACGGAACACTTGCGGGTACTCCTGCAGTAATACCGAAAACTCCTGCCTTTCCTCGGGAGCTAGATGAGAAAGCTTAGTCTGGAGATCATTCATGATATCAGGATTCTTCCCCAAACTATCACTCAGGCTCATACTGCATGGGAGAGCTTCACTTGCAGACTCGGGTGGAACAGCTACAGTGCAGACTGGGTTATTTTCGTCCCGCCTGTGATATAACTTTAGCATGTTGATGTGACAAAGTTGCTTGTTCTTTCTACGATCTGGTGTGGCGATGACATAGTTGACATCACTGAGTTTCTTCTCCACGAAATAAGGACCACTAAACTTGGCTTGAAGAGGTTGCCCATGCACCGGTAGCAGAATCAAAACCTGATCTCCTGGCTGAAAGTGGCGTAACCTGGACGTCTTATCATACCAAGTCTTCATCTTCTCCTGAGCAGCTCCTAACTTCTCTCTCGCCAGCTGTGAAGCAGTGGACAACCGTTCTTTGAACTTCATCACATACTCCAGCAGGTTGACGTCATCTTCCTCCGACAGCCAGCATTCCTTGAGTAGCTTAAGGGGTCCTCTTACTTCATGGCCAAACAGTAGTTCAAAGGGTGAGAAGCCCAGTGATTCATTTGGAGATTCTCTTGCGGCAAATACAACAAATGGAAGACCTTTATCCCAGTCTTTCTGATGTTCCAAACAGTATTTCCTGGGCATCGATTTGAGTGTTTGATGATATCTCTCCAACGCTCCTTGGGTCTGGGGATGGTAAGCTGAAGACGTGATCTGGGTGATGCCCAACTCTTTCAGAGACTGCTTGAAAACATTTGACATGAAATTACTTCCCTGGTCCGACTGTACCTCCTTGGGCAGACCAAACTTGGTGAAGAACCCCAGCATTTCCTTAACCACGTTCTTTGCTGAGATATTTCTAAGTGGAATGGCTTCAGGATAACAAGTAGCCATATCAATCAGGGTCAACACATAGGAAAATCCTGAAGAAGTCTTAGGAAGAGGGCCCACAATATCCACCAACACACGGGTGAATGGCGCCTCAAAAGGAGGAATGGGAACTAGAGGTGCAACCTTTTCGGTCTGATTACACTTCCCCACAACTTGACAGGTGTAACAAGACTTACAATACCAGGAAACATCTCTGAAGATACCTGGCCAGTAGAAGTGTTTCAAAATGCGCGCTACAGTCTTCCTCACTCCAAGGTGTCCTGCCAAACTGGAATCATGAGCCACTTCTAATGATATCCTGCCTACAAACACGAGGGATGACAACTTGATGTACAACCTCCCATTCACAGTCGGCTGATGCTGTTGGGGGTCTCCACTTTCTCATAAGTACTCCTGACTTTATATAATAACAAGTAGAAGCACCAGCTGACTCTTCCTCACTGCAAGCAGAGTTAGCTAGACCTTTCAACTCAGGGTCAGCAACCTGCAACTCAACCAACTCTTGACGAGACAAATTATCAACACTACGGGGTACTGCCTCATCTGGTGAGTGGTCCAAATTAGCAAGAAAAGTGTCAGCTAGGATAACATCATCATCATCATCATTATCCTCTAAGTCACCAGTAACTTTAGACTTAGCCCCAGTGACAGCACATGCAGAGAACACAACAGGGACATCACAATCCTGGGCCGCAGCCAATGGCTCACTAGACAACTGAGGAGCTGGACACACTTGACTTCCACCAATATCATTTCCAAGTAAGAAAGTTACACCTGACATTGGGAGTGTCTCAACCAACCCAACCATAAGGGAACCATTAACAAAACCAGACTCTAAATTCACTCTGCACAGAGGGACAGAGAAGTAATTATTCCCTACACCTTGTAAGATTACAGTTTCATCATAGGAATTAACATTAGAGCCTAGAACACTGGTCAGCATAAGGGATTGGCAAGCACCTGTATCACGATTTATTTTAACTGATTTCCTGTCATTACTGTCCAGAGGACTGACAAAACCATCAGACAGGAAATTAGCACATGAACTCTTGAGAGTGTCACCCACGTTACTGCTCAAAAGAGGAGCTTCATAATGAGAATTTAATTTACCCCTCAAAGCAGGTTCAGTTAATTCGGTTAAAGAATTCTGGGAACTCTCAAGGGTGGACACTAGACCAATTGACTGAATATTTAAAGATTCCTTTTTGTTCACATCACGCTGTCTCCTGAAACATTTCTCCGTAGTATGACCAAGCTTACTACAATAAGTACATTTACTTTTCTGAAATCTAGAGGTGAAGCTGGTATTTACTTCCTGAGAAACATCATCTTTATTCTCTTTCCTGTTACCTGTACTCTGAGTAGAGGCAACGTACTTACTCTCAGCTTTCCTTTTTTCTTTAGAATATCTCTTGTGAGTGAGAACATATTCATCAGCTAAAACTGCAGCATCAGACAAATTATCTATTCTTTTCTCATCAAGACATAGGCTTATATCTTTATTAATACACCTTTTGAAGTCCTCCATGAAAATCATCTACTTAAATTGATCAAAATCAGAATTTACATTCTTAGAATTGAACCACTGCTCTAACAGATCTTCTTTGATTTTTGGATACTCAAAATGGGATTGCTTATCTAGCTTATAAGTTGTCCTAAATTTTACTCTATAGGCTTCAGGAACAAGCTCATAGGCCATAAGAATCAAGCTCTTAACTACATCATAATTATCAGATTGATCCTGAGGCAAAGATGCCTAAGTTACTTGAGCTTTACCGGTGAGAACACTCTGTAGGAGTACTGGCCAATACTTTTTGGGCCAATTAAAACCTGTAGCTACCCTCTCAAACAACTGAAAATACTTTTTTAAATCAGATTCATTGAAAGGAGGGACAAGTTTAACATTTTTAGCCACATCAAAATCATCAGAGCTAGATGATCCAGTTCCACTTTGTTTCATGCCATACTCATGGTCTGCCTGAATCCTAGCAATTTCAATTTGTGCCTGTGCCTCCTGAATACGAGCCTGAGACTCAGCCTCCTTACCACGAGCCTCCTGCAGGGCTAGCTGTAACTTAGCTATTTCAATCTGCGTTTTCTCATCTGGAGGAGTTACATTAAACAAGCTTTTATTAATCATGTCAACAATTTGATCTTTAGAATGATGAGAGCGAACAGCAATTCCCAATTGTTGAGCAACAAGTTCATTCTTTGTTCTGTTTTCTACATCACACACTGTTTGCACATTTGACAAAAAATCTTTGGCTTCATCAAGAGTAGTAATAGTAGACATCATGAATAAATCACAGTCACAAAATATCAAGCAATATCCTTATGATAATATCCTGAATATCCTGATAAGAGGTCGCCAAATTTATGTTACGGAACAGGGAGAGATAATGAACACTTCAAGTGAGAATACTAAAATCACTACTGTCAAGCAAAGTTCCAGGTTCAAAACGAAAGAGTTAGGTAAAATTACAAGTTAAAGTTTAATGCTCAAACTAACAACTAAACATTCAGGACTCATAAGGATAATGTAATGGCAAAACAGGTTACATATAGGGTTAAGTGCAATAGCCTCTGTTAACATGAATTTAGCAAGAGCAAATTTATCTAAGTCAGCCCTCATAAATGAGAAAACCGGATAATGCTCAGTTAAAGCAAGATATTTTATTACAGATACAAAATATTATTAATAATGGCTGACATCAAAAACTCTACATGAATCACAAAAACCTTACCAGGCCTACGAATTAACACCTTAGGCCATACAGTACAAGAAAAATGGTAACAACACTTATACACAAATTATACAGCAGCTAGATGGCTGGAGACTTCCTGAGCACTCACAAAAATAATAATACACTATACAGGGGAGGACAGAGATGTGAACAAAGTGAGGAGTAGATCTAAGTGGCAATTAATGCAGAGACTGAGCTCATTATATAGGGGCCGGCAGAGCTTGATACAACTTGTAAGAAGGACGTGCAAATGAAGCCATAGGGGACAAAGCTTGACAATACTGCTCTGAACAACAGAAAGAACGACTTACTCTACTATAAGGGGGAGAAGGGGGGAGTGAGGTAGAACACGCAAGCCTGGTCACTATCGAAGCCACGAGGCGAATCGTGATCAAACATGCAGCATACTGTATGTTAGAACTATACAAAGGATGATGAAATCATAGGCTATGTAACAGTATTTATGAATGAAATTCGGGATGTGGAATGCTCTTGGAACGTGAAGATCTAAAACACGGCTCCTAGATATAAAACTGGAAGAAAGTTACTGCCCTTAGATGATTCTCTTTGGCATGGTGCATCAGGGAGGAAAGTAAAGGACATGCCTTAAGTGTGAAGTAAAGGCAGTAGAATAGTAAGCAAACTTTTACATCTGACAAGACACCTTAATTACTTCCATCAAGGATTGCACTGGTAATTAAATGGTTGCTTTCAGCTATGACCACAGGCGTTAGGTCTGATTAGGCATGTCAGGTGCCCAGGTTAGGTTTGGTCAGGTTATGTTAGATGTTAGGCTTACTTTTCTTGTAATGTGCTTTGAGCAACTAACGGCGGAAGGGGGGGGAGGGAGAGGCTGGAACAACCCAGAGCTGAGATTCATACACAAATTTCTGATCAACTTCCCTAACAGAACTCAGATTTGGTTTTGCAGGAAGAATGAGAGACACGGGGAGAATCTACGGTTGGCCAGCTCCATGCTGCCCGTATTGTTAGTCGCGTTTTCTGTCTTTCTTGTAGTTTTGTTGTTGTTGTTTAATAGTGGTTGGTACTTCTACCCTTCAGAATTAACCGATTCCTACCAAACCTGGACACAATGACCACAGAACAACCTAGTTGTGTCAGAAAGGCTTTGTTTGCTAGGCAACTACTCGTTGCCTAGCAACGGCCGAAAAAACGCATTTTCGTACTTTTCACGTTTTGAGCTGTAGAAGCATTACTAATGGACGTAAAAAACTGTTATTTCCATAGGCGTAATCTTTAGGTCATTCCCAATCTGAAGTGTGCCATCCGTATTTTCCCCTCTCTCCTCTAGTTTTCGAGCGGATACCCTGCAAGGATTGGCCTCATCGTCCCTAGCAGTCTTGTTTAATTGTGGCAGGCACTTCTACCATTCAAAATTAACCGATTCCAACCAAACCTGGACACAATGACCAGTCTATGACGTAGATGTGTCGGCAAGTTTACTTTTTTTTTGTTCAACTCTGGGCATAGACTTCACAGCCTGCTCCCAAGGCCCAGCAGTCCTCCTACATATCATACACCTGTACATGTCACCACTTCGGCGCTAACACCAACCGTCCATACTGAATACATGCTAGGGCTGTCTCATACAGGACTGGTGTATTGGTATTAGCGGGGGTATTTTTACGACATGTTGGAGGGTCTTCTGATGGATCGGTAAAGTCTGCTTTACATGAAATTCAAATCCTTAAACTGTTCCTTGTCCCAGCGGGGATTTGAACTTGGGTCCGGTAGAACCGCAGGTCACCTCTCTACCGATCGCCTCCACCATTGCCTAGCAACAACCCGCTTAACCCTTCCGTCGCCATGGGTTCTGAAATGGTCAGGACCCAGTGGCTTGCCCAGGCACTAGTTATTTCAGATTTCGAATATCAATTTTATTTTCTTACCAAATTGAAAAGAAACATCTGGAGCATCTGGCAATGCAATTATTATATTTCTAAACCCATCCTGCGTTTTGCAATGAAGCGCAAAAAAAATCGCAAAATGACCATGTACACTCGCTCCAGAAAGTATCGGTGCATAATGTGTGTTAAATATTATGACACACGGAACAAAGGAAACTGGAAATTGCGGTTCTGTCCTCCCACACGCAGGCATCTCTGACGATAGATGACTGCTATATCAGATACCTCTTATGTCCTTCATAATGAGTAGGCAATGGCCGTAAATGTTATAATATATACAGGTCTTAACGGGCTATCACTGTCACATGGTCAAATCATTCCGGATGGCATCGGACCCACAGTGCACCGATACTTTCTGGGGCGAGTGTACATCCCGGTGAAAGCATACAGAGGAGCGAAAAAAACATTGCACTACGAAATATCCATATTTTCATCTTCCCTCAAATTTCAGTGGTGCTGAAATTGTTTAAAACAACTACATATGCGTATTACGAACAAAATCAGTATTCATAATATGGGATGTTTCATTTAGAAAAAGGTATATTTTATATTTTTTTATGTTTATTGTGTTTACGCAAGTAGTGAGTTACTTCTTTTCTCTGGGTGGTTTAGTTTCTGTCCAAAGAGAGCCAAGAAATGGCATTTTTATACTCTAACCAGATGTGGGTCCTCCTTTGTGTGTAGGCTGAACTACAATGGCCGGCGTAGAGCTGGCCATTGTCGCCTACCGGCTTGTTTTCTTCTCTTCTCTGAACATCTTTTTGATAATGTTCCTTTCATAACTGAGATTTGTTTTTGTAGAAAAGAAAAGGACATGGAAAGCTTCTGGATTTTCGTAGATTGCCTTGCCCTGCCAGCAAACAACCTACAGTAATTTATCTCCTAACCATGATTTACCTTAAAAAAAAAAAAAAAAAAAAAGAGAGATGGGCAGATTCCACATCCGTTATTTGTCCTTCCTGCTACTAGCTTACGGTAACTTTCCTGCAAAGACCTTTTTTTCTTTTTCTTTTTTTTTTTTTTTTTAGGAGAAACGAGAGACAAAGATTCTACTTCGTAGCTTCTTGTAGTAGGTTTTGTAGATCAGTTATGCATTTATTGTACTCGTGGACGAGCTGTTGTTATACGTGAGTAGGTTTGTAAGTAGATAATCTTACTTCCCTTTGTCATGCAATGACAGGAGAGGTAAAGATGAGTATGGGATTATTTGTAATTTTCTTGTCTTGAAAAGATTAACTAAAGTTTCTCACACATGAGTGAAATGGAGTAAAGGACCGCTACCTACCTCCCAGACTGTCTCGCCAGACCCCTTTTCTTGCTGTCTCTCAATCTCGACCTCTCGCCCCTGTAGCTAGCCTCCTTCTGCCTCTCTAATTCCTCCTTTCTTGTCTAGGAGGGCTTGTGTCACGTGTACTGGTCATGTGTGAAGTTTCTAGAAGCCTGTGTGTCTCTGTGTATGTAGCATTTCCGGTGCACATCTGGCATTCCTTTACGTAAATCTTGCAGACACATTTCCTTTCCCACCTAGCTTGACTATCATGTTACATTTAAGACTACACATTTGTGTTCCTATCTATTATGATTTGTATTATTATAATATGGAGTCCTGACACTTTGCATGTAGGCTGAACTGCAGTGGCCGGTGTAGAGCTGGCCATCGTCGCCTACCGGCTTGTTTTCTTCTCCTCTGTGAACATCTTTTTGATAATGTTCCTTACGTAACTGAGATTTGTTTCTGCAGGAAAGAAAAGGACATGGAAAGCTTCTGGATTCCCGTAGCCTTCCTTGCCCTGCCAGCAAACAACCTACAATAACTTATTTCCTAACCATGATTTGCTTTACCTTCAAAAAAAAAAAAAAAAAAAAAAAAACGGGATATGGGTAGATTCCACAATTACCCTTTATTTGTCATTCCTGCTACGAGCTTACGGTAACTTTCCTGTAAAGATTTTTTTTTTTTTTGTTAGGAGAAACGAAAGAGAAAGATTCTACATTTTCCTTTCTTCTCTTTCTTGCAAATGTCATACTATTACATTTCTTTCAAAATTAAGATTTGCTTTGCGGGAAGAATATGCGACATGGGAGAATTTGTGCACTCAACTTTTTTACCGTCCAAGTGAATAACTGAAGATAATTTGCCTCTAAAGGTTTGTTTTTGCATGAAAGGAAAGCGATATAATATTCTGCACTCGCCTTTCTTTGTCCTTTCTGTAAAACAGTAGGACACTGTACTGACAATTTGGTTTATGCATTCTTGCCCACGTGTGCTTGGACACCACCAGACTGTACATGCACAAATACTTCGCTGGAAACCCTTTATGCGAAAGTTAGAAAAAAAAAAATGGTCGTAATTTACTCCCAAGGAATAAACAGACAAGATCGTATAGACTCCTCCCATGTCTCTTCCTTCTTTTTATAACAAATCTTGGCTAAGGCAGGGAATAGAAGCCAAGTTACTTGCACCAAATACCAGGAAATTAGAATGTGAAGACTTCCTGTATGTCGTGATCTGCAGGGGAACAAGGGGTGCAGAGTGCTTGTCTTCATCCTGCTGCTTTTCCTCCCAAAACAAGTCTTAGGTATTAGAGGGAACTGCTAAAAAATGTGTTTGTTCATCTCTGCCCAGGTGTTCAAGGAAACGTAAGGCATAACCTGACTACACACCTGACACCTAACTTCACTGTATTGAACTACACATCTGGCACCTGACTTCACTGCACTGAACACCCTGCATGTAAGAGTGGCCACCAGCGCCTTCCTAATTCCACACCCATCCTTTTGTTCAGGGTTAAGCAGCCACTTTTTACTTTGTGTAAATGTGTCTGCTATCTCCTTAGCTAACTTCTTTACTGCGATAATGATATATTCCTGCTATCTTCACACGAGTATACTGGCCTTTACGACTGACTTTCCCGGCAGCAGAGGTTAGGTGCAGCTATCACAGACCTCTTCAATTGATCAGTTTTTATCATACTCCATTCACCTCTAAACATTTATGTTAGGATTTACTAAATACGTTTCGAACTGATGACGTTAAATACAACCATCATTAACACATTCGGTATCAGATATCTTTCCATGGCTGAATATCGCCTAGAGGAAGCAAGAATATACTTTTTCAGAATACTGTACAAAGGGTTACGGGTTAAGACTTGGAATACTTTTACTTGTATTCTGATTGCCAACCAATTTTTTTTTTTTCATTCAGCTTAAACACGTACACTCGCTCCAGAAAGTATCGGTGCATTGTGAGTCCTAAACATTATGAAGGACACAAGAGGTATCTGATATAGCAGTCATCTATCGTCTGGGATGCCTGCATGGGGGAGGACAGAACCACAATTACCAGTTTCCTTTGTTCCGTGTGTCATAATATTTAACACATATTCTGCACCGATACTTTCTGGAGCGAGTGTACAGCTCAACGTCACCCCGGAGTAAAGGAGAGAGGTTCTTTCAAAATCCTTCATGGGATAACCCTATGGTTGGATGTATTAGATTCGTGACTACGAGTCGGAAGGCGAAGGGCGGTTCACTAAGCATATTTCCCCTCAAAATCCAAACGTGTAACACACTACAGCTGTGGGGGTTAAGTGGTTTTCTGTCTTCTACTAACCCTTGCCGGACGAGGGATCTCTTGACCATATTATTGTTACTGTCAGACAATTGTATTCAGCTTGGGCGTGACATACCGTCGCGTAAGTGTTAGCCCACTTACTATGGCAGGGTCTTCCCTGAGCTGTATAGTATCATATGACGATAATCGACATTTCAAAAACAAGACGTCATAATGATGGAGTTTATGGACAGATTTCAGCATGGTCTTGAATAAAGCAAAGAGTATACTTGCATCAGTATCCACAACTGTTTCGTCAATTTTGTTTATTTCCAAAGCTATTGTGTATTTCATCACATATAGCAACTCTTGTGTCGTTTCTCTTGTATATCACGTGTAAGCGAAATACAATAATGCCATTTTAATATGTATATATGCATAAAATCAGAGAAGTATGGTGATTGTTTATAGCTGTTGTTTTTGTGTAAGCTCTGATGATTATGTTGGACTCCAGGTTTCCAATCAATAACTTAGAATAGGGAGGACTTTATTATTTTTAGAGTCAAATTCATGTTAATGTAATATTTCGTTTAGCAAAATGTCATCCATGCCACGCCGGTTTTGATGTCATGAAGTATTTTCTGAACTGTCTGAAACAGCACACATTCACGTCTCATACACGCCTTGAAATTCAGCTCCTCCATGAAGTAAACCATTATCAGTTTTTTCTATCTTTTATTTTTCTTATATAAATACTATAAGTGAAAAATGAAGGAACCAGAGACAGAACCTTCAACAAGTTCTCCTCACCAGAGAATAACGAGCAAACGAATACCAAATATCAACATCCGTTCAGTTGAGTTGCCTGACGACAGTCTAATTAAGTGATGAGTGGTCAAAGGCAATGAAACACTGGTATCTATTATTTACAGGGCTATTATGAATTAGAGATTATAATCTATGTCATTATCTAGCGCCAGGGAGAGTAACTGATGTACAGTAGTATATATAGGTTTGAGACCCGTGTTCGAGAGGATGATTAGCTCCTAACTAAAATTGTCTACCTTAATTACTCTTGTTCAGTTGACGGACATAAATCTAAACACCCTCCCCCCCCTTCCTCCCCGCGTTCCCTTTCTATCTGTTTCCCAGTCAGCGGCCACCCAGCCGGAGTGCACGTGATGATGGCGGGCAACTAATTAGGCTAACTCAGTTTTTGCAGCTTGTCTGTCCTGTGGCTGCCGTGAAACACGTCAGTTTTAAACAAGGAGAATTATCCAGTGAATGGATGGTGTCAGCTAATTATGAACTGCTTATTATAAACCCACGATACACATGAGCCACATTTATTCGGAATTAGCAGAATTATTGATAATTTCACATTCAACTGACATGTTCATTATAATTTTTTATCAGCTGCTGAACGGATAATTAGATGATGCATTCATAAAAATTATGCTTATTTATAGCATCTCAAACTCCTGCTACGAGCAAAGGCAGATTCAGTACTTCAGTCCTTTTACCTTATCTTGGCCCAGATTTCTATCCTCCTGCAACTTATTTCATGTAGCCCCTTGGCAAAAAACATGATCCTACGGCTCTACATCATATCCATAGAACTGCTTGGTGATTAGCATTATAGTCAAGTGTTAATCTATTGTTACAACTCAGTATTCAATACGGAGATGGCAGATTTAGGCCAAGTTAAAAATAACAGAGTGCCATATTTCCACGAGTGACATTAGATGATTATGTCCACATGATGAAATCTGGATGACACTCAGGATATCCACTGTTAAGATAATCTCCTGATTCATACCATCCATTAATCAATCAATTGACCAACAAGGAAAAACCCATGTAGTAGCCCTTGATATTTCTAAAGCTTTTGACAGGATGTGGTACCGATCCCTGCTATCCAAACTCCCTTGCTATGGCCAATCATCTTTTGTTCCACTGATTTCTTCATATCTCAGTGACAGAAAAATAAGAGTAAAAAAGGAGATGATGTACATTATATTCCAATTTTCACTCAATTGATGTTGGCATGCCTCAAGGATCAGTTCTGGCTCCAACCCTATTCCTAGTTCATATTAATGATCTCTTATCTGTCACCCATAATCCCATTCACTCATATGCAGATTACTCAACATTTCAGTTCATTCATACTTAAACACACATTCACAAAGTTTAATATTTCCTACCCACAACTCTGTACAGCAGTCTCCGTAAATCAAGAATTATCAAAGATCACTGAATATGCACAAAATAACCTTGTCATATTTCTATCTATCTACTGCCATATGCCATTATCCTGTAAGGGGTCGCCATTTGACTCTGAGTTAGTTGTTTTACGGGAGGGGCACTAACCCTCCACCAACCCACTTATTGACACGTAGGGAGCACGTATGGTTTGGTTATATGGTTACCACCCAGCGTTGTAAATGGTTTCTTGACTTATAGGAAACATTAGGCTTGCACTCAATGTAAAGCCACCTGTAAAGGAAAGAAAAGCAATAAGAAGTGACAGGAAAGATGGGAGAAATAGGAAGAGAGGAGGGCAGGCACAAAAAAAGAATGATAAAGGCTAAGGAAGAAGTAGGCAGCACTACTTCAAGTGCATGGATGATGGTCGCCACCACCTACCACCTTGAATGCCAGTATAATCAAATATATACAATGAACTAACAGACAGATATTGCCCGATTCTTATATTACCTTCAGTGATATTAATATTTCAATCTCTGAAAGTACTGAAATTCTCGGTGTTTCATTTAACAATGCCCTCTGCTGGACCTCTCCTATTAGAACGCTTGCTAAGGCCGATTCAGAAAAACTTGGGTTATTGTACAAAGTCCGTAACTTCTTCATTGACGAGCAGTTAGCTATAATTTACAAGAGTCATGTGTGCTCTCAATTCGAATACTGCTAACCCTTGTGGAGTGGATGTGGAAAGGTTGCACTGAAACAACTGAAGAAAATTCAGAACAAAGCTGCTGAAATTATTAATAACCCAGCAATTACAAATGAACTACCTCCTCTACAAGTAAGGATGAATGTTGCCTCCCTTGCATTATTTTACAGATACTTTTATGGCAAATGCTCAGGCGAAACTGCATCCATTGTACCGCCTCTCCACCCCTTCCCTTGCACTATACGGGCATCTGGTATAACTCATGACTGGACTGTCAAACTGCCATATTGCAGAACTTCTTCTTATCAGAATTCTTTTATTCCCCGAAGTGAATCTCTTTGGAACTCGCTTCCCCAGACTGGTTTCCCCTCAAACTTCAACCTACGACAATTCTAGTCCAACTGTTACAGATTGTCTTTTATGTTTGAAGGACACTTGTACTCTGGCGTGCTTTTTTTTTTTTAATTCATTTTTTTCCTTCCTCTGTTCATCTATCTATCTACCTATTTATAAGTTGCTGCTCTACTTTTATCTTTTCCATACATTAAAAGAGATACAGTATGTGCTCATCAATACATGGTGTGAGGAAGACAGAGGGGAAGGGAGTAAAGTGGTGTCCACATCCAGCCAATCCATAGCATCAGGCAACAGAAAACGACTGTGAAAATCTAACCTGAGAATTGATCAGGTATTTCTATGGATCAGAATGAGAGCAGCAAGAATGAAATCCTAGTCTGAGAAGAACAGGTATAATTACGTGTCGAATCAAATGACAAATAAAATCTGGTGCGTTGTCAAGATGTGAGAGGGAGCGCAGCAGGTAGCCATAATGTTTATCCCCACCTGTGTTAGTTACATAAATCATATCTCCCGGTGCCGGTACAAGGCTTTAATGTTGCTTTCCTGAGACAGCGGCAGACTCTTAAGGGGTTCGCTTTGGTCTGCTTTATGGGTCGACAGTTAGAGAGTTGGGCCACAGGGAAGGCAGTGTATATCAGCCACTGGTACTGATAGCTTGGCATCCACACTACAGTAGTGATCTGCCGGACATTCCCACACACGGTACAAGAGGTTTTGAAGTACTGCAGGTCGTATTTATATAGCTGTTACGCATAAGGAGTGTGTGTGTGTGTGTGTGTGTGTGTGTGTGTGTGTGTGTGTGTGTGTGTGTGTGGAATATTCTCCTGCGCTGGAATGATGTACAGTCACCACCAAAAGTTAGTCCCTATCATCCAGTTATACAAGCCAAATGATGTTAACACAGATAAAACTTGTTGACTGGCATGGTTTAAATGGCTAACACTTAAGATACATGGTGAGAGATAAGCAATATTCAGCAATATTAATATGCAGCAAGCGAGTTAGTAATTATACTGAAGGTGTAATAAATTGGTACCAACGTTCTTAGCATCCCAGATATCAGGGACACAAATTATCCCCCATGTCTGCTTATCAAAGTTTTTTTTTTTTTTTTTATGCGAGGAAGAAGGAACCAAAGGCCATGAGCCCGCAATAACAGTTCCCTCCAAGAGAAAAACAAAATACAATAGAGAGCCAAATTCAAGATCCGATCATTTTGAGATGCCTGGACACTGCGTTTGAAAGACTGGAGATCATAGGCAGCAGGAAATACAGACAGAGGGAGACAGTTCCAGAGCTGATCTGTTGCATAAATGAAAGACTGGGAGTAACGGTAAACTCTTGCATTAGAGAGTTGGACAGAAAATGGATGAGAGTTTGCTGCTAGACGGGTGCTACGCGCCTGTCGTAGAGGTGGAGGAATGCATGCAGACAGTTCAGAGGAGCAGTGACCATTAAAGTAGCGATGGAAAAGAGATAAAGATGCAACAGTGCGGCGAAGAGACAGAGGTTGAAGGAAGTTAGTAAGAGGAGGAGGAGAGTTAATGAGACGAAAAGCCTTTGACTCCAGCCTATTGAGAAGAGCTGTATGTGGGGAGCCTCCCCACACATGAGAGTTGTACTCCACACAGGGGCGGATAAAACCCCTGTATAGAGGCAACAATTGTGCAAGGGTAAAGAAAGAGCAGAGTCGGCTTAGCACACCCAATCTCTTGGAAGCAGATTTTACAAGAGATGTAATATGATCTTTCCAAGATAAGTCCCGAGTAAATGAAACCCCAAGCATCTTCAAGGATGATGCAGGATTAAGCTGAATATTATTAAACATTAGTGGGTATACCTGTGGAAGATTTTGTCAGGTTGATTGGTGTAAGAACTGAGTCTTAGATGCATTAAAAACAACCAGATTATTTTTACCCAAGTCAGAGATATGAGCCAAGTCAGACATTAGGTGTGCCATAGCCTCATCCCTTGTTTGTTGAAGTAACTGTTGAGATGGGCGTTGCGGGAACCAAATGGAAAGGTGAAGGGTGGAGTCATCAGCGTATGAGTGGATAGGCTTAGATGTACAGCTTAGAAGATCATTGATGAATAAAAGGAAGAGAGTTGGTGATAGGACAGAGCCCTGAGGAACACCACTGTTGATAGATCTAGGAGAAGAACGATGGCCGTCTACAACAGCAGCTATAGAACGACCAGAAAGGAAGCTAGCGATGAAGGCACAGATAGAAGGATAGAAACCGTAGGAGGGCAGTTTGGAAATTAAATATTTATGCCAGGCTCGATCAAAAGCCTTTCAGATGTCAAGTGCAATGGCAAAGCTTTCGCCAAAGTCCCGAAAGGAGGATGACCAGGAGTCTGAAAGGTAGGTGAGAAGATCGCCAGTGAAGCGTCCCTGACGGAACCCGTACTGACAATCGGAAAGAAGGTTGTGATAGGAAAGATGCCTTAAAATTCTTCTATTGAGAATTGACTCGAAAACTTTTGAAATACAGGACGTTAAAGCAATTGGACAATAGCTGCAGGGTTGGGAGTGGTCACCCTTCTTTGGGACTGGCTGAATGAGAGCAAACTTCCAGCAAGAAGGAAAGGTACAAGTTGACACACAAAGGCGAAAGAGTTTGCCTAGGCAGGGTGTAAGCACAGAAGCACAGTTCTTGAGAACAACAGTAGGGACCCCATCAGGCCCATATGCCTTGTTAGTACTGAGGCCAGTGATGGCAGAAAATACATCAACTGAAGAAATTTTAATGTCAGCCATGTGGAAGTCAGAGGGGGGAAGTGATGGAGGAACAGCACCAGAATTGTCTAAGGTGGAATTGGAGGAGAAAGTCTGTGCGAAGAGATCTGCTTTATCAGTAGAAGAAATAGCTACAGAACCATCGGAGTAGAAAAGAGGAGAGAAGGATGATGAGGTAAAGTTGTTAGAAAGATTTTTGGCAAGGTGCCAGAAGGAACGGGAAGAATTCGAGTTGGAGAGTTGAGAGCATTTAGTATGGATGAAATTATTTTTAGTAGAGCGAAGAACAGACTTAGCACGATTCAGGGCAGAAACGTAAAGATGATGTGATTCAGGGGTGGGTTGGCTCCGGTACCTTTTGTAGGCCCTCTCCTTGTTGCGGACAGCATTAGAACAAGTGTGATTAAAACAAAGCTTTCTTACGTTAGTCAGAGGATATGAGAAAGGAATGTATGCTTCCATGCCTGAGAGAATAACCTCCGTAATGCGCAAGGCACACTCAGATGGCTCCCGGCCAAGGAAGCAATAATCATTCCAGGGAAAATCAAAGAAGTATTGCCTGAGGCCCTCCCAGTCTGTGGCTCCAAAATGCCACAGACGACGTTTCCCTGGAGGGTCCACAGGCTGTACCAGGGTGATAGGACAGGTTAAGGTAATAAGGTTGTGATCGGAGGAGCCCAACGGAGAGAAAAGATTAACAGAGTAAGCAGAAGGATTAGTTGTGAGGAAGAGGTCAAGTATGTTGGAGCTCTCTCCAAGGCGGTCAGGGATACGGGTAGGGTGCTGTACAAGCTGCTCTAGATCATTAAGGATAGAAAAGATGTAGGCTTGTTCACCAGGTGGATCCGTGAAAGGAGAGGAGAGCCAAAGGTGGTGGTGAACATTGAAATCTCCTAGGATGGAGATTTCAGAGAAAGGAGAAATGGATAGAATGTGTTCCATCGTAGAAGTAAGATGGTCGAAGAATTTTTGATAGTAGAATTAGGGGATAAGTAAACAGCACAGATAGATTTAGTCAGAGAATGACAGGAAAGCCGAAGCCAGAGTGTAGAGAATTCAGAAGAATCAAGTTCAGGAACACGAGAGCAAGATAAGTCGTTGCGTATATATACACAACAGCCACCTTTGGCTTTGAAATGAGTATAGAGAAAGTAGGAGGATACAGAAAAGGGTTTGCTGTCAGTTGCCTCAGACAGCTGAGTCTCAGTTAGAAAAAGAAGGTGAGGTTTAGAGGAGGAGAGGTGGTGCTCAACAGAGCGAAAGTTAGAGGAAAGGCCGCGAATGTTGCAGAAATGAAGAAGAAGAGAGTCAGACAGCGGTTCCAGGCACCTCGAGTCGTCACCGGGAGAGGGGCGGATGGTGGGGCATTTATGGTCCCCCCCACTGGGGACCCGAGGCTTGGTGATGAGACGCCATTTTAGTTGAATTTTGAATAGGAAGTGTAGTGTGTACTGTGCATGTAGTCTGGCGTAGATAGAGAAATTTGTACTGGAGAGCATGCTGGCCTACTCTGTGTAACTGACACACTGAAAAAGTTCAGCAAAGGGGGATGGTCAGGAACTAGTCTGAGGGCTGATGAAACGGGAGCTCCAGCACTCCCTGTCATCATCTTTCCATCCACCTCGGGAGTACTGCCCTGCTCGACTGGTGCTACACTGATAATTCCAGTGGTGAAGAGGAAGGCATGGCCCGTATGTCTGACCAACATGTACACAACGCCTACCATTAGTACCTTGGATCAGTTTGCAGCCAGCATTACAAAGTGCAAGTAATGGTGATACACAGAGACCAGAGACATTCTATCAAAAATATCAGATAATAATAATAATGATAACAGTAGTGATGATAGGAATAATAAAAATAATAATAATAATAACAATAATAATAATAATAATAATTTGTCTTCCCATTCCCGAATTAACTTAACCGCTTCAACTCAATGACGAATTTTGTTTTGTTGTTGCTAACTCCTGAAGATTTTATTCAGCTAATTAGACTTTCGGAACTGGAGGTGTTAGACACGGCCTTAATTAACCCCTTCATCACTGCCACAGATCCCTCCTGAGTTGAATTTGGTTGTCCTTATATAGCAAGAGTATCATTACAAATACGTCACCGAACAACAGAGGCTAAGCAAGTACACCAAAGTTCTTCAGAATTTCGTTATTATCACAAGACCCGGGAGGTGCGGACAAAACCCTGATATTTGATGGCGATTTCTTAGACACGTGATAGTCACTAAGTATGGCCTTTCTTTATTGTAGATGACCACATTCTGTATATGGACGCAAGCTGACCACATCTATCAGTTATGGTACCGGTGTTCCGTAAACCACCGTCAAAAATTTGCTAGTTTGCATACACCTACACGCACTGTGCTGTAATAGTACGGACATAGAATAAAAACTACAAACAGAATCCATCTACCTTTCCCGGAGACTGTGGTAGCGTAGCCCATCATGACAGGCTGAGGCTCCGACATGGCTTGTTCGTCACCCTGTAATAATCCTTCACGAATATTCACCAGTACCAGGTAAGCCAGTTTCTGAGGTTCACAACTGATTCAAATACACTGAAAGTTCTGATCCCGTGTAATCCTCCCACGTCACCACTTTAGCACTAATATCCAATCATCTCAGTTGTCGTACGTTAGGGATGTTACATCAGATGTCGTGTTATTGTGTTAAATGGGGTGTTTTGACCAAGAGTCGCTGGGACCACACTGGATACAGTGAACGCTCATACAGAGTTTAATACTTCCACTGCGATAGCCACACACATCAATGATTCACACTAACACAGAGTTCATTCAGCTGGGATAAATCTTAAGTTACTAAAGATTTAAAAACATTACGACCTTTTCACAGCATTGGTAGAACATTGGTATTAAATTCTGGTTAATGTCTGTCTGTATTATTTAACACAATCACAACGCAGTCAATAGGTTAACTCCTTACACCATTTGCTTTAAGTCAGAATCAAACCCAGGACCCCACACTGCCCAGTCCACCGCTCTGTTCACTTCACCGCAACATCATCATTACACCGGTGCCTTAGACATCGCGTCAGTCCGTCACAACATCAACACCAATACACCGGTGACTCACACATCGCGTCAGTCCGCCACAACGTCAACACCAATACACCAGTGACTCACACATCGCGTCAGTCCGCCACAACGTCAACACCAGTACACCGGTGACTCACACATCGCGTCAGTCCGCCACAACGTCAACACCAATACACCAGTGACTCACACATTGCGTCAGTCCGCCACAACGTCAACACCAGTACACCGGTGACTCACACATCGCGTCAGTCCGCCACAGCGTCTACACCAGTACACCGGTGACTCACACATTGCGTCAGTCCGCCACAGCGTCTACACCAGTACACCGGTGACTCACGCATCGTGTCAGTCCACCACAGCGTCTACACCAGTACACCGGTGACTCACACATCGCGTCAGTCTGCCACAGCGTCTACACCAGTACACCGGTGACTCACACATCGCGTCAGTCCGCCACAGCGTCTACACTAGTACACCGGTGACTCACGCATCGTGTCAGTCCGGCACAACGTCTGAGTGGAAACCAGAGAATGCACATCTAAAGCTCATAGCCAGTGGTTTATTTTATAATCTGAGGCCTCGAACTCACACAGCGAGACGAAAGCCTCCGTCTCATAGGCACATTTTGCCGCAACTGTCAGCGAATAATTTACTACCTCACATGTATTTCTGGAAATTTCTTGTCGTTCATGCAAAAATCGAGCAAATATGTTGGTTAACATGCCTTTTTTATGGTAAAGACGACGAGTCTATAGAGGCCGGAAAACAATGGAAAAATTATGATTAAAGGAAGTATCACATCAGCGTATAGTGAAAAGGAGAATACGCACATAAGTCATACCTACTGGATTTGATATCGTCTCTGAATATTACAAAAGCAATGAGAAATAATCTGACAGGAATTTAACTAAGTGATGCAATAGAAACAAATAATGCATGTTTGCTAGCCATATCCTCCCAGATGATCTTGTTGGAAGTGTATGCAGCCGTTACCACCTTTGATTTTCCATATATTTCCCTATTATCAGCTTCTCTCTGCTGAATCCAATTGCCTGCAGTCAGGAAGAACGTACAATCTGAAGTCTGAATATCATTATGCAAAAATTAGCCTAATAATAGCATGACTCTACTCTGATGGTTTTGTAGCTATTTCTTCTACTGATAAAGCAGATCTCTTCACACAGACTTTCTCCTCCAATTCCACCTTAGACGATTCTGGTGCTGTTCCTCCATCACTTCCCGCCTCTGACTTCCTCATGGCTGACATTAAAATTTCTTCAGCTGATGTATTTTCTGCCATCACTGGCCTCAATACTAACAAGGCATATGGGCCTGATGGAGTCCCTCCTGTTGTTCTCAAGAACTGTGCTTCTGTGCTTACACCCTGCCTAGGCAAACTCTTTCGTCTTTGTCTGTCAACTTGTACCTTTCCTTCTTGCTGGGAGTTTGCTCTCATTCAGCCAGTCCCAAAGAAGGGTGACCACTCCCAACCCTCCAACTATCGTCCAATTGCTTTAACATCCTGTATTTCAAAAGTTTTCGAGTCAATTCTCAATAGAAAAATTTTAAGGCATCTTTCCTATCACAACCTTCTTTCTGATCGTCAGTACGGGTTCCATCAGGGACGCTCCACGGGTGATCTTCTCACCTACCTTTCAGACTCCTGGTCATCCTCCTTTCGGGACTTTGGCGAAAGCTTTGCCTTTGCACTTGACATCTCAAAGGCTTTTGATCGAGTCTGGAATAAATCTTTAATTTCCAAACTGCCCTCTTACGGTTTTAATCCTTCTATCTGTGCCTTCATCTCTAGCTTCCTTTCTGGTCGTTCTATAGCTGCTGTTGTAGACGGCCATCGTTCTTCTCCTAGATCTATCAACAGTGGTGTTCCTCAGGGCTCTGTCCTATCACCAACTCATCCTTTTATTCATCAATGACCTTCTAAGCTGTACATCTAACCCTATCCACTCATGCGCTGATGACTCCACCCTTCACCTTTCCATTCGGTTCCCGCAACGCCCATCTCAGCAGTTACTTCAACAAACAAGGGATGAGGCTATGGCACACCTAATGTCTGACTTGGCTCGTATCTCTGACTGGGGTATAAATAATCTTGTTGTTTTTAATGCATCTAAGACTCAGTTCTTACACCTATCAACCCGTCTAAATCTTCCACAGGTATACCCACTAATATTTAATAATATTCAGCTTAATCCTGCATCATCCTTGAACATGAAGAGAGAACCTGTATTTTTACACAGGAAAAATCATCAGAGAAATTACCAATATGCCGGGAATCGAACCCAGGACTCTCAGGTGAGAGCCAGGCAGCATACCACTACACCACGACCAGGTCGTGGTGTAGTGGTATGCCGCCTGGCTCTCACCTGAGAGTCCTGGGTTCGATTCCCGGCATATTGGTAATTTCTCTGATCCTTGAACATGTTTGGGGTTTCATTTACTCAGGACTTATCTTGGAAAGATCATATTACATCTCTTGTAAAACCTGCTTCCAAGAGATTGGGTGTGCTAAGCCGACTCCATTCTTTCTTTACCCCTGCACAGTTGTTGACTCTATACAGGGGTTTTATCCGCCCCTGTGTGGAGTA
Organism: Coenobita brevimanus; assembly: GCF_032717465.1. Taxonomy (NCBI): domain Eukaryota; kingdom Metazoa; phylum Arthropoda; class Malacostraca; order Decapoda; family Coenobitidae; genus Coenobita; species Coenobita brevimanus. The sequence goes on along the minus strand of NC_137067.1, from coordinate 21,295,567 downwards.
CAACGCTCATGTGTGGGGAGGCTCCCCACATACAGCTCTTCTCAATAGGGTGGAGTCAAAAGCTTTTCGTCTCATTAACTCTCCCCCTCTTACTGACTCCCTTCAACCTCTGTCTCTTCGCCGCACTGTTGCATCTTTATCTCTTTTCTATTGCTACTTTAATGGTCAATGCTCCTCTGAACTGTCTGCATGAATTCCTCCACCTCTACGACGGGCGCACCCGTCTAGCAGCAAACTCTCATCCCTTTTCTGTCCAACTCTCTAATACAAGAGTTAACCGTTACTCCCAGTCCTTCATTTATGCAATAGGTCAACTCTGGAACTGTCTCCCTCTGTCTGTATTTCCTGCTGCCTATGATCTCCAGTCTTTCAAACGCAGTGTGTCCAGGCATCTCGAAATGAACGGATCTTGAATTTGGCTCTCTCTTGTATTTTGTTTTTCTCTTGGAGGGAACTGTTATTGCGGGCTCATGGCCTTTGGTTCCTTCTTCCTCGCATAAAAAAAAAAAAAAAAAAAAGACAGCATCGGTAGATCTTAACGAACTTTGACTTAACCACACAACCCAGCCTGGAGCGGTTGCCAAAGATGTACGAGTAGGAAGTGAACCCTCATTCTAAGTACCTTTGCCAAGGAAACGAGTCTGTGCGAGTCAGTCCGGCGGACCTGAGTTTCGCAGTTTGCTGCGTTTCATGTTTTTCACCATAAACTCACCCTAAAGTTCCATAATTAAAATTTCTTCCAAAAAAGTTCTGATTATTTATGCATATATGTAATTTAATTTTGACACTTTTCATTCATCACCCACTGGGCTCATTTGCTTTATTTTAGTTTTTTTTTTTATTTCCTAACCATTTTCTTTAATACACGATTATATACAACATATTACATTTAAAACCACAGTTTGATAGAGTTGTGAGTTAGGGATGTATGTATTACTATGTACAGATAATGTATGGTGATGCAGTGTATAGTGTGGTAGTGACAAGCTTCGCAGTAAGTGGTGCTGTAGTGTGAGACGTGGCTTTGTGTGGTATGATAATATTAGGTATGGCAGTGTGAGATGTGGCAGTGAGAGGTGTGACTGCGTATGGTGTGGCAGTGAGTGTGGTGTGGTAGTGAGAAGCGTGGTAGTAAGTGGTGCTATAGTGTGAGGCGTGGCAGTGTGTGGTATGGTGGTAGGAGGTATGGCAGCGTGACATGTGGCAATGAGAGGTGTGACTGTGTATGGTGTGGCAGTGGGATCTGTGACATTATGTGTAATGGAACAAGATGAGGATTTATGATTTCAAAAAAAAAATCGAATAACCTAAAGCTGTATGAAGTCCCGCAACACCAACAATATGAAGAAAAGATGTAGAAAAAACATTTATATCAAAGGATGTCTGCTGCATAGTGATAGTACTGATAACATGATTTAAATTCACAAGGACAGAGAGAAGATACGGGCAGACGGGTGTTTCTTTGTACTGCACTGTCTCCATGGTGTTTGTCACTCTCACTTTTGAACTATATTAGTGTTCGATGCTCGCTGTGCAAATTTATGCTGACAGACAACAAGCAGTTTTACTTAACTGAGGGAAGTTCCTAATGGCAAAGTACAAACCTATCATTGCTAACCCTTTCTGTGGCTGAGGCTTCTCATGATATTTTATTTCGAATATGAACTGACAATTTTACTCTGTCGAGTGAAGGCCAACTGACGCGTTAACAACCCGAAAGGATGATGGTGGACTGGCAGTGGGAGGTAGTTTCATCCATCAGTCCACTGGGTTTACATCCAGATGAGCCTCGGGCCACAGAATCAAGAAACACAAAGAAGAAAAACAACCTCCACAGTAGTCAGATATTAATACATGAAGAATCCCTTAAAAACAACACAAGACAAAAAAAGCCTTAAAGGGTAAAGTAATACAAGGTACGTAAGGGGAGCGAAGGACTGATACAAGACAGATGGTGAAGCAGAAAACAGTGGCACTAAACAGTGATATGGTGCAGGTAACGAGGCACAGTCGGTGAAACTGAAAATAGTGATAATAAACTATGATATCATGCAGGTAAAGTGATAACAAACAGTGATATGGTGTAGGTTAAGAGGTGAGGAGGACACACAAGGCACAGGCGGTGAAACAGAAGTTACTGGTAAAATTAGGGGATATGATGTAGGTAGTTACAGGAGGCGGTGATATGGTGTTGACAACCTTAGGACACAATGACATGATGTAGGTTTAGTTTCCTTCCTCATTCTCCCTCCATTTTAAAATCCATTCCTCTTTTCACTCTTTCCCCTTTTTCATTCTCTTGCCCTCGCTTTTGGTGGATCTGGTGGCTCATTGGTTAGCACATTTTGCTCACAGTTGGATGAACTCGTTTGAATCTCATGCCGGTCGGACTGTTTATGAAGCTTGTTTCTCCCTATCCCTGTTCACGCAGCAATACAACTGGGGACCTGGATGAAATCCTGACTGTTGCTTTTATATTCTAAGAGAAGACTGTGACTCAGCAGTACATTAGCTGTGTGGCTTAATGACCCTCGAGTAGTTTAACAGCATTAATCTAAGCGTCCATCTTTCCTGCCATGGCGGCTGGCCCAGCACTTAGCGTGTGTGGCATTAAACCATCGGTGACTTATTAACCGGGTGAGCAAGGCCACCTTAATGCGCATATAATGAATGCACAGGTAAAAAAGTGGCTCCATTAGCGATTATATTACCTGTTGAGGTGAGGCAGTGGGCAAGAATTACTAGCACCAACTGGGAGAAGGTGTGAGAGGTCAGACGCTAACGAGGGAGAGGGGCTGAAGGAGAAGGGAAGCTGGGAAAACAACATATTATGACAGGGGCAGGAGACACAATGAAAGGTAATGAATAAAGCTGGTGTAATTATTAAGTGGCAAAAACACAGGACGTATGAACACATAACAATCAGAAAGCATAAAACTATATTTAACGTTCTTAAAATATGAAGAAGTTAAACTTTTTTTTTTTAAATAGATAATGAACAGGAGGGAAAATCAAAGGGGAAAAAAATAAGTCCATGTGCCTAAAGGCATCCTCCATTCATAAAATATTTATAACAACCGGATTTGAACTGAAGTGGATCAAATATTTGTGGGAAACAACTCCCAGGAAGTGAATTCCAGAGAGTAGTAGTTCTGGGGATAAATGAATTTTGATAAGCAGTGGTTCTGCATTGCGGGGGTGTGAATTCATGGGCGCTCCCAGCTGCCCGAGTATTTCGGGAGAAAATGTGAAGGGGAGGAACAATTGAAGCCAGTTCGTCTGAACACTTACGGTAAAAATATCTAAAAAATAATGCTAAAAAAGCAACATCTCTACGTACTGATAATGGAGGAAGGTCTTGCGTGATGGCAGGATTATTGATTAATCTAATGGCTTTATTTTTGAATTTTGTCCAACTGCCTCAATGCAACCGCTCCACATCCACTCCACAGTGGTGAACAGTATTCGATCTGAGAACGCACATGACTTTTGTATATTGTGGCCATCTGCTCGTCAGTGAAGAAAACGAACTCTGTACAGAAGTTCCAATTTTTTGGAAGCATTTTTAGCAAGGGATTTAACATAAGCTGTCCAGATTAGGTTGAGGTTTAGAGTAACACCTAGGATATCAATTGTAGTGGATATGGGAATATTGACATCATTTAAAATTATGTGAGAGTCTGAGGGATTCTTTCTGTTGGAGAAATTAATGTATTTAGTTTTCTGAGCATTAAATGAGACCAGATTTGTTTGTCCCCATTGATTAATTTTAAAAAGGTCCTGGTTCAGAGAAATAGATGTGTTTATTTGGGAATTTATAATATCAAATTGTGTAAAGGAGGTACTAAATGTGAAAGAACTATGAAGGGTCGTGTCATCAGCATAAGAGTGTATTGGGTTGTGTGTGACAGATAGGTCATTTATATGAATGAGAAAGAGGGTTGGTGCCAAAACTGATCCCTGAGGTACGCCAGCACTTATGGAAAGAAACTGAGAATAAATACCATCTACCATAACCCGTATTTTCCTATTATGAAGGTAAAAAGAAATTAGAGGAACCAGTGACGCAAGGTCATAGTGTGAAATCTTAGACAATAAGGCCTGGTGCCATACTCTGTCAAATGCTTTTGATATATCTAGTGCTATTGTGTGTTTTACCATGTTGGTCTATTGTTTTGTTAATCTGATGGATAAGAAGGCAACGAATGTCTACAGTTGAACGTTCTTGTCTAAATCCATACTGCCGACCATTGATTAATTTATTGATTTCTCGATGCTTGATTATGTGTTTGTTAATTAGCCTCTCAGAAACTTTGCCAAGAATGGAAATTATTGCAATTGGTCTATAGTTTGATGGATCAGAAGTTGCCCCCTTTTTAGGAATAGGATGGATATTCGCTTCTTTCCAAGAGGCTGGAAAACTTGAGGTACGGATGCATAAGAGGAAAAATTTTGCCAATACAGGAGCCAACACTGAGGAGCAATTTTTAAGTACTATTGAAGGAATATCATCTAGACCAGTAGCTTTGTCGGGTGAGAGATTCTGTAATACAGCTTGTATGTATCTGGTGTGAATCTTGAAAGGAGGTATTTGAGGGGAATCAAAATCAAGTACAGGAATATTGTAATTTTCTGTATTTAGGGTTGAGTTTGTTGAAAAAAAATGTTAACAAGAAGTTTGGCTTTTCCACGTGGGTCACTTACTAGATTTCCATTGGGGGACTGTAACGGTGAAATGGAAGAGGTGGTAGTGAAGTTAGTGTTGAATGAATTGAGGGTTGGCCAGAATATTTTGTTATCATTTGGGTTGTTTAGTAGTTTGTTAGCTTGTCTATGCAGAAAGTTTGATTTAGAAAGATTGATGATAGTTTTAGCATGGTTTCTGATATTTCTATAATAGTTAAAGGCTTCTTTGGTTTTGGTCCTTGTATAAATGTTATAGACTAGATTATAGAAACCAGCATTGGAAAAAAAAACTATGAGAAAGAAATAAAAACGAACAACGAATGATTAGAGATTAGAGAAGGTAAAAACTAATTAATAATAATAATAATAATAATATAATAATAATAATAATAATAATACTATAATGGTGAAAAACGGGAAAATACAATAAGCAATTCAGAGGTAACAGTAGATGGGGAGAAGGTGCAGGAGGCGGGACGTAAAAGTCTGGAGGTGTTAATGGAGTGGGGTGAGGCGGAGGGCAACTGGGAATATAGTAATTTACAGAAATCACTGTTATAGATCACTGGTATACTGCACACTGCCAGACCCTTCTACATGCAATTGCAATATAAGCTGGGCAACCTGGTGAATTGGCTTAACAGATAGCACTGCAACTTCAATAGGCAACCTTTCTCCGATAACTGTAGATTTAATTGCAAGAATGAACGCTATAGCGGTAACATAAAACCAAAGCTTATAGTATTATCAAAAGGGTTGGGACAGTCATCATCATCATCATCATCATCATCATCATCATCATCCGCTTTTCCACCTAAAAACGAGGTGAGCTAAGATCCAGAAACAAAGATAAATTACGAAAGTGGGCGAATTATCAACAGCACGTCCAGTGAAATGAGTCAAACAATTATTCACACATAATACAAGCTCTTCAATCCTGCCTTTACATCACAGGCAAGAGGAAACAATACACTGTAATTAAAAACTAGTTTGGTTCTAATGTGATACCTTGATAATCGACGGACTGACTAGTAAATGACAAGTGTATATGAAGTTCATCTAATAAATTACCCAAAACAAATACTGGCTAATAGTTAGGTCTGTTAATGGGAGCAGGATAACAAGAGCTTAAGGATGTGTGAGGGAGTGTACGGTCCATCTCTCGGGGCTTGAGATTGATAATTATGTTTTTGTAGTTGCTCTTTCCATGTTCTGGATTCTGCCTCGACCCATCCATAAGTTCGAAATGACGACGACTACGACGACGACGATGGCGACGAAGATGATAAGGAGGAGAAGGATGAGGATGAGAATGATGATGAGGAGGAGAAGAATACCGTAGGCCTATGGTATTCACAATTCCGACAAAGTAGGAGAACCCAGCGGAATATATAAAGAAAAAACTATTATAAAGCAGATTGCAGTAAGCAATACTAAAATTAAAAGGCATTAAACAGTAATTACAAAATCTATGAGAAAAGATGTGGCGAAGGTGACGGGGTGCAGAAAAAATATGAGTGAAAGATGGAAAGCACTGTAAAGGGACAGACATGTAAGTGAAGGCAGGGTAAACCAAAGATGCCCACCTTTATTTTAACAAGGGTGGACACAATGGATCACAAACGGGTGTGAGACATGAGAAAAGTGACGGAGGACAGACGTGTGAGTGAAGGCATAGTGAACTAAAAACCATTAAAAAAAAAAAAAAAAAAAAAAAAGGTGAACCTAATGCAGAAGAGACAGGTTTGAGAGATGAGACAGTGAGGGAGGACAGACGTGTGAGTGAAGGCAGAGTAAACTAGACACACTGTAAAAACAAAAGCAGACTGAATGCACCAGAGACAGGCGTGAGCGATGACAGAGAGTGAGGGAGGACAGACGTGTGAGGAGGGCGGTGCTGGTGACTGATGAACCATCAGCAACAAACCTGACACCAGCCTGATGTGTGTTCCACCCATAACCATATAAGTTGGTGACAAATTTACTGCCTTGCTCCCCTCGGAGTGGATGAACTGAGCCGAAGTCCAACAGTGAGGTCCGGTGAGTTGACATGTACAATATATGCTTTTAACCCCTTCAGTTCGATGGCGTATTCGATTTATTCTTGCTAACTCCAGACGATGTTATTAATTTTTGGAAATACGTGCAACAGTGAAATGCGGTGTTTAGGATGTATCTAATCTCTCCTGCTCGAAAAGGCTCTGCAAAGCTGAATACAAACGCCTGGAGGCAGCAGGAATAAAATAATAGGTAGTTCAATTAAAGGAGTTAAGGCATAATAATGATGGTAACTTTACTAGCGCTTTATAATTTGGAACTAACATGCAGAAGGTAAGAACAGTGAGTAGTTTGCACTTCGTTGTCCAAAGAAGCGCATTTCTTTATTTTCCTAACTCGTAAGCTTCGACTGGCGACTTATTTCCTTACCCTGGTTAACGCCACACGATTATTCTCGGCACCTGAAAACTTCACCAGATCTAATGTTAAGGAATAACTGAGGTACTACAGCAGCTGTGTGTCCAGTATGTTCCTTTAATTCCTCTACACAAAAACTAATAACGCTGCATTTTTATAACGAATTTCTTAAAAGCTGCAGCCCGATGACAAGCACTTCACGTTTCCATTATCAAATATAAAAAGTATATCCTCTAACCCGAAAAAAATATCATAGTTAGTCGAAAGACAAAGAAAAATTGTACATCAAACTTACCCTCCACACCTTTTAGCACGGCATATTTTATGAAGCCTGGACATAACTGCCAGAACAACATCCTCACTACGCACGTTGCTATGTGACCATTCCACGTAAGCACATGACAAATACCTTACTGAACATGCGCAAGTGGATGCACATACACATTCATATATACAGGTGTGTGCTAAGGGCACATATGCTCGCTCGCCCGCGCACGCACGCACTCACGTACACGCGTACACACACACACACACACACACACACACACACACACACACACACAGCCGCAAACAACGACAAACAAACAACACCATAATCACCAGGAAGTAACAAGAACACTGTTAAAAAGGAGGTATCCTGAGGCCAGACTGATATTTCAGAATAAGAATATTGTGGCAACAAAGACAACTTATAAATAGACTGGCTGAGGCGACTAAGGAATAATTCTTCATCATGTACAATTTAATTGGCCAGTTTACAGTCCGGCCAGGGACTGGGGTTAGTGGTAGGTGGGCTGGCAGGGGCAGGGGCAGGTGGTGGCGGCGGCTGGATGGTGGGGTGGTGGTGGAAGGCTGACAGGGGCAGTTGGCGTTAGTGGTGACACGGGACACAAAGGTAGGATTTAATGGGAACTGAAATCACCAATGAGAGAGAGAGAGAGAGAGAGAGAGAGAGATAGGTAATACCTTAACAAGACCCTCAGGCAACACAGTAAATAAGGAAAGCGGCAATGCAGAGTGGGTAACAGGGCAGGTAATTAATCAGTTAAACGCCTTTGTCGGCGTGGTAAGAGCGAGGCCATTTAAATCCGAAAGCACTGAAGTGTCGCCTTACACCCCGAGGATGCCTAGAGTATGATGATGACTATCTACCTACCAAGTTTCATGCCTTTACGACAAACTGTCTGGCCTGTGGCCCACTTTTGAAGATTTTCGACATGCTGGACTTGGAGCGTGTCACGTGCCACGTGCACCGCCGGGGTGCGATAAAACCTGTCAAAAACAAATATTAAAGAATAGGGCTATCATATGGCGCAAACCATGCTGTGATAGGTCCTGTGGTTGCTGAGATATAGGCATCTCAAAAGCGTTATGGTCGGGCCGGGGCAGGGCCGGGTTGGGCCGCTCATTTGTGAGAAAATGCCTCTACTTGACCAGAGACTCGCACGGCCTTCTCCCTCGCTCGTAAACAGATACAGAGGCCAAAGAGAATAAACCAGGAAGGATATTAAAAGTTAAGCAACACATCGTGCAAAAGTCCCCTGCCCCCGGAAAATAACAAAACAAATACTTGTAAAAAAAAAAAAAATCTCTTATGACAATCATACAGACAAGTAGAAAAATATTTACAAGAATTATGCAAAGTACAATAATTACCAGCAGCCTCGTTTTATAGACACACTGTGGCCACTCAGACTCTCTCATTCTTAAAAATAACCTGGACTTAATTCACTGCAAACACGTAAACTCAGTCATCTACACCAAAACATACACCAACTCAATATTCACCAGTATCACCAAACATTCCCATGAATGATTTGGAGCCCCCCTCCTCCCCTCTCTCTCTCTCTCTCTCTCTCTTTCCATTCACATTCATTCATAACACATGGCAAAATGATAAGCAAAACAGCAACAAAGGCAACACAGGGTTTCTCCACTCCACTCACGTACCACTTTTCCCTCTCCCATTGCATCATACATTCACCACACACAGTCAGCCCAGCCTGATTCATAAACTGCACCATCATCCACATCCTCTCCATTCTGCAATGATATTTGTTTCGCTTTTTAGGTGGAAGGCACCGTCCTAATTCTCTTATTGTCAAGTATTCCACTGTTCATCCTCCAGTGACGAATGACCTTTGATTTCTTTCTCCTGCTACACGATTACTTATCTTTAGCCTAGAACTGGTCTCTCATTGTCGAAGGGCTAAATATCAGTGTGCGGTAACCTAAAAATGACTGCAGAAATCGTTACTAGTGTATTTTTGTCAGCGTCAGACGGCTTTCATTTGCTTAGGATGGCCTCTCGTCGTCTAAGACATTAAATTGTCTCCAGTATTCCTCTAACAGCGATAGAAATCTTCGTTCTATTGTTCTAACTGCCATCACACGATTTAATTCAGTTTAGGAATGACACCATATCATTTAAATATTAAAAATAATTGCTCCCGTGACAAATCAGATATACGAGTATTCACCTTATCATTTATTCTCCATACACAATCTGGACTTTAGATATCCCCTGTTAAGCCATGTTACACTGACCACTAGTGATACTTAGGCCACACATCAACTCATCACTCATGGTAAAAAAATACAAAAACAGTATCTGTGAACATCTCCCCCAGGATTCATTAACATCTATCTATCTATCTATTGCCAGACGCCATAATCCCGTAAGGGGTGGCCACCTGACTTTGAGTTACCTATTTTACAGGGAGGGGCACTAACCCTCCACCAACCCACTTGCTGACACGTAGGGAGCACGTATGGGTTGGTTATATGGTAACCACCCAGCGTTGTAAATGGTTTCTTGGCTTACAGGAAACCATTTGGCTTGTCACTCAAATGTAAAGCCACCTGTGAAGGAAAGAAAAGCAATGAGAAGTGACAGGAAAGATGGGAGAAATAGGAAGAGAGGACAGACACAGAAAAAGAATGATAAAGGCTAAGGAAGAGGTAGGTAGCACTACATCAAGTGAGTGGATGATGGTCGCCACCACCTACCAGATTATTACCCAAGTGCTAAAATATGGTGCTGATCTCAGTGACGTGCCTTGGAAATGATGCTGGGCAGTAGTACTGTACTTTTGTCTTACCAAGTTTAGGAAATATCATTCATCCATCCATCACCCAATCCTACGTTGCCCCATGAGGAGCGTAGGAGCCCGGGCCTAGGCAGATGGTCCTGACATTTAAGATGAGAGTGACCAGCCTCACTCATCCCTGAGTGGCATAACGTGAGCAATAAACCCCAACCACCCCATGGACATAAACCTTCGCCAGCTCAGTCCGACTGGAGCGCAATAATTACCCACTAAACCACCAGGCGCCAAAATTTGGTTATATGGTTACCACCCAGCATTGTAAATGGTTTCTTGGTGTACGGGAATCCAATTTGGCTTGTCACTCAGTGTAAAGTCACCCACAGGCAGAAGGAAGAGGAAAGAATGATGGAAAGAAAGACGGAGGAGGGAGCGTAAAGTCACCCGACGGCAGAAGGACGAGGAAAGACTGAAGGAAAGAAAGACAGAAGAGGATGGAAGGAAAGAAGGATGGAGGAGAGGAAAGGGCAGACACCCGAGAGCAGCACTACATCGAGCAAGTGGATGGTGAGCGCCCCCACCTACCACAACATACCATTCAGATTTGGGAGGAAAAATCATCCACTTATCCAGTTACCCACCCCCAGTCACGCAAAATACTTCACCCTTACCCATTCATGTCCAAAACCCTCACTCATTCACATTCTCTTCCACCTTGTCTGGCCGTTATCTAAAAAAGGAGTCATTCACAACATGATGGGTGTACAACTTCACCCACTCGTATATTACACCACCCACCCTAACCTATGCCTTCCAACCCTTACCTAAACCCTCACCCCGTCCCTCTGTCCCTCACATATACCCAACCACCCATACCCACACCCACCCACCCTCAACTAAAGCCTAATTCACACTCTTCCCTACACCCGTCCCCCAGACCCACACCCACCCACCCTCATCCAAACCCCCTCGTGTCAACCTGGACTGGGTATGGAGGAAGTGGGTGGGCCGAAATTCCGTTCCCTTGCAAGCGTCGTGTAATCCCTCCTTTGTTATCGCCACTACGGATATCACAGTCAATTATTACGACGTGGGAACCTTGCTAGTTTCGGTGGTCGACCTTGGACACTCTTGTAACCACACACTAACCTTGGTAAAGTTACTGGGAGGCTGAAAGGGTAGGACAGACACAAGGAGGAGGGTAGGACAGGCACAAGGAGGAAAGTAGAACACACACAAGGAGGAGGGTAGGACAGACAGAAGGAGCAGGGTAGGACAGATGCAAGGAGGAGGGTACGACAGACACAATGTACAGACAGTGAGAGAGAAGATAGTCGCAGTAGGCTGTGGTACAGTGAAGGTTAGGAGAAGGGTAGGATAAATACAGGTACACACACTGTCAAAGAAGATAGTTGGTAGTACACAGTGGTAAGGTAAAGGTCTGATTTTTTTTTTCTTAAATGTTATGGACAGGTGTTAGCTTATGAACGTCCCTGACCCCACCACGTTCTCAGCTGCCCTCAACTGCCCTCTCAGTGACACCCTGCCATTACAGATTTACAGCCTCTTCAGTCTGGTTCAGCCTTCTTTCTCTGGTTCCATCACGCTTGCTCAGTACACTCACATTGACCCTCGTCATCCTCCCACTCCTGCATCACACAATCATTATTCCTGCGTTCACCCTATCCTTAGATCCCACACAGTCGTTCTCATTTCGTACATCTTCTACAGCCTATGCCACACTCTGAGCACACCCTGTGACACAAGCCAGATGCACAGCAGCAAAATTTCTATAGAAATCAGCAGGTTCGTGGAGACTATATCTCAGACAATGACAGACCGCCCATGACGGAATAAATAGTCTGGAGATAGTAAGCAATATATATATATATATATATATATATATATATATATATATATATATATATATATATATATATATATATATATAAAATGTCATCATTAGAGAGTTACTGGAGACTACTACTAACTCTTGCACGATAAAAGGCTACTTGTACGCTGAACACATTTGTCTTGTAATACCAAGATTATAACAGGCATATCCCATCGCATGGTTAACCCTTTTAGAAGCACGATGCTGTCTCGGATAATATTTTTTATATTGCCAAATGATTTAGTTTAGCTTATGAGAGGTTTTTCGAAGTGGAGCGGATAGATGTAGCTTGTACTTTATTTTCTTGCGTCTACCAGACTATTTTCTTCAGCTTATCGGAGCCTCCTGTTAGTGAATGATGTATAAAATTTCTCAGCTTCACAGCTTATGTAGTGAAGGATGTCTTAAAGCTCTCAAGTTCGTAGTTTCTCCTAACTTCAGTAAAATCGCGGGACCCGGCAATCATGAAGCAGTATGACGTCACTGAACTGAAGGAGTCAGTGTTATACCCACGCACCTCAGTTCAAAGAAAAAACAACAACAGCGGATAGAAAGGGTGAAAAAATAATGAAGTTACTTGAGATCTTGTCTTTAAATAACTAATGAACGGGATGAAAACACGTGAGTAAACAACGAAACGAAGAAAAAATGGACTTACATGAGATCTATCGATAGTTGTTAATGAACAGGATGAAAAAACAGATCAGTAAACAAGTAAGTAAAGATGGAAGGTGGCAGTGTGAAGGAAAGGATGTATGCTGGGCAGCGTATTCATCGGTTCAGGACGTGAAAAATATAATCGATTTGATTCTGGCTTCTGTGCAACTGTCAGGACTCCATATTATAATTACAAATCATAATAGATAGATAGATAAATAGATAGAGAGAGAGACAGATAGAAGCAGGGAGTCAGATGATGAGAAGGTATTGTGTCTGCGAGAATCGAGCAATGCTAAACATGCTTACACACTCTTAACTCAAGGAATGCTTATTAGGCACACGACAGCACCTAGTGACCATACACACACATACACACATACTCACACACAGGCTTCTAGAACTTTCCACTCACAAGGAACACACGTGATACAACCCCTGCTACACCAGAATTTAGGAAAGAGAGCTCAGAAGGAGGTTAGCCACAGAACAGGCAGGAGCAGAAGGAGAGAGGCCTTAGAAGAGACAGGTCGCAGGGAGAAGGGCTTGGTAACTTGAGAGAGAGACAGAGAGAGCGAGACAGAGAGATAGCTAGCGGGACTGGACTCTATACTTCGCTCTGTGTGAGAGACTTGTTAATATTTCCAAGACAAATAAAAATAGTCCCATACTATTCTTTACCTCTCCTATCACTACATGACAAATGGGAAAGAAGATTATCTACTACAAGCTACTCCAGTATAATAACCGCTCGTCCACAAGTCTAATATATATATAACTCAACTACAAGTAACCACAAAGGAATCACAAAGTCTTTTATGACATTTAGTCTTTTATGACATTTGGTAGCAGCGAATCTACGGACATCGTCTCCAAATTAAAAGCAAATTTCTACAAAAGCAGGCGAGACTCTACAAGATTAGCTTCAGTTCTACAAGTGAATTCCTACAAAATACAGCCTACAATGCAAATAGCCTACAAGTCTACAAAACAACTCTATAATCTTCACGTAACTTCAAGCAGCAACAAGAAGAATATAAAACAAATCAAGTAAAGAAGAGGAAAGACCAAAGCAACAAGCACACAAACCCCCACCACTCTCTCCCGCCTACCTCCATCGCTGACGCAGAGGTCAAGACATGCAGCAAAACACCAGAGCCACATTTATAACGCATCTTACTCATCTTCACTCAAGTTACTCATCTCTACTCGTTTACTCACCACAGCTACCAGTGTGGGAAGTTGATGTCACCATACGTGTGCTGAGACAACGCAAAGCCGTGTGTCTGACACCCCACAACACGCCAATCAACCCGTGAAGAACAACGCTATCACCACGTGCAACACCACCCACACCATTCCCACCACGGTAAAAATTAGTGAGTTACATAGTTACTTCATTTATACAATACACAGTGATAGACAATAAGCTTCTGCACAAACATATAAAACGTGCTGTATAGTTACAGCTTAAATACACATACTTACTTATCTGCATAACTCAAACACTAAATAATCACCAACAATAAATATAACATTTATTTACTACCAACGAGTGTTACCATTTATACCTACATAAAATACGTGTTTCATACATACAGCTATACATTATTACGTCTACAAAGTAATAAAGAAAATATACCATCACAGTTACTCAGTGAGCAATTAAAAGAGCTGTAAAAAAAAAAAAATGGCCAACACAAACGACGTTAGCAAGAGTGAACATCTTCAACACAATCGTGAAGACAACGATTTCCACACAGTGCTGACACACATATTACCCACGATAGGTACAAGTGAACAATAAGTCAGTGTATATAGTTCATACTGTATATAGTGTATATATATTTTTTTATATAAAATAACAAAATATGGGACTATATAATATCATTTTCAATAATATCTGTGCAATATAAACTAAACTTTAAAAAAGTATCCTAAGGAAATTAGCCAGTAATTATGCAACCATGAACAACATGGAAAAAGCGTACACAAGCGAAGAAAAACAAACTATAGAAAATCAATACATAGAAAAAAAAAAGTAAGAAAGAAAAAAGAGAAATAGAGTAAGATCACATAACAAACAAATGAAAATAAGTGTAAGTGTTACTACATATGCCAAAATACCACATAAACTACAAACAAAAAAAGGAAATTGTTGTCTCCACAAACAAGTGGCATGACACATCATCACTATCATCGACAGCAGCATATGTTAGGACTGCAATTACTACAATTATGTAACGACAAACGATTGCATTATGTTACACTTGCTACAATTATGTAACTACAAACGATATGTAACAATTATGTAACTACAAACAATATGTAACAATTATGTAACGACAAACGATTGCATTATGTTACACTTTGCCAGTTAACAGTTGCATTAACAAGATGTAACTTTTATGTAATTTTAACTACAATTATGTAACTACAAACAATATGCAACAAATATGTAACGACAAACGATTGCATTATGTTACACTTTGCAAATTAACAGTTGCATTAACAAGATGTAACTTTTATGTAACTTTAACTACAATTATAAGGCCAAGACACTTATGTAATAGTTGCATTAACAAAACGTAACTACAGTTATAAGGCCAACACAGTTATGCATTTCACTACAATAACCCAAGAACATACTGTAATACAGTTAAATAATTTACTTTAATGCATTTATTCAAATATGTATACAACTTGTTTAAAATGTAATATTACTGAATAATCACTATTTACTATAAGTATTATATGTATACAATATTCATACAATTATGTTACTTTTACAATATTATGTATTTCATTTAATTAGCTTATAAGTTCATTATAATATGTATATAATATGTATTAATAATTATGACTTAACTGTCAATGATAGTTGCTGTCGGAGGTCCTTCAGCTGCGTGTACCGAGCAATATGTTAGGACTCCATATTATAATTACAAATCATAATAGATAGATAGATAAATCGATAGATAGAGAGACAGATAGAAGCAGGGAGTCAGATGATGAGAAGGTATTGTGTCTGCGAGAATCGAGCAATGCTAAACATGCTTACACACTCTTAACTCAAGGAATGCTTATTAGGCACACGACAGCGCCTAGTGACCATACACACACATACACACATACTCACACACAGGCTTCTAGAACTTTCCACTCACAAGGAACACACGTGATACAACCCCTGCTACACCAGAATTTAGGAAAAAGAGCTCAGAAGGAGGTTAGCCACAGAACAGGCAGGAGCAGAAGGAGAGAGGCCTTAGAAGAGACAGGTCGCAGGGAGAAGGGCTTGGTAACTTGAGAGAGAGACAGAGAGAGCGAGACAGAGAGATAGCTAGCGGGACTGGACTCTATACTTCGCTCTGTGTGAGAGACTTGTTAATATTTCCAAAACAAATAAAAATAGTCCCATACATTCTTTACCTCTCCTGTCACTACATGACAAATGGGAAAGAAGATTATCTACTACAAGCTACTCCAGTATAATAACCGCTCGTCCACAAGTCTAATATATATATAACTCAACTACAAGTAACCACAAAGGAACCACAAAGTCTTTTATGACATTTAGTCTTTTATGACACAACCATCTTATTCATCCTAGTAGAGTCCTTTTGTCGTCACTTTGATGGCGTCTTTACCATTTGATACATTCTGTCTCCAGACAATTGTATTCAGCTCAAGACGCTTTTGGAACTATAGGGGTTAGATACAGCGCTTAAGAACTCCTTTGCTGGTTGTGATTTTCCTAAGCTGCATAAAGTGCCTTGGTTGTTTCCAGAATGAAATGGAAATGATGTCATTATACTGAAATGGTGTGTGTGTGTGTGTGTGTGTGTGTGTGTGTGTGTGTGTGTGTGTGTGTGTGTGAGAGAGAGAGAGAGAGAGAGAGAGAGAGAGAGAGAGAGAGAGAGAGAGAGAGAGAATGTGTGTGTGTGTGTGTGTGTGTGTGTGTGTGTGTGTGAGAGAGAGAGAGAGAGAGAGAGAGAGAGAGAGAGAGACGAAAAGTGCAAGGCAACTCTGAACGGAGTGGGGAGACAAGTCATGAGTGCTGGAGAGGCAGACAAATGGGGGATGCGATGGAGACAACAGGTGATTTAGACTGATGTGTAGATGAGGCCAGGGAACATGTGAGGGATGGATGGCCCGAGAGATGGATGATTGGCGCAGATGGAAAGACGACTGTTTGATGGTTAGATAAAGAATGGATGGATAGGCATGGAGGGCAATGACGGATGAAGAGATGGAGAGGAAATGACCGAAGAGGAACCAGTACAGATGATTAAGAAAGAAAAAATATAGTTGATATATTGATGGTAAAAAAACATGAATGGGAAAGATAGGAAGGGACGCCTCATTGATTACATATAGAATGAATGAGTGGATATGTGAACGAATGATGGATGAAAGAATGCGGGGAAAAGTGATCGAGGAATTGCCAAATCTGATGACGATTAATGCTTAAATAAAGGTAACAAACATATGAACAAAGAGTTGAATTAAAAACGAAATGACATGATTAGATAAGAATTAGATGGATGAACCTAAGAGGAAACGATTGTTGAAGGAACTGAAAGGAATGTGGTGGAAGAATATCCTGAACTGATGGTTATGTAAGCTAAAGAATAGGTAACAAATGGCTGAGTGAGAAAAACAATGAGAGGATGAAGGGATGGGTGTTGAATTAGATTTATGGTGGAGCGGTGAGAGGGCATAGAAGAGGCACGGAGTTACTGATACAACGGATATATAAACCAAAGAAAGAGGGAGGACGTACAACAGGAAGGAGATAGTTTTATGATTGTGTTGGTGGGTAGGTATGAGTCTGGACATAGTAGACAAATCAATGGATGAAAGGGGGAGGAGGGTGTTAGGATGGAAGACCAACGAAACTGATGACGGGGGAGTAAGAGGGATGGAAGAGGAATGACTGCATGTGTGATGTGGATGAGTGAAAGTATGAATAGAACCGATTCATTAATGGGAAGTGATGAGGTGGAAAATGGATGACCAGACGTGTGTTGATCGTTGAGGACTTGGAGAGAATTAATGCACCAGCTAATGGAAGGGGAGGCTGTGGGATGGGAGAGGGATAACTGGATATGTGATGTTGATGGGTGGTAGGTGGTGGCCTGAATCCATCGCTCTATCTCCCCGTCATGCTGGCTTACTCCTGCATAAGCAAGGGCTGCCTGGGTGGTCTGCACGCACTCAACGCAACCACGTTTCCCACGCCCTTCCTCATGCCATCCCACTCACACATTCGCCTAATTGTCTAATGGTCCTATTACCTACGTCATTCCAGTCAGTGATACCCGTTTGCAGAAGAAAATCGTCTGACAAGAGTAAAGTGATGGTTATTAAGAAGGTGATTTACAGTGTATATGTTGGTGAATGGAAAGACGCAAACTGATGGAATGTTTAAGTACTGGGGGGCTGTGATAAGTCAACCTGCTCTGTTTTGTATCATGTGATCCATAAAAAAATTAACGCATTACTATACACTTATGAGAATAATTGAAAGGAATACTTCTGTACAAATAAAGTTCAATACCTATTTACATTCGAAATTTCCGTATTATGTAAATAGATAATTTATATCAAAAATTACCTAATGTATGTGTAATTTATATCGTCTGCATCCCTCTAAAATGTTCATGGTTTTGAACCCAGTGCATCTATGTATTTATGTAAGAGACAGGCAACTGAGAAGGAAGTGAAGAGTACAACGGCCCAAAGCAATGACATGGCTGGTGCTGTAGAAGGTCTGAGACGGAAGAGACTACAGAATGCAGACTGTGAAGCAGAACTGCATAAATGTGTGATGGTGCCCTCATTAATGTATAGGTGAGAGATCCGGGTATGACGTGAGTATTAAAATTCAGGGTGAGAGCAGTAATACCAGGATAGTAAATGAATGAATGCGGGTTGTTTAGGATGAATAGGATAAAGACAAATATTAAACATGTGGAGTAAAAAAGTCAATTAATTGTCGGGTACAGGAGAAAATACTTACACGAGAAGGGATGAAATGTAGTGAAAAAAGGCATACGAGTATGTGAGCGAGCCTGAAGGTGGGAGAGGGCGTCAAATGAGGGTGACTGAATGAACAGTCGAGATGGGGAAGTTGGGAAGAAAATAGACTAACATAAGAAAGAAAGACAAATATAGATAGGTACAGAAGATGATAGACAGATGTATCTTAATTAACCACAAATTTACATGAATGGATGAATAACTATGGAGACAGGCATGACGGGTTTTTCGTGGTCAACGGAAGAGTCTCTACAACCACAATACTGTACTTATCGGCTGGTCTATGGGGTGTAGCCGAGAAAATGGAGTGTTTGATGGATGACAGGAATAGACACGGTTATAGACAGACAGGTAGATCGATAGATAGATACAGAAAGATCGATTAATATATATAAATGATACACAAAGATTTTTATACTAAATTTGTGTTTATTGTTAGCATAAAAAAGTTTGGACCCCAGTCTGACCCATGGTGTATCTTCCCAAAACAAAATTTCAGTATATGAACAACTTTCTTACATCTGAACAATTTACGGCATTATAAGACCAGGACACGCTACACAAATTCAATAGCTCAATAAAATCCTATTTAACTTTTAGCACATTTGATATCAATTCTGTCCTGTATTTTACCCCTGGGGGTAGGAGGGTTTCAAGAATACTCCCCCAATATCCCTGCTTGTCGTACGAGGCGACTAAAAGGGTTGGTGGTGGGTTAGTGTCCCACCCAGTAAAAAGAACTAACTAAACAAGCGAATAAAGCGCCTCGGACCAGGACGGACCATACGTTGACGACTAAGGAACGGACAAAGGACATTCTGAGGGTGGGAACATGGAATGTGAGAGGAGTGAATGATGAAGTGAAAGAGAGAGAGATTGTTCAGGTGCTTGAGGATGCAAGAGTGGATATATGTGGATTGACTGAAACTAAATGGGAAGGTGAAAGGGTGAAAGAATGGGAATATGGTTTAGGTATATGTGCGGGAGTTAATGAGAATGAGAGGGCAAGAGAGGGAGTATGTCTGATGATAAGCAAGCAGTGGAAGGAGAATATAAGAGAGTATGGAACAGTGGGTGCAAGGACTGTATGGGTGAGGATGAAAGTAGGTATACAAGCGTGGGCGATTGTATGTGTGTATGCTCCGACAGACGACCGAGTGGCAAGAGTGAAAGATGAGATTTGGCAGAGAGTAGAAGCATGTATGGACAAATTTGAGAGGAGCGAGAAAGTGCTTTTGATTGGAGACATGAATGGCAAAGTTGGGAATATATGAGTGGATGGAGTGGTTGGTCAGTGGGGTGTGCCAGCTGACGTAGATGGGAATGGTAATGCTTTGGTGGACATCTGTGCTGGTAAGGGGTTGGCAATAGCCAACACCTACTTTCGACATAAGATGATCCACCGGTGTACATGGAGAGTAATGAGGAGGATGGATGGTGAACTTGTTGAACGAAAGGCAATGATAGACTAAGTGTGTGTGGATGAGCGAATGAGAAGACAAGTGTTGGACGCAAGAGTGTGGAGAGGGTGGGGGAATGGAGTCTCGGACCATCACTTAGTGATGGCCAAGGTAAAGCTGCAAAGAAAATGGTTGAGGAGACGAAGGGGAAGACAGGAGGAAACAGCTCCTGTGAGAAGAGTGGAGAATTTGCAAGATAGTGAGAAAATGGCAGAGTATAAGAGCATAATGGAAGAAAGATTGGGAAGGTATGAGCTAGAGCAGAAGGAAGGGGTAGAAGACGTATGTAAGATATTTACGGAAGAGATAGGCGCGGTGTGTGAGGTGGTTTGTGGAGTGAGGAGGAGATGCAAGGGTGTGCAAGGGACAGCATGGTGAAATGATGATGTGAAACGAGCTGTGGAACAAAAGAAGAAGGCATATAGTGAATGGTTAGCGAGTAGAGGTAGGGGAGAAGATGAGAGAGAGAGAGAAGAGAGAGGTATATGTGAGTAAGTGAAGGGAGGTGAAGAGACTGGTGAAGGAGAGTAAGAAGAAAGTGGATGAAGACTTTGGGAGGAATCTGAGTGTGAAATGGAAGGAGAGTAAGAAATTGTTTTGGAAGGAGGGAAAGAAAGTAAGGCAGTGTGAAAGGGGAAAGAGTAGAGGAGTGAAAGATAGGAATAATAGAATGTTGGTGGAGAAGAGAGAGAAATTGAGGAGATGGAAGGAGCACTTTGAGGATTTGTTGAATGTAGAGAGTGACAGCAGTGCGAGTATAAGTGGTTGGGGAATGGCTGGGAGAAGAAGAAATGAGAGGAGGGAGGAAGAGATCGGTAGGACGGAAGTAGTGGAAGCAATGAAGAAGATCAAGTTGGGAAAGGCCCCAGGAACTGATGGAGTGTGTGGTGAAATGCTGAGGTATGGGGGTGAGATTGTTGTGGAGTGGATATGGAAGTTGTGTAGATTGGCTTGGGAAGAGGGAAGGGTTCCAGAGGACTAGAAATCAGGTATAATTGTTCCTTTATATAAATGAAAAGGGGAGAGAGAAGTATGTGGTAACCATAGGGGTATTTGCCTTCTTAGTGTGACTGGTAAAATATATGATAGAATACTTATTGATAAGGTTAGGCATATGACAGAGGAGCTAGTTGGAGAAGAACAAGGGGGATTTAGGAGGGGAAAAGGGTGTGTAGATCAGATATTTGTTCTAATATGTTTAGTGGAGAAGTATCTAGAGAAGGGAAAGAAAGTGTATGCTGCCTTCATGGACTTGGAGAAAGCTTATAACAGAATAGATAGGCAAGGTATGTGGAAGGTATTAAGAATATATGGAGTGGATGGGAAATTGTTGAATGCTGTGGAGAGTATGTACGAAGGACCTAGGGCTACGGTGCGAGTGGATGGTAAGCTGAGTGAGTTCTTTGATCTCAATGTGGGACCGAAACAGGGTTGTGTGATGTCTCCATGGCTGTTTAATATATACGTGGATGGGGTTGTAAAGGAGGTGCAGGGTAGGGTAGTGGATGTGGGGGTGGCTCTAATGAACGAGGGTGAGAATTGGAAGATTCTGGTGTTGCTGTTTGCTGATGATACAGTATTGTTGAGTGAAGATGAATGGGAGTTGCAAGGTTTGGTGAATGAATTTGGGACAGTGTATAGGAGGAAAAAGCTGAAAGTAAATGTAAACAAAAGTAAAGTTATGGTGTTCGAGAGGAGTGAAGTCACAGAATGTACAGTGAGGTTGGATTGTGAGGAGGGTAGTCAAATGGTGGGTGACAGAGCGACTTGGAGGTGTTTTGCCTGCGGCCACCCTTTGCGGGATTAGGGAGTCGGGCTATAGATAGATAGATAGACAAATTATAATCGTGAATTCCTACTCAACTCACCATCTTTTATTCATGTCAGGATTCCTTGTTGAAAGGACACAAGTCAAGAGTTTGGGCAGTGTAAATGAAGTATCTGAGAGGAGCATGTGGAGTTACATGTAGCGACAGACTGACAAAAAAGTATGTGAAGGAGCGTTGTGGTAGGGCTGTGGATGTGATAGAAAGTGTTAGGAGAATTACAAAGAGGTGGTTTGGCGAGAGCGAGAAATTAACGAGGAGAGTGTACACGAGTTAGGTGGAGGGGGGTGGGGAGTGGGAGGGGGAGGCCTAGGATGAGATAGAGTGATGAATTGGAGAGGTGCAGTATATGAGAGTGGGTGTGTGAGTTGGGGGGAGAACTGTGAAATGGCGGGGGACAGGGCTACATGCAGGAGGTTTGTTTGTGGCCATCCCTTACAGGATTACTGCGTCTGGCAATAGGTAAGCGGTTAGGCAGGATTTCGTACTAATACCATTCAGCAATTTCTAATCTTTTCTCAATACCATGCTCTTGTAACACATTTTCAACTCGGAACAGACTCCTACTACTTCGTTTTTACAGTAGTTACTGCTCTTTTGAACAATCTGCTACATTCCTTCCACATCACGAATGGAACGCAGTACCCGTTTACCTACACACTATCTCCACTTGTCTAACCCTTTCATGCAAGAGTTACGCGGGAATCCAGTCCTTCATGTGAGCAGCTGGTCATCTATGGAACTGTCTTTCTCAGTGTGTATTTCTCTGTCTGTGGCCTCCAGTCTTTTAAACACACTGTGTCCAGCATTACTTTGTTCGACAATTATTAGTGGATAGGACAATTATTTGTTGGGGTCTACTGGCTTTAGTCTTTTTTTTTTTTCCTGCCTTAAAAGTCGTCATTCACACACACTATACTCAACTTTCACTCATCTTCTTTCTCAAGACATTATTACTCACATCTTCACCATTCATCTCTTCTACTCATCATTCGCTGCCTCCCCTCTCCTGACTCACTCCTGGCGCCTTCCCAATCACGACTCACACTTTTATTACCCATGGCCTCTCCACTCCTTTCTCACTCCATCACCATCATTGTATACCTACACCATCACCACCTCATTACAACTTCACGCTCATCACCAACAAATTAATCCATTCAATATAGTGACATTTATTTTTGCTCTACCTGAAAATTTCGAAAAAGGGGATGGATTTAGCTTTCACTAACCTCTTCTCTACTCGTAAGAATAAAATACTGGAATACGTCATCCAACTGCAGGAGTTAAATCATAAACATTTTGCTCCCTCTCAATCCCCCCCCTGCACACACACACACACACACACACACACACACACACACACACACACACACGACACCTGCATGCCCCCCTCACAATTGAGTTACACATCACTGAGGTTGTTTTTGCCTTTGCTATTATCATTTTAGCTTTGCCATATAAATAGCGGAGCTTATTGTTTTAGAATTATTATTATTATTATTATTTTTTGCATTTATTTCATAGATCTTGATGATAGTATACAGGAAGGTACCCTAGGATATTCCAAGTACTTGTACCATATATTAATGACCTTGACCTATTTTATAAGGTCATATACTCTTTTTGGTGCAAAAAATGCATATTTCATATCAAAATCTCCAAAACTGATTGAGATACAGTTATCTGGTTGAAAATCTTATGATAAAAAAGTTTGTTGACTAATTTTACCGATCAGGTTAGGCCTGACACAAAGCATTCCTGTGACCTAAAGTGAGGACTCAGCAATGCAAGAGGAGAGACCACGACATAAGTGAAAACACGCTGGAGTTTTCGTGTGGCGATGCTTGGCGGAACGTATTTATATACCAGCTTACAACAGTGTACCCCCTAACACAGCCACCTGCACTGTTATATTTGTCTTGCTCTCGCCGTCACGTCATACCCTCGGACAGGAGGTGGTCAGCATACTTACCTAGAGCAGTTATCCAATTATGTTCTTTCTCTAATGAAATTCCCTTCCATAACCTACATTAGTACAACATCCAGTTGCTCAGTGAAACCCACTTTCTCATTTGCAATACTGTATTCCTCACATCCACTGCATCGCTCATACTTCCCTAGAATGTATGAGAAGTTAAGTAAATCCCACACATTCCCCACCAACAATGAAAAAACTGAATCAATACTGTCTACTTTTTTACAACAATATTTGGAAGACCAGCGACTCGTTAGAGAATTTCAATGAAACCCACGTAATACCTTCCAACATTTTAGCGGACCTAATTCCATACAGTCCCATCTATCGTATTGGTATCTCACTGAATCCCACATAATCCCTTCCAGTACTACAGCCGTTCAAAGAATCCTACGTAATCGCTTCCAGCAGCATAGGAGCTCATCTCTTCAAGTATATTAGAAACTCAGTAAATCCTACATAATCCCTTCCAACATCCTACAAGTTCACTGTATCTGATGTAATTCTTTCCACCTTTGCACGCTTCTAGCTTTTGGTTCTTTCTCCTTTGCACAGAAAAAATCCACAAAGCTCACAAAATCCCACCAACTCTCTTCCAACAACCCTGTAATATCAAAGACATTCCCAGATACTCACTTCAGCATTTCAAATTCCCATGAAAAACATTACATTTTAAAACTTTCTGAATTCCACATACTCCCTAAGAACATTATAGAAAATAACTATCGCTCATCTTTCAGTATTTTTGAATCTCAGCCAGACCCAAATATCCGCACTGGACATTCTAAACGACAGTTAAATTCCACACACTCCAGTACAACAACATATATAATTAATGCCACAGGTTCAATGTGTCAACTGGTTTCCTGGTAACTGCACACACTCCAGTACAACAACACGTATAATTAATGCCACAGGTTCAGTGTGTCAACTGGTTTCCTGGTAACTGCACACACTCCAGTACAACAACATATATAATTAATGCCACAGGTTCAATGTGTCAACTGGTTTCCTGGTAACTGCACACACTCCAGTACAACAACATATATAAATAATGCCACAGGATCAATGTGTCAACTGGTTTCCTGGTAACTGCACACACTCCAGTACAACAACATACTGTATATGACTAATGACAGCACTGCAATGTCTCACTTACCTGTTTTCACTGTAATGCCAGGCTGGGTTGTCCACGCAGCAACATACCATGTCCTGCAACGATACAGGGAGGTGATGTAATAAATAATTATAGCATTAAAGAGAAGGAATTTTCATAAAAGTACTATTGATAATATTAATAACTATACTAATAATATACTTATATTACTAATAATAAACAAAAATAACAATTCTAATAATTACCGCGGCAGCAGTGGCTGCAGGGGTTGCTGCTGCAGCAGCAGCAGTAATAATAATAATAATAATAATAATAATAATAATAATAATAATTTATTCAGTATCAGTAAAAGTAATTATCACAATCATAGTTTTCATTGCCACCCATTTTCCAGTTACTGAAGCAGTGCAAATAATGACGATGATGACACTAATGGTAATGCTATTAATAGGTATGAGTAATAACAACTAAAACTACATCAACAGCAATAACATTAACAAAATTAGTTAAATAACAGCAGTAATAATAATAATAATAATAATAATATAAATAAATGATTATAATAACAGCATTAATAACAACAACAACACTAATAATAATAATAATAATAATAATATTGTCAACACAGGCTGTGGTTTCCTTCTCATTTCTGTTTCACAATGAACTGTTATCGTCAATATTTTTTCCCCTCAACACTTGACCCGTGTGTTATTGCACGCACACCACTTTTACTGCTCACCTTATTGGCCCTGTCATGGATTTCTGAGACGTGTACATGGCTGACGAGAGAAAAGGAAGGTTTTGGATGGAAGGAAGGAAAGTGTATTATTTTATTAAGCTTTGTAGAGACTTTTTGAACTAGAGGGATTAGATACAACAGACTGATTGACTGACAAATAAAACCAGCCAGGGCAACTGCCAGGGTCAAATGCCGCCGAAGACACAACGTTACCTACACTCCAAAGAGTATATCCTACGCTGAATAGTATCATTTGGCATATACTAGAAAAATATTACAAGGTGTCATTATACTGCTAAGGCAAATTAATTTATGATCAGTCAGTAAAAATCTTCATCAAACAGTCAGTCAGCCATTCTGCCAGTCAGTCAGTCAGTATTCACCTTTGCTCTCTCCAGTGTACCAGTCATTCAACCAAACAGTCACTGAATCAATCAGTCAGTCTCAATCCATTAATAAAAACCTTCCAATCACAACCACCCAACTAGGCAATCAGTCAGTGAACCCAACCATTCGCCTTTCCAACCAGCCATTTAGTATTCATACCTTGGGTGTTTGCTTTCACAAGAGAAATTTCCATGGCTGCTTGTGTGTGTATTGAGGTTATATAACGAGAGGATTTAAGGACGTGAATATATGAATGCTGATGTCAACTTAACACATATGATTCACTTTACCTATCGCTCAGGATAACTCCTAGTCTCTGTTTAATGGGAAACGTCATGTGGGGCTTGGAGGAGGCGCAGATGGTGAAGCAGATTACAGTAACAATATGCAGTGATGTGTTGTGGATCAAGGAGAGGGTAGGACAGACACAAGGCACATGCAGTGAAACAGCAGTAATGGCAGTAGAGAAGGGTGGGTCAAATACAAGGCACAGACAATGAAGCAGAATACAGTGGTACGGTGTAGGTTTTGTTAACTAGTTAGGTTCACCTCACAAACTCACTGGCAGTCAGTGGGGCTAGAACCCAGTCCAGAGAGTGCTCTAAATATGAGGCCAACACCAACGTGACCAGGTTATCGAGGTGCCATTCTTCCGGTTTCCACTGGTATGTTTTAAGCATGACCTAGTAGAGAAGTAAATTTTAATATTCTTCCAGAACGAATGTACCCGAATCGGTCAGAAGGATACAATACATTCATCCATTCGCTGTGGTTGATGAGCTTGAATATTCTATTTAGGCTAACACCAGAAGAATGTATTCAGCTAAGAGACATCTGATCACAGGCTTCAATATAAGCTGCGTAACCATCTCTCCGTTAGTGTCACGCTTAGATATTTTATTTTAATACAATAACATCATAAGACTCTGATTAGTCGAGAAATGTCAGAGGGCTGACTAATGCGTGAGTCATAATGCTTATCTTTTTGACTGATGGTACTCCCTGCACTGGCCGCCATAACACGGCAGCGTGTGGTGATGACGGAATAATTGTGACTACCTGTTCATTTTTTATTACCCTTCACCCACGCCCGCGTGCCGCCTCACACTTCACGAGACCATGTATAAAATACGATAGGATTATTAAAGTAGCAGATTCTGGCAGACTAATTACAATCCGTTCCTTCCACAGTTGACAAAATCTTCGCTTGCACACACCAAAACATTCAGCTCACATATGCAAGAATATGCCTTTCCACATCCAGTCTTACCTTTTCACAACTAACACTTCCACCACCACCACCTATCCACAACCACCGCCACCTTTTTATAACCACCACTAGCTCTTTACAACCACCATCACTTTGAACAATCGCCACCACCACCTTTGTCTGTACACCTAAGCCTACAACCTACATTAACAGCGCCATGCCTTTCCACAGCCTTCGCCTGCACACATGGCTGACACAGTGCTGTGACGGCTAACGGTATACCGCTAACATTATTTGCACGGTTGTTGTGGTTCTCAAGGAGAGATGACCCAACACTAACGCTGTGGTATGTGAATCAGTGATCAATGGTGGTCACAGGTTAACGAGTGTCTGTTGATCAGAATGTACATTGATTAGTAGCTAAGTTGTATATAATTCCACTTAACTAGGGAACGACTTGATTGTAGATAGTGTGAATCACCAGAAACTGAGTCGAAAATTACAACGATAAGAGACGTTGCAGCACTACTTGAAGATACACTGTAAGTGTATCTTCAAGTAGTGGGGGAGGCGGTGGCTGAATCGGTAGAGAGGAGGCC
This sequence comes from Coenobita brevimanus, assembly GCF_032717465.1. Taxonomy (NCBI): domain Eukaryota; kingdom Metazoa; phylum Arthropoda; class Malacostraca; order Decapoda; family Coenobitidae; genus Coenobita; species Coenobita brevimanus. Next base: position 21,267,507 of record NC_137067.1, on the reverse strand, counting down.
TGCAGTTCTGATGGACCCAGGTTCGAATCCCGGCTGGGGTGGGGAACAGTAAAAGGATTTGAATTTCATAAAAGCAGACTTTACTGATCTACCAGATGACCCGCCGACATGTCATAAAAGTACCCCCGCTAATACCAATACACCAGTCCTGTATGAGACAGCCCTAGCATGTATTCAATATGGACGGTGGGTGTTAGCGCCGAAATGGTGACATGTAGAGGTGTATGGTATGTAGGAGGACTACTGGACCTTGAGAGCAGGCTGTGAAGCCTATGCCCAGAAGTCGGACACAAAAAAAAAAAAAAAAGTATTTTCTACCTTAGTTAGCTAGGATAAGAGGTGCCCAAGTTGTCAGTTAGAGGGATGCTATGGGCTGAGCAGAGTGCATCCTTATATGACAAAACTTTGCAGTTTCATCTAATTTCCAGTACTTAAATTCCTTCACTTAGTTTCAGTTTAGTGCTTTTAACCTAACCCAACCCTGTCAAGTGTAACTTAAGCAAACCAAACCACAACAGACACAACCTAACAACTGAAACAAACCTAAACAAAGCAAAGCATATAAAACCTACCAATGAAACCTATTTTAACTCAACCCAACGCATGTCGGAGTCAACCTACTCATTCCATCCCCGTTTAAACCCAACCTAACTTGACCTAACCTAACCCAAGCCAACCCACTATAACCCAAGACAATCTAAGACAACCCGACCTAACCTACCTTAACCTTGAACCCTGAGTGAGCTTCTGAAAGTACGAGTTGCGGGACCTGACAAGTTGCTGGCTCATGGAGAGGTGAGTGAGAGTGCAACTTTTGTACGAAAATATGATGCATTTATCTCGTCCTTGCCTCCCTCCTCATCCCTTCACCCTTCACTCCTCATGCCTTCATCTCTCTCCCTCCTCATTATTCATTGTTCTTTCCCCTCTTTCCTTTATCCCTCTCTACTGATCTTTAATTTTTTTTTCTCGTCCCTTCATCCATCTCCTTCCCCACTCGTTCACCCTTCTTTCTCCTCCTTACCCTTGTATTTCTCATTCCTTCATTCTTTACGTGTCGTCCTTCTCAATTCACTCCTCACCCTTCTACTTGACCAAAACAATGCTTCGTGTTTGAAAGGCTGACAGGCGTTGGCCTCTAGACAACTTACGACGCCAGTTACATAATTTGTCTTTCTACCTCCAGACGCTTTTATTCAGCTTTTATTAACCCTTTACCACTAGAGTCAAGGTGTTAATGATACAATGTTGGCTGCAGTAAGATCAGAGCTGTTAAAAACCTACGAGGCTGCCACACCTTACTTGCTGCCTTCCTACTTATTAATGGAATTAATATTTTCACATTAATCCCTTCAGTTCATCGTCGACTTGTTAAGTATATCCTTACTATCCGAACGTATATATTTAGCTTGAGAAAGAAGTCTTATTAGTGAAGGGTTAAGAATCGAGAAAACGCTTTTTGGGTGCCACGCAAATAACATAATCTCTTCACTCATGTTTACAGACCCATGTAGACCAGAGATTTACTTCCGCTGCCATGAAAGACTACGTATCACTTCTGACAATCCATTTTATTTTCCATATTAGAGCGTAATAATCTCTTAAGTCATATACATCTTCTTAATGTGAACGTACTTGGCATAAGTAAAAAAAAACAAGAGGATAAAAAAGCTTATCAAGATAAGTGAGTCGCTGAGGAAGAGGTGTTGCTAAATTCTCTAAGTTAACGATAACAGAACCACTTATCTGCTGTTCGGGAAGCAAGGGAGATTATTAATACTACACCCTACACCCGTGCTGAAGCAATTATTTGTTAACCTAACGCTGAACGCATTTCTGCCTGATGATCTTACCACTTTGGCTTAATCTTCACCTTTGATACAGAACCTTGTTAACTTATTGGAACATCACCCCAGACCATTCCTTATGTTGATCTCAAAGTATGGACCTGGACTGTTAATGGACTGATGCAATGTGTAGTATGGATGATATTTGAGTGCAACTTGTAGTATGGATGATATTTGAGTGCAAATTGTAGTATGGATGATATTTGAGTGCAAATTGTAGTATGGATGATATTTGAGTGCAAATTGTAGTATGGATGATATTTGAGTGCTTTCCTAGTCAGTCCAGCTAGAAAAATCAAACACTAAACAGGTACAATTTCTCAGCAGCTGCACCAGACGTGACACCAGGCAAATATATGGGATAGGGTAGGGTATGGGAGGTGTGGTAATTCCTTTCCCGACAACGCCCTCTCTGGCAGAAGGACAACATGATATTCTCTAGATTTCTGTGGTGTACCCTGTTGTTGTACTGATGTGTAGTATTCTTGATTTTGAAAACTGACAGTCGAGCTAAAATGAAATGAGCAGTTAAAAATTGTTAGCTGAGATTAGGCTCACGATGATGGTGATTGATGATGACTGATGATGATTGATGGTGATTGACGACAACGACGACGACGACGATGATGATGATAAGAGCTAACAACCTTCACTCCTACGTTTTCCTCCTGGTTAACACAGTTTATCACAGATGAAGGCGTAGTATGAAGTGTCGCCCCTTAAAACCTGGGTTGTAAAACTGACATATGAATGAAGTGAAAATATCAGCATCCTTGAACCACAACGATAATTACAGTATACCTAAATCTGAATCCTCGATAAGGGTTCATGCATCAGGAACAATGAAGATATTGAAAAAATTCCCATTTCAACATTTTCTTCCAGCAGATTTTCCGATACTGGAGCAAATCACAGACAAATAAACATCCAGATAAATCGAACTCATCGTAGCATCGTTATCAGAAGCAACTAGTGGTCATGGACAGAAGCAAAGCACAAGTGAATCAATGCCTTATAATATACCCTTTCCCCATCTATCAAAGGAGACTGTAATTACTAACGTTCATATCCTTCAGGGATATATTTAGTAACTCTTGGTAGCATCATTATGAGTCATTTATATTTCTGTCAAACAAGCACTTTCAAAGTATATAGTTTCGAAGACAATAATGGCCCTGAACCCTTTTACCACTAAATGAAAACTTTATCAGTTATTTCCTTCCACATGATGTCAGATGATATTCATTTGAGGAAAAAAAAAACATCAGTCCAAAGAGTTTAACAATTATTTCGATCAAAATTTTAAATGAAAAAAAAAAAAAAAAAAAAAAAATCCACCACCACTAAATGACAACAACTGCAGTTTCCCTGGCACACCTAAAACACAAAGCCTTAATTACAGAACCCACAGCACAAAATGGAAAACAAAAAGTTATTTCTCTTAATCAGGCGGTCTGATTTATCACAGTTTTTCTCTCTCCACACAATTTTCTTCACATACAGTATTAAAGCATGCACCAAAAACAAGTTCAAAATCATTAAACAAAACTCTAAAACATACAAACAAAAAATAAAAACAAAAGATCCAAGAAAGACAACCAGAAACAAGCTGTCATACACAAAACATTAATGTGCATGAAAAAAACAAACCCCGCCCCTACGCGCGAACGCGCACACACAACACACCTCACAGCACCCCACCCCGCCACACACACACACACACACACACACACACACACACACACACACACACACACACACACACACACACACACACACACACTTGTTGCAGCCACTTTATCACTTCCCTGACCATCTCTGCCTCATCCACACCTGGCCTGGCCTGGCCTCACCGGCTCTATTGCACCTGTTTCCTCTGCCCACACCTGACCACCAACCCACTTGTTTGTATCATCCTGGTTTTCGCTTCCTCTGTTTCCTAACCTTTATCATTTACTGACTCTAAAAACTGAAGTATATCCCCCCATCTTTCCCAGTCTCCCTGTGACCTGAGTCTGTGTGTAAATGCCAAACCTGATAGGTATGTTCTTTTATATGCTAGCATATGCTTGCACCCTGTCAGTGCATACCAGTGGCATTAGTTACTGTCCCTCTTCTTACTCATCCACTTTACATTACAGTACCTCCTAAGTCATTCACCTTACCTAACCAACAGCTTTCTCTCTCTCTCTCCCTCTCTCTCTCTCTCTCTCTCTCTCTCTCATCTACAGTTCTCCCTAATTTGCTGTTCTTACATACCTGCAGTCAGCAAGTTATTTTTACTTATGTTTTTTCACTTCTCTCCTTTTCCAGCTTATCTCACCCACCTTACTTAACAGCTTCACTGAACGATCTTTTTTCTCTCATTATATTCCAACAGACTTACCTAATATTAATTTCTCACAGATTTCTAGTCATTAACACACCATTGTCTCCTACTAATCTTTACTCATGTCTGTCCATCACTTTCCTCTCTCACTGACCTTCCTTAATTACTCGACAGTTTCACTCGACAACCTCTCTTACTCAGTATCTCGATCTCTTCTAATTTACTTTAGCCATTCATCTTCCGTAATTTTTATTCATTTATCTCAGTTACCAGTCGCCTTTATTCACTTTTCTAACTGCTCATCACAATTTCTGTCTCAGTATTTATTAACTACCCTAATTTAACGTCTTCACTCAGTTCCAGTTATGAGGTTGCTTTAATTATTGCTATTCACCAATCTTTATTTTCATCCAACCACAATCTCCTTCCTCACCAATCAGCCTCATCGTCTTTTTTTCCGGCAACTGCAAATTTCTTTAATTCACACTTATACAAATCTCTTTCCACAATATTTAATGTTTTATTTACGTTTAAGTTACCAGCCTTCTTCATTTATCTTTCCCAGCCAAGAAACTCACTCGCTAATATATCTTTTTAATAAGCACATCTTAAAAATAATTATCGCACTCTACTTTCAACCTAAAATCCGCTTTATCTTTCTCCCCTATATTTTTGAGTCTGAAATCTTCACATTTTTTTAAAAGTCATACTAAAAACTTAGGCAAGGCTACACTGTTGCAACTCTCCACCTGACCAAGCACATATCCCCCCCCACCTCCCTGCACATCTAACCAAAGGCATCATGACCCCCGTCCCCCCTTCTGTATGACACAGAGAAATTAAAACTTAAAAATTTCAGTAATTTATCCATGGTGAACATAACCTGGTCCCTTCAGATTTCTTGCGCAGGGTGCATTTAAATTTCTATGAATTTCTCAATGTTTCATTAAAAAAAAAAAAAAAAAAAAAAAAAAAAAAAAAAACAAAGACAGCATTCCGCCTATCAATAGGCACCAGTTCGCTATAAGACAACTATGTGTAGATTCCATGACTAAAGTTAATACTTTCTGATATTTGCTCCAGAAATATAATCTCTACGCATTTTTACTTTCTCATTATTAAAAAAAAAAAATACTTAAGACACAGCATTCTACCTATCAAAAGGCACCAGTTCACTATAAGACAAATAACTATGTACAATTTCATGACTCAATAGTTAATACTTTAGGAGACTCGATACGGAAACGAAATCTCTACTCCCGGCCAGCCGTCCTGCCGCCCATCTCTATGAACGGACACCGGTGAAAAAATTTCCTTACTACACAATTTTACTTATGATTCTTTTCATACCTACAAACTACTTTCACCTACATTCCTTATTACTCATTAATCAACAATTTCCTTCAACAATCTTTCTCTTTGCCCCTCTCCTCTACCTTTCATTACCAACAAACGTTACTCATCTGTCTTTTTCTGTCTTAACGTAAATAACTTCTCTTTCTTTTCTTACCCAGCTTTCCTCAGCCCTCCTCCTGCCTCAATCTAATTTTTTCACTTTCCATTCTCAGTCATCAGCTTACTTTTTCATTTCACTCAGTATCTTGTTAGCATACACGAAATTTCCATACTTTTCTTATCTACTCCCTCCATGCCACACTCCTCAAGCTTCCCAAAAATATCTTAATTCATCCTTTTCATTCACTTTCCTTACCCCAAAACCTTATCAACTTTCCCCACATCCCTCTACTTCACACCTTTCAACCCCACTTTCCTCCTCCCTCCACCTGCCTCCACCAGTCGCCACATCCAACTTTCCCACTGCTCAGCCTCCACCCTGCTGTCACAACACTGGATACCCGCTGCTCTGACCTATAACGGTACGCTGAGTCACTTGACACAAACTGACTGCCCGCTCTTCTTCCCTCACTCCATTTACTTTGTCTCTCCTACCCATCTTTGTTTTTAATTATTTCAGAACGATTTCATGATATGAGGCGTATGAACTCGACGCGTGTTAGTTTGTTGTTATTGTTCTGGTTGTCTCTCTATCTATATACCTAGGCTGCTTCCCCCAAGGAAAGGGAGGTAGCCGAGACAGGACGACACACTCCCCATTTACTCATCCATTCAAACACATTCATTCGCATCTTAGCCCCAAAGGGGAGAACGGACAGATCCTCACCGCACCACACCGCACAAGGGTCAACTGCACAGTGCAATCAGTGACATCCGCAGCAGGGCCCGACAGCAGAACTGGTTTACCCCTGCCACATCATAACAGACCCATCCCCTTACCCGCACCTGACCTGACTAGCTGATCAGACCAAATGCGGGAGAATATCCCCTCAGGGCTGCGTCATCACTTTTTCATTCACAATTTCTCTCCATTTATTTCTGTCACGCACAACCACTCTTCCTTGCTCAACAGACATCCCTCTCGCATCCAACGCTCTCTTCACACTGCCCATCCATCTTATTCGTGGTCTTCCTCTCAGCCTTACACCTCTCACATCAGATCTAGTTATCTTTTTCACCAGTCGCTCATTATCCATTCTCTCCGTATGCCCAAACCATCGCAACACGGTTTGGTTGTACTTTAAACAAATGTAAAATAAACCATCGCCACGGTCAGTGCGGCAAGCCAACGACGCCCATCTTAACAGGGTTTATTACCTCCACCCTGACCACCCCGACCTCTCCTACCCACTCCTTTGCACCCATCTGTTTTTATTTTTTTAACCTCTTACATCCAACGTCTAAGAGAAATATGTGATTAATACCTTCCTCCAGCCAATAATGTGTCTCATACAACTCCCATTGTACTTATACCCACCACCACCCAGGCAATCCCACACCCACTCAGCTCTCTCCACTACGTCCATTAGAATTCTAATGTAACATATTTCATAAGGATTATTACCTTGACTACCAGTTGACCTATAATGTCCGTAATCACTGTGCGTATTCCCCTTCGTGGCCCCGCAACCCACTACCATCTCAATCCATCCCTTCCACTCCACACAGTCCTGAAAGACTTGAAGCAAAATATTTCAACTATCGTGTTGATAACGCTTGTTATTTTGTTGTATGCATTCAGTTTTATAAACTGAAATGATATATACTGACTTCACTACCATCCCAGCCGATCCTGCCCACCTTACTCCACCCACCCTACCGATTTCTACTCTGATGTGGTGAATATCGTAACCATGACTGCCTCGACGACCATCTGATCTACATTGCCCATATTCACAGGGTGTACTTGCATAGTCGTGACCCACTAACAACCTCCACTCCAACCTATCTGGGCAAACTCCATCAAGACTGAGTTGCTGTAATCTAAAACCCACTGCATCAAGAGTCTGGCCTTTTGGAACACTGTTACATATGCCTAATCTGAAACGACCTGTACTGACATGAATCGATCTAATGGGCTTCAATGACCCTGAAACAACCTGAAAGACTTTAACTGTTATGTCTCAAATACATCCCATCTCTTGAATCTACTCCTGACAAATAATCCAGATCAGTACAGGATAGAGGTACTGTCGCCACTTGGATCCTCTGACCACAATCTCATCAGAGCCTCATTAGTTAGCCCCCCCAAACTTCCCTTTCTGAATCTGTCAGGGTGACCCGATGGCACTTTGATAGGCCAGCCTGGGATGGATTTAGAAAATATCTTGCTGACATTCCTGGGCAGTCTCTCTTCTCTAGTGATCCCAATTGTACCCAGTCCCACATTTGCACTTAATACTAGCTGGTATGGATTTATTCATACCAAGTCAACAGTTCACTAAAAGATCGAACTCGCTAAAATTAGTTTGATGGCAACTGTGCCAGAACAACAGCCCAAAAGCCATTAGCATATAGCTCTTACTTAAAACCAAAAACATCTGAATCACTCTCTCAATTTAAAATTGCTAGAAATCATGCAAAAGCTGTAATAAATCTAGCTAAATCAAACTTTCTTCAAAATCAAGCATCAAAACTACTTAACAACCCTAATGACAATGGAATATTCTGGTCAACTCTTAATTCTTTCAATAATAACTTTAACAAGTCATTTTCCATTCCCCCACTAAAATATTCAGATGGCAACATTAAAATGACCCGCGTGGGAAAGCAGATATTTTTGCCAGTACATTTGCCAGAAATTCCACTATGGAGGATGCCAGCCAGAATGTCCCAGTACTAGAACTTGACTCTCCCGAAACTGACCCACTTAAAATACAGACAAGATACGTAAAATCCATCCTAGACAATTTACCTACCAACAAAACTCTAGGCCCAGATGGAATTCCGCCATGTTTTGAAAAAGTGTTCCCCAGATCTTGCCTTAGTCCTAGCTAAATTATTCAGACTATGCATACGTACTTCTTCATTTCCTAATTCATGGAAAGAAGCCATAATCCACCCAATTCCAAAGAAAGGAAGTTCCTCTGACCCCTCTGATTACAGACCAATAGCTGTCACATCTTCTCTTGGTAAAGTATTTGAAACTTTAATTAATAAGCACACTGTTAAACATCTTGAATCTAACAACTAAATTAGTGATAGACAATATGGTTTTCGCCACGAAAGATCCATCATTGACATAGATGGTATGAGTCAGGAGACTGACTATCAGTCAATCGACCTACATGGAGAAACTCATGCAGTAGCCCTGGATATTTCTAAAGCTTTTGACACAGTATAGCGCTGCTTCCCGCTCTCCAAATTCCCTTGTTATGGACTAATGTCTTCTGTTCCTTTGATTTCCTCATATCTCAGTGATAGAAAAATAAGAGTAAAAGTAGATGATGTATATTCCAATTTCCACTCAATTAACGCCGGTGTGCCACAGGGATCAGTTCTGGTGCCAACCCTCTTCCTGGTTCATATTAATGATATCTTATCTGTCACCCACAATCCCATCCATTCATATGCAGATGACTCAACACTTCATAGTTCATTCACACTCAGACACCCATTTACAATGTCTGATATCTCTATCTCTTAACTCAGTACAGCCATCTCCATATATCAAGACTTATCTACGATCAGTGAATGGGGACAAAATAACCTTGTCTCATTAAATGCTAGTAAAACTAAATATATACAATTTACTAATAGACAGATATTGCCAGATTCGTATATTACCTTCATTGCTACTATTATTCCCATCTCCAAAAAGGATTGAGATTCTCGGCATCTCACTTAACAATGCCCTCAGCTGGACCTCTCATGTCAGATCACTTGCTAAAACCGCCTCAAAGAAACTTGGATTACTATAGAGAGTCCGTAACTTCTTCACTGACGAATAGTTAGCTATAATTTATAAGAGTTATGTGCGCTCTCATCTTGAATATTGCTCACCTTTGTGGAATGGATGTGGAGAGGTAGCATTAAAACAACTAAACAAAATTCAGAACAAAGCTGTTAGAATTATTAACAACCCTGCCATTACAAATAAACTACCTCTCCTACGAGTAAGAAGGAATGTTGCCTCCCTTGCATTTATTTTACAGATATTTTTATGGCAAATGCTCAGACAAAGTTGCGTCCATGGTGCCACCTCTCCATGCCTTCCCTCGTGCTACACGGACATCTGGTAGCGCTCATGACTGGAATGTCACACAGCCATACTGCAGAACTTCTGGCTATCAGAATTCTTTCATTCCCCGAACTGCAACTCTCTGGAATTCGCTTCCCCAGAGTTGTTTCCCTCCAAACTTCAACCCACAGTTGTTCAAGTCTAACTGTTACAGATATTTTATGAACAGAGGACGCCAGTATCTGGTGTATGGGCTTTTTTTTTTTTTTTTAATTCATTTGTTTTTCCTTCCTCTGTTCTGTTGTTAAAAAAGAAAAAAAAAACATAACTGGATCTTCATGGACTCGAGTGACCCTGGACCTGAACGGACTTGACAATCTTAATGGATGTTGGGATGTTAGGTTGCTACCTAAATGACAATTAATGGACCTTAAAAGGCCTAAATGACCTGGGATGTACCTAGCTGAACCAAAACAGCCTCTTCACAACGAGGCGTCCCAGTAGGTGGCAGGCATACATCATAACGCATGTCCGCACTGCCAGAAGAACTCCAATACAATTTTATATGCTTCATTTCTTATTATAATTTCTGTAGTGGTAGGTGGTGGAGACCATCATCCACTCACTTGATGTAGTGATGCCTACTTCTTCCTTTGCCTTTGTTTCATCTCCTCTCTCTCCCTTATTTTGGTCGGAGTTTCCCATCAGTTCCTTCTTCCTACAACCCCCCTCAGGTAATGTGGGGTCTGTGGGACCCCACGCTATTTTTCTTAGTGTTTTTCATATATTACTATAAGGTCTTGGGATCTGGTTTTCCCTCTACCTTCCTGACTAGTAGACTAGTTTAGGGAGGTGATGGGGTCAGCTGGGGATCTGGCTCTGTTTTAGCGATAAAGGGCCTTTGGGGTCCAGTGGTCCCCACTTTACCTAACCTGTGATTATTTTCCCATATAAATATCTTCCATACAATTTTTTTTTTTTTTTTATGACGTGCTTCTCTTACTGCTTACAGAAACATTGGCCATTACTGTACAGCATGCAATGATAGAACACTGGTGGAACATATCAGTGTTGGTATGGCAGACACTAATTTCAGATGGTATAAAATTTGTCAATGTTTTTTCATTTAATTTTCCATAAAATAATTCGTCACTTATATTTCCATATATTTTGCACTAAATTGAAGGAAAAGGCCTACAGAAGCTGTGTAAAAGCGATTGTTTCAATAAAGTTGTAAGTATTTTTGACGATTTTTTAAAGATTGGGGTCTGACAGACCCCACATTACCTAAGTAAGGATAAAATTATAGGTTTACCTGAGAAGGGTTAATGCCGCCTCTCCTCTCTCTCTCTCCTTCATCTGCTACACCCCTTGATAATTTTGTTTTCTCCTTGTCCGTCCCTCCATTCCTCCCGTCCATCGTTTTCCACCTGTTTCTCCTTTATCTCGCTACTAGATAGAAATTCTATCTATCTATCTATCTATCATCCGTCACTTTTAACTGTTTTTTTAAAATCTCCTTTTCCTTCCTGAAAGCCTACTTCATATCTCAACACTGATCCCGTATGCACCATTTCGCTCCTTTTTCTTCCTTCCTTCCTTTCTTCTATTCCTTCCTCTTATATTTTTGCCGCTTCCGCTCTCCATCTCATTTCATCCCTCATAACTCTGCTAATTAGCCTTCCTCCTTCTCTATTTCCACTCTTTCCTTTTTTTTTTTTTTTTCGATTTTTCATCATCTTTCTCTGCCATCCCCTCCTCACTGTTTCCATCCCTACTCCCGCCCTTCATCTAGCCCTTCCATCCTCCTATGTTCTTGCCTCCTTTACTCTGACTTCTCTGCTGCATACATTGTCCTTTCCTCTTGCTCTCTTTTTCTTCTCTTCCTTCTCTATTTCATTCGTTCGTTCGTTCCTTCCTTCGTAATGCTCCTCCCTCCCCTTCATAATCTCACAAAACGGCTCATCATTGCTTTCGTTATCTCTTTCCCTACTTCCTTTCTCTCATTCCATTTCACTTCCCTCATCTTTTTTCCTTGCATATCCTCCACACTGTTTTCTTCTTTTTTTTTTTTTTCCTCGTCCAAGTCTTTCCATCCTATTCACTCTTCCCCCTTGATCTTACGTTTGTCTCTTTCTCCTTCTTTCCATCTCCTCACTGCTTTCACTCTCCCTCCCTTCCTCCATTCCTTCCTCCAATATTCTTGCCGCCTCTGCCTTCCCTCTCCTTCATTCGTCAGACCCCTGCTGCTTACTCTATCTCTCAACACAGCTTCTTTCTGCTTTCACCCCCTCCTCCTCCATGCTTTATTTCTTATTTAGTGTCCTCTCTTTTTCCATTTTCTTCTCACTCCTTTTACCTCATTCCTCCTTCTCTCACCATTCCTTTAGTTATTACTTCTTTGTTCTTACCCTTTGTTCCAATCATTTTTTTCTATTCTTGCCCCTTCCCTTCATCCTGTCTTTCTTTTCTTTCTCGTTTTTCACCTGTCTACCGCATGCTCACTACTTTCACCTCTCATTACTTCCTGTCTCACTCCGTACATTCCTCCCTATCTTCTTTTCTTATTCTCTTCATCCCCTACTTCCTGCTATCACCCCCTTCCCTTCTTCCTTCCATTTCACCATTCCCTTGCCGTCTTCCTTGTCCCGTTTTCTTTCATCCTCACATCCCATTGCTTCTCCCTCCAATCCTTGCTTTTCTCTTCTCTCTCTTGTCAATCATTCCACCATCCCTCCACTTGCCACCCCCCCCCCTCCTCCTCCTCCCGTCTCTTCTTCCTTCTCCCAAGTTTCTTCAATACTTGCATCCCCATCACCCATCCCCATCCCTCCCCTCTTCCTTCTATTCTTTTTCCTCTCCATCCCACTTCCTCCTCCTCCTCCTGTCATGCCTTCCTGCAGTAAAGTGGGGTCAAAAGACCACTCACAATTGCTCTCATGATCCTTCTTATTCCCCTTCATTATTTACCTCCCCGCTATTTTTAAATGTTTATATTCTTTGCTTGTGCTGAGAATATAACCCATTCAGCACGTTGTCTTTTATAGTTTATCCTTAATACTGATACTGTCACAGATCCTTTTTTTTTTTTCTTTATAGTGTGACTGTACCCAATTTACACTTCGTTCCCTGAGGCCCAGCAGTGTTCCTACCTGCCACACTCCTTCACCCATCACCAGTCTGGGGCTCATACACACCAGCCACTATGAATGAATGCTTGGCCTCTCGCACTGGACGATACTGTAGTGGTCTTTTTACAATCTGTTGGTGTGTAATGGTATCAGCAGAAGTCCTTTTAAAACCAGTGTATCTTGTGAATCTCTCTCTCTCTCTCTCTCTCTCTCTCTCTCTCTCTCTCTCTCTCTCGTTACAGCTGCTTTCCTTCCCCCAGCTCGGTTCACAGTGTCCTTCCCTGTCAACCTGCCTCGTATTTCTCATAAGACTCGATCTCAGAGTCTGCCTTTCTTATTATCTTACCTGGTTCATTTGGTCTTAGTATTTCTCGTGTTAATTTGGCTTCTCAGTTTCTTACATATAATTTCTTTCTCATGACATTTTATTATTCCCGCACCGCCACGTGATTTTCATTTTTATCTCATGGTGTTGGTCGCTGGAGGGGAGAACGTAGGGCGTCAGGAATTGCCAAGGCAGTCCGTTCCCTGAGGCCCAGCAGTTCTATGCGTGTCACTCACCTGCCTGTCACCGATTCGGCACCAGTAACTACCGTCCATTTTGAATATATGCTCCAGTTGTCTCATTCAGGTTTGGCCAGATGGTGTTATAGAGGTGGTTTAATCACATGTTGGTGGCCTCGTGAAAAATCTGTAAAGACTGTATTAACGAAACTGAAACCCCCAGCCCGGGATCGATCTCGTGTCCCTTCCGACAACAATCCACTGCTCTAGCCACTCCACCACCACGTTATTCCAAACAACAAGCAATATTATTCAGCTTTGCCGTGGCCTCTCCGTCGGTGCGATCAGAGCTTCTCCAGTATCCTTTCCAATAAGTGATAAATTTTGACTGTCATTTTTGCCACCAACAGAATTTTAAGTTCAGCTGTGGCCTTTGGTGCTCTAAGGGTAACAATATGCCCTTTATATACTACCCATACTGTTGGTTCAAGTTCATCCCGTGGCTATGGATCACACAGTCTTTTCGTATGTAGCTTATAGTCCGCTAAATGTTTTCTGGCAAGATGCTCCTGCCACCTTGCAGACCACTGGCTGATAGTGCTGCAGTAAAGGTAATACAACAGTTTCTCTTTATGTAATTAAAGTTTTTTCACTAGTGTCCTGTTAACCTCATATCACCCACTCATGGCTCAGCATTTATGTTTGTGGTGGGGCTCAGGTTTGTCGAGTCAGAATATCAATGGAAAATACCCACATCCATTCCCCAGAAGATCAACACTAACGTAACACATTCATTTTCCGAGTTATCATGTTGGGTTTGAGTTTCCAAATCAGTTGCCAGCAATATGACAACAACGCTTCCCGACAGTGGTGGAGAAAACGACTGAAACTCAGATTTGAGAGAAAAGCAGGTGTTGGTATAGGTCAGGACAACATCATTAACTGTGAAACTAAAACTTGAGAAGAACAGATGTTAGTACAGGTCGGCACGGAGCCCCACAGAGAACCTGAGATATCTGCATTAAAACTACCCCTACCAACAACAAAACAGAAAATAAATGCAAATCCCAAACACGGACGGACAGCAGGAGAGCAGCAACAGAGAAACCCGCCTTACATCAGCAAAGCCGATAACCAGTAGCGAGAACCTGCCCCGGCGGGATGCAGTAATAAAACTCCTATTCTCGCCATCGTGTCACACATTCGGTCATTATATGCATAATATTTTGTCCCAGGTTCAAGATCTGCCTGCCATCTGGTGACAACACATAAGAGAGACGCTGCACAACGACGTTGTCTGTGTTATCTGATACGACTTAACCCCAACCTGCCCCGTGGTACAAAAATAGGCGGGACATCTGATGTGGTAAAGACTACATATTATATAGATAGATAGATAAATAGATAGATAGAAGCAGGGAGTCAGATGATGAGAGGTGTTGTGTCTGCGAGAATCGAGCAGTGCTAAACATGCTTACACACTCTGACGTGAGGAATGCTTGAGACAGCGTCTAGTGGCCATATACACACATACACACATGCTTACACACAGGCTGCGTGAACTTTCCATCCACGAGGAACACACGTGACACACCCCTGCTACACCAGAATTTAGGAAAGAGAGCTCAGACGGAGATTAGCCACAGAAGAGGCAACAGAGGAGTAGGCAGGCCTCAGAGGAGACAGGTGAAGGGAGAGGGGCTTGGCAATTTGAGAGAGAGAGACAGATAGCGAGACAGGGAGGTAGCTACCCGGGACTTATACTTTGTTCCGTGTGAAAGACTTGTTAATATTTCCAAGACAAATAAAAACAGTCCCATACTATTCTTTACCTCTCCTGTCACTACATGACATTTGGTAGCAGCGAACGTATACGAACCTCGTCTACGAATCAACATTAAATTCCTACAAAATATCAAGACTGAAAACAAGAATATCTCTCTCTCAATCAACAACACAACCAGCTCCTGACGCTTCTCTCCATCCAGCCCCCTCCGTCTCCCTGATCATCATGCTGATGCAGAGGTCAAGAGATCACACGACGCCTTGCAAGTAGTTTAACAAAATATTGATACAATATTGCAATTTCTACGACGAATCAGCGAACTACAACCATCTACAATCAACTACAATTAACAACTCTACGTCGTCTGTATAATCTTCTACACGCACCTACAAGAAGCGGCAGTCTTCATCCTACAACGAGTAAATCACAAGAAAAAAAGGACCAAGAATACATCAAGAAAGAAAACAAACAAACAAACAAACAAACAAACGAAGAGTGAGAGACGACTCACAACTCATAACCACCAGACCTCACCCTCCTCTCTCTGCTACATCCACCCAACCCCCACCGCTTACGCAGGTGTGAAGAGGTCAAGACACGCAGCAAAACACCGAGTCCATATTCACAACTCGCCTTACTCACCCGTCTTCACTCAAGTTACTCATCGCTACTCATTCACTCACCACAGCTACCAGTGTGGGAAGCCGACGTCACCATGTGCTGAGACGACAGCACGCCAATCAACCCGCGAAGGACAACGCTATCACCACGTGCAACGCCACTCACACCATTTCCCACCACGGTAAAAATTAGTGAGTTATATAGTTACTTCATTCACACAATACACAGTGATAGACAATAAACTTCTGCACAAACATATAAAACGTGTTGTATAGTTACAGCTTAAATACACATACCTACTTCAATTATCTACATAATTCAATCATTAAATACCTGCACCAACAATAAATATTCTACACTGTATATATTCATTCATTTATTATAACATTTATTTACTATCAACGAGTGTTACCATTTATACCTACATAAAATACGTGTTTCATACATACAACTATACATTATTACATCTACAAAGTAATAAAGAAAATATACCATCACAGTTACTCAGTGAGCGATTAAAAGAACTGTATTAAACATTTATTAATTAAAGCTACCTAGTGGAAACAGATAAATTAACATACGAAAAAAAAAAAAAAATGGCCAACACAAATGCCGTTAGCAAGAGTGAACATCTTCAACACAATCGTGAAGACAATGATTTCCACACAGTGCTGACACACATATTACTCACGATAGGTACAGGTGAACAGCAAGTCAGTGTGTATAGTTAATACTGTATATAGTGTATATATATATATTTTTTATATAAAATAACAAAATATGGGACTATATAATATCATTTTCAGTAGTATCTGTGCAATATAAACTAAACTTTAAAAAAGTATCCCAAGAAAATTAGTCAGCAATTATGTAACCATGAACAACTTGGAAAAAGCGTACACAAGCAAAGAGAAACAAACTATGGAAAATCAATACATACAAAAAAAAAAAGAAAAGGAAAGGAAAGAAAGAAAGAAGAGTGAGAAGGAAAAAAAGAGAAATAGAGTAAGATCACATAACAAACAAATGAAAATAAGTGTAAGTGTTACTACATATGCCAAAATACCACATAAACTACAAACAAAAAAGCAAATTGTGTCTCCACAAACAAGTGGCATGACACATCATCACTATCATCGACCGCTGCATATGTTAGGACTGCAGTTATTACAATTATGTTACTCCATATTACAATAATGTAACTACAAACGATATGTAACAATTATGTAACGACAAACGATTACATTATGTTACACTTGTTACAATTATGTAACTACAAACAATATGTACCAATTAATGTAACAGTTGCATTAACAAGATGTAACTTTTATGTAACTTTAACTACAATTATGTACCTACAAACGATATGTAACAATTATGTAACGACAAACGATTGCATTATGTTACACTAACTACAATTATGTACCTACAAACGATATGTAACAATTATGTAACGACAAACGATTGCATTATGTTACACTTTGCCAATTATGTAACAGTTGCATTAACAAGATGTAACTTTTATGTAACTTTAATTACAATTATGTACCTACAAACGATATGTAACAATTATGTAACGACAAAACAGTTGCATTAACAAGATGTAACTTTTATGTAACTTTAACTACAATTATAAGGCCAAGACACTTATGTAAGAGTTGCATTAACAAATGTAACTACAATTATAAGGCCAACACAATTATGCATTAACACAATATTTTGTAACAATTCATAAAATGTTACAATTATGTAGTACCACAATGTTAGTACAATATTATAAGTCATACAATTATAGCACAATTCTGTATTACCAGTATCATCATACAAGTTAGGTGAAATATTAGACATTACTAAAGTGATAACTCAAATATGTAATGTATAACCTAGCAGTATTACCATTGCACAATTATATGCGTACGTCTGTTGTACATGCACGTCTTACAAAGTGTTATACAACAACCATTGCATTTATTCAAATATGTATACAACTTGTTTAAAATGTAATATTACTGAATAATCACTATTTACTATGAATATTATATGTATACAATATTCATACAATTATGTTACTTTTACAATATTATATATTTCACTTAATTAGCTTATAAGTTCATTATAATGTATATATAATATGTATTAATATGTTATGACTATTAAATGTCGATGGTACGCCATTTTCGCGCGACCGAGCAGTGTGGTAAAGACTACATATTATATAGATAGATAGATAAATAGATAGATAGAAGCAGGGAGTCAGATGATGAGAGGTGTTGTGTCTGCGAGAATCGAGCAGTGCTAAACATGCTTACACACTCTGACGCGAGGAATGCTTGAGACAGCGTCTAGTGGCCATATACACACATACACACATGCTTACACACAGGCTGCGTGAACTTTCCATCCACGAGGAACACACGTGACACACCCCTGCTACACCAGAATTTAGGAAAGAGAGCTCAGACGGAGATTAGCCACAGAAGAGGCAACAGAGGAGTAGACAGGCCTCAGAGGAGACAGGTGACGGGAGAAGGGCTTGGCAATTTCAGATAGAGAGTCAGATAGCGAGACAGGGAGGTAGCTACCCGGGACTTGTACTCGTCCGTGTGAGAGACTTGTTAATATTCCCAAGACAAATGTCATTTATGACACTGACAATGAGAAACAGACCTAGTCCACCAGTCAGTCCGTCCTGAAGATCAACCCTGGGTTCATGCAGATGCACGCTAGATGTGCTAACCAATGCACCACTGGCGCCCTCCACCCTCAGATCAAAACAATCCACTAGATATAAGCCGGTAAGATGCCTATCCATGAACTCTCCTACTACAGACCTGACTATCCGCTGCCCTGATTCCCAGTCCTATTCTCCCTCCCCCCTGCTACTACCTCACTCTCTCTCTCTTACACCCTTCAACTGTATCGCCAACACCCACCCTAGCTTTTTTTTTTAATAATTATTTTAAAAAGTAAATCCTGGGTTTAGTCTTTAGTAGGAAGAGGGACGGTTAGAGAGGGAAGGTATGGTAGGTGTGAAAGTATGACAGTGTGACAGTGTGGTGATTGTAGCTGGACTGTGGTGGTGTGATACTTGTTGCAGTGTGGTGTAGTCATGTGGTAGTTGTGGTTGTACTGTGGCACTGTAATAGTGTGATGGTTTTGGTGGGACTGTGGTACTTGTGGTGGGGAGACTTGTGTGGCACTGTGGTAGTTCATGTGATGCTGTGGTAGTTGTGCTTGTGGTGAGACTGTGGAAGTATAATAGTGTGGTGGTTGTGGTTATGCGATACCATGGTAGCTGTGATGAGATTGTGGAAGTGTGATAGTGTGGTAGTTGTAATAGGACTGGTAGTGTGACTGTTAGTTGTTGATGAGTGTTGGTGTATCTGTGGTGAGACCGTGATAGTGCGCTAGTTGCAGTGGCACAGTGGTAGTGTGATGGTGTGGTAGTTATGGTGATACTGTTGTAGTAGGGTAGTTGTAATGGCACAGTGGTAGTGTGATGGTGTGGTAGTTGTTGTGGCACAGTAGTAGTGTGATGGTGTGGTAGTTGTAGTGGCACAGTGGTAGTGTGATGGTGTGGTAGTTGTGGTGGCACAGTGGTAGTGTGATGGTGTGGTAGTTGTGGTGGGACAGTGGTAGTGTAATGGTGTGGTAGTTGTAGTGCCACAGTGGTAGTGTGATGGTGTGGTAGTTGTTGTGGCACAGTGGTAGTGTGATGGTGTGGTAGTTGTGGTGGGACAGTGGTAGTGTGATGGTGTGGTAGTTGTGGTGGCACAGTGGTAGTGTAATGGTGTGGTAGTTGTAGTGGCACAGTGGTAGTGTGATGGTGTGGTAGTTGTTGTGGCACAGTGGCAGTGTGGTAGTTGTGGTGGCACAGTAGTAGTGTAATGGTGTGGTAGTTGTAGTGGCACAGTGGTAGTGTAATGGTGTGCTAGTTGTAGTGGCACAGTGGTAGTGTGATGGTGTGGTAGTTGTAGTGGCACAGTGGTAGTGTGGTAGTTGTGGTGGCACAGTGGTAGTGTAATGGTGTGGTAGTTGTGGTGGCACAGTAGTAGTGTAATGGTGTGGTAGTTGTTGTGGCACAGTAGTAGTGTAATGGTGTGGTAGTTGTTGTGGCACAGTGGTAGTGTGATGGTGTGGTAGTTGTGGTGGGACAGGTTTATTATGTCGGGTAATTTATATGATGTACAGCATAACCTTGATATTTGTCATGGTGCACCAACTACAAAAATATTCGTTACCCTTGTGGTGTGATACAATATGACACAGGCACCAAGGATTATGAACTACTACCACTACCACATGAACACGGTTTGACTTTTACACATCAGTTCAGAATTCATCGCACCCGGGAGTAACAATGTTTTGGGGATGTGGGGGGGGCATTGCTTATTTATATACTCCCACCCCATATTGCCATCCTCCTACCATTCCTCTTCCCTTCCACTGCACCTCATGAACGATGGATGCGACCCAGTGCTTGCGTCACTGTATAGGATGCGTGTTTCATTTTTCAGCAAATGTACTTCACCCGCACCTGTGTTCATCCCGACTTTCACTTGAAAATATCACAGCTGAGATTCACAAACAACCTCATTATCAGATGGTACAAATTATACCCAAATACTGTACTGAAACTGCTTAAATTCAGCTTCTGTTAGTATAATTTATACCATTTAAACTATTCGCGGGATTAAAATCTAGACCCAAACTAACTACCAGTTCCCTATCGTTACTATGACATGTTTTTGCAGGAAGTAGGCCACACACAAACAAAAATCAAAATCTCTCATGTATCTTGTCTTATATACAAGAGGAAATGTGTTTCGAGAGAGAACTAAGCCTTCCTTAGTTATTAAATGCTAGACACGAAGGTGTAAATCGTGTGCTGTGTGTACCTGACCTGATGGGGCCAATTACCGGGGAGTTATGTGGCGTGTGACCACCCTGCCGTCCCACCAATCATTGCCCTGTTCCCTTACGTCCCTCCCTCTCCCACCCATTCAGTATAAAAACCCACCACCTGCTGTTAATTACCTTTACTTATCTCTGGATGTTGATGGTTGTCGTGGCACGTCTGAGGCCAGGTTCAGTTCATCACCATTAATTGCCCTCTTATCCTTACATCCCTCCGGCTCCCACTTATCCACATTAAAGCCACCACCTTCTACTAATTACGATACCTTAAATTGGGATGAGCTGCCTTGGACCTGTCCTGGAAAACCTGGCATATGCTAAGCTAAATCGCTGTCATAGTTCATCGTTGTTGCATTTGGTCCGTGTCGTACCTTTTGGGTTTTTGCCGCGTCTGCTTATCGTCGCAGCTGAAGGTGTGTAGACATACTTGATCTATAGCCATTAAACCAAGCACAGCTGCGGCTTAGTTCTGGGCTGCCTCGTCCTTGAGCCATGAACCTCTCATTTAACTCATTTTCTTGTTACACTTCCTCCTCCTGATTACTGGACGCACATGAATTACTCCACTCTTATCTTCCAAAGGCAGTGTTGTGCTGTTACACGTCGTCCAAGCCGTGCATCTCCTTTGTTACGTGCCGTCTTCAGAACCACCCAACCCGTGCATGTAAGTGAAACCCCCGACCGTCCCAAAGACGAATCCGTGCATTGTTATCTGGCTGGCAATGCTAATGAACCAAGCAGTAATTTTTGGCTGTGACGGGAGCCATGTTGTGGCGGTGGCGACTGGCTGAGATGTAACAAGGCTGCGCTGCTCTTGTGATGCCAGTGACTCCATCAGGACGTCACGGCCCTGATGGCTTACCACACCACCCACACTTGATACTTAATGATCCATTACAAGTACGGCTGTCAGTACGGTAAATGGCAGGAGCTGTGGTTGGATTGTGTGGAGAGTTGTAGTTCATAAACAGAATAAAATCGCCTGGGAAACCTAGAATAAAATATTAACGCCGACCTCGGACGCAATAGGTTAATGTCTTCAATCCGATGACGTCTTTTTCGTTTAATCTTCAAATGATTTAGTCTACTTGTGAGCTGGACTTGTAAGTCATACACCATCGGCTTCCCATGTGCAGTATAACCCCAAGCTACATGACCGCCATCAGCCAACGGTCACCAATACCATTACATCTCACCCCACTCCTATCTCCCACCCTACTCCCCCTCCGATACTCTTCCATCCTCACCTACACCACACACCCCACCCTCCCCGAACCCCCATACCCTCTTCCACACCTCACTCACTCATTCCTCCCTCCACACCCTCATCACACCCTGCCGCCACCAATTTCGCCCACATACTAGTACTTAATTTCTGGTCGGATAGGTAAGTTTTGCATCGCCAATAAAATTTTGCTGTCGAAAGGTGCTGCTGAACCGGTTTGTTTCGATCAAGCTGATTAATGACGGCTTAACAACCAATTTTTCGTAGGAGATGAATATCACATGATTGGTTAACTTTGTTAGATGTCACAAACACAGGTACAACTACGAGAGGGCTGGAGGACGGTGGCGATTTGCGAGCTTGGTTGGCCTAAAAAATTGAAGTGACTTGTTGGGACGGAAATAATTGTCATTTTGTTGGTTTTAGATAAAAAAAAAAAAAAGTATATGTGGTGGTGACGGCACATGAGGATTTACCTGTATATGTCATATCTACACCTCGGAGATATTAAAATGAGAGCGCACACAAACACACACACACACACCCACACACCCACACCCACACCCACACACACACACACACACACACACACACAGAGGGGGGGGATACGAGTGTGACTGAAAGGGAGGGTGAGCTGGTCAGTTAAAACACATTTATACCTACAGACTGCACAATGGTCATTCAGGCAGATAACCACTATGGGTTAAAATCTAAGAAGGGAAAGATCTGCGACCTACATTTCCTTAGAAGAGGGACGGAGGAGGGAAAGAGTGAGGGGTGTGGGGGAGAGGGAGGGACGGAGGAGGGAAAGAGTGAGGGGTGTTGGGTAGAGGGAGGAACGGAGGATGGAGAGTGAGGGGTGTGGGGAAGAGGGAGTGGAAGGACGAATGGGGGAGAGATCAGCTTCCAGGAACAGTCAGTGAATCAACAATGGTAACAATGGCGGAGGAAAATCAAACAGTAAAAGGTTACCCGGTCTGCCTCACACAGCATCATATGCTGGTGGGATCGACCTATTTTATTAGCTTATGTCTGGTAATCACATCACATTTTTATTGGCTTATGTTTGGTAATTCCAGACAATGCCATTAAGAAGGACCTCTACCAGCGTAGCCTGTATTATACACCTTCAGTTCAAGTCTCTCCTCAGCCGAATCGTAGTACTCGGGATATTTATTAAAAAAAAAAAAAAAAAAAAAAAGCAAAACAGGCCATCTGATTCAGAAACTCAGGGGATTTCTAGGTAATTTTTCTTAACGTTTTATTATGCATATCACAGTTAACATTATCTAGCTTTTTAGTTCCGTAAACTCTATTTCATACATAATATATGAGATAAGGTGGAATATGAAAAAACATGCCAAAATGCTAGATGTAAAATAAAATGCCGAGTGACGAGAATACAACCCCATCGCTGTTTGTGGCATCACACGCAGAAGCCAGTGTGGACACTCAAACTACGTCAGTGACCCACATCATATAAATGTCATAGGAACAGCGATGGTTAATGGGGTCGCTAGGAAGAGATGAGTTATTACTCTGTGGAAGAATTAATCTTAAAATTGTGCCTATAGATAATCACGCCTAAAATTGGAAACGTCATCGATTATCTTTAGAGCAATTCAATCAATTTTAATAGTCAATTAAAAAAGAAGGCTAGTTAGTGATATATGGAAGACAATCATGCAACCTGATAAATAACATATATGGGTAAAGATGAACGGCAGAAGCAGGGTTTACATATACACGGCCAACTGACAGGCAGGCAGGTGGGTAGGCTGGGAGATAAGGTGGTGTGGTGGGAAGGGTGGCTGGGGTAGATGGTGGCTGATTTAATAGGGGGGAGTGGGTTACTTATTGCGATGGTAGGAAGGGTGATAAATGTATTAAACTTGGTGATGGTTGGTGTGACTGGCAAGAGAATAGGTAGTTTTGTGGGTAGGAGGATAGGTAGGGGAAATGGGAGGACGGAGGGTAGGCAGCCTGAGGGAATTATGAAAGATAGGGTTGATAAGGTGATCGATAGGATGACAGATGTGATACAGTAGGCAGTATGGTGTGATAGGTAAGGTATTTAAGTACGTTCGGAGATAAGAAGGATGGGGTTGATGGGTGAGGTGCTCGATAGAGTGGTAACTGTGTAAAGTGCAGGTGATGGTTGCTGATTTGGTACATGGTAGAGTAGGAAGGGTAAGGGTGGGGCAGGTAGGCAGATAGGTAGGCGAATACCGTAAGCGTACTGGAAGATAGGGTGTGTGTGGTTGATACGCCGAGGTGGTAGGAAGGATGAGATGTACTAAACAGGGGTGACAGGAACGATGTGGTTGATAGCCTGAGATGGCAGGAAGAGTGATATGTGTTAAACAGGGGTGATAGTGATTTGGTAGACAGAAAATGATAAATATTTTAGTAGGTATGACAGGAAGATTGGCTGGAAGATGAGGATGGAGTTGATAGGTGAGGTGCTTGAAGGATGGCAGTTGTGGTAAGTTGGGGTAATTGGCAGGAAGACTGGTCGGTAGGTATAAGGTGTTTAAGACGACAGGTAGGAGGGTCGAGTAGGGTTGACAGGGACGATAAGGTTGATATGTGAGAGGGCGGGAAGGGCGTCAGCTTCGTTTAATGGGCAAGATGGTTGGTGATTTGGTAGGTAAGAGGGTAAGTACAGTCTGTAGGTGGCTTGGAAGGACGATGCAATAGTCGATGGGTAAGATGTGACTGAAAGATGCAGAGGGTGGGAAGGGCGATTTTCTTACGATTTTCTTTAGCTGAGGGAACTATGCAGCTAAAGCGTTAATCTGCCTAATCCTCTGTATATAATAATCCATTGTCGACCAGTATGTTATGTCAGCAGAACTAGCCCCTGTGCAGCTACAAACAGTAAACTGACTAAGTCGTCCTCTGTATAATAATCTTGTCTCTATTATTCTCCAGCCACTTCTCATGAACCCTGCTGCTTCCCTCTTTATCATTTTTACCTGTATCATCATTTTTTTAGTCTTGCATCATTTTCCTGTTGGCTTCAAGTGACGATCGACAGGCACGGTAATTGTTCGTTGGAGGTAACAATAATTAGTTAGGCCATAATTTTGCTTTCATATACCTTCCTAAAAGTTTGTAATTAATCCCCAGCGTGGGAACATGGACTGTGGTTTGGCTGGAGAGAGCAGATAATGGGTGGGAGAGGGAAGGGGAGTAGTTGCTTTTTATAATTATGCCATCGGTCATTATAGTAGTTTGAAGGTAAGATACCGTTTTAGAAACGACCAGATCATCAATATGGGTTGTGTGTGTGTGTGTGTGTGTGTGTGTGTGTGTGTGCGCCAGCATCCTTACCCTGGCAAGGACAGCACCTGTTCCCACGGATATATATATCTGTACCAGCACTCCTCACCCTGTCTCAGTCATCCTTAATGACTCTCTTCATTTTCTTTACATCACATAAAGCGGTTACTTTTGCCTGTTACATGTATTTTAGTGGCATGGTCTGAGAGCACCTTGATGGGGTTGAGCTGATTGCTGTCTGGTGAACTACTTTGCATGCCTCGGTCAGAACTTATCGTTTAAATGCGGCAAAAGGCAAATGCAGTGACACCCACGGCCAACTGTGCCGCCTGTGATGGGCTTTTAAGTGGCTTCTCCAGAGAATTTAACAGCGTATAAGTGGCCGGACTTTGTACCATATTTGTGGTGGCAAGTCCGGTAGGACTGGTGTCGACCGCATTAATTTTTTTTCTTTTTTTAATGCGAGGAAGAAGGAACTAAAGGCCATGAGCCCGCAGTAACAGTTCCCTCCAAGAGAAAAACAAAATACAATAGAGAGCCAAATTCAAGATCCGATCATTTTGAGATGCCTGGACACACTGCGTTTGAAAGACTGGAGATCATAGGCAGCAGGAAATACAGATAGAGGGAGACAGTTCCAGAGCTGACCTGTTGCATAAATGAAAGACTGGGAGTAACGGTTAACTCTTGCATTAGAGAGTTGGACAGAAAAGGGATGAGAGTTTGCTGCCAGACGGGTGCTACGCGCCTGTCGTAGAGGTGGAGGAATGCAAGCAGACAGTTCAGAGGAGCAGTGACCATTAAAGTAGCGATAGAAAAGAGATAAAGATGCAACAGTGCGGTGAAGAGACAGAGGTTGAAGGGAGTCAGTTAGAGGAGGAGAGTTAATGAGACGAAAAGCC
Organism: Coenobita brevimanus; assembly: GCF_032717465.1. Classification (NCBI taxonomy): domain Eukaryota; kingdom Metazoa; phylum Arthropoda; class Malacostraca; order Decapoda; family Coenobitidae; genus Coenobita; species Coenobita brevimanus. Next base: position 21,241,424 of record NC_137067.1, on the reverse strand, counting down.
TTTGACTCCACCCTATTGAGAAGAGCTGTATGTGGGGAGCCTCCCCACACATGAGAGTTGTACTCCACACAGGGGCGGATAAAACCTCTGTATACAGTCAACAATCGTGCAGGGGTAAAGAAAGAGAGGAGTCGGCTTAGCACACCCAATCTCTTGGAAGCAGATTTTACAAGAGATGTAATATGATCTTTCCAAGATAAGTCCTGAGTAAATGAAACCCCAAGCATGTTCAAGGATGATGCAGGATTAAGCTGAATATTATTAAACATTAATGGGTATACCTGTGGAAGATTTTGTCGGGTTGATAGGTGTAAGAACTGAGTCTTAGATGCATTAAAGACAACCATATTATTTTTACCCCAGTCAGAGATACGAGCCAAGTCAGACATTAGGTGTGCCATAGCCTCATCCCTTGTTTCTTGAAGTAACTGTTGAGATGGGCGTTGCGGGAACCGAATGGAAAGGTGAAGGGTAGAGTCATCAGCGTATGAGTGGATAGGGTTAGATGTACAGCTTAGAAGATCATTGATGAATAAAAGGAAGAGAGTTGGTGATAGGACAGAGCCCTGAGGAACACCACTGTTGATAGATCTAGGAGAAGAACGATGGCCGTCTACAACAGCGGCTAAAGAACGACCAGAAAGGAAGCTATAGATGAAGGCACAGATAGAAGGATAGAAACCGTAGGAGGGCAGTTTGGAAATTAAAGATTTATGCCAGACTCGATCGAAAGCCTTTGAGATGTCAAGTGCAATGGCAAAGCTTTCGCCAAAGTCCCGAAAGGAGGATGACCAGGAGTCTGAAATGTAGGTGAGAAGATCGCCAGTGGAGCGTCCCTGACGGAACCCATACTGACGATCGGAAAGAAGGTTGTGATAGGAAAGATGCCTTAAAATTTTTCTATTAAGAATTGATTTGAAAACTTTTGAAATACAGGACGTTAAAGCAATTGGACGATAGTTGGAGGGTTGGGAGTGGTCACCCTTCTTTGGGACTGGCTGAATGAGAGCAAACTTCCAGCAAGAAGGAAAGGTACAAGTTGACAGACAAAGGCGAAAGAGTTTGCCTAGGCAGGGTGTAACCACAGAATCACAGTTCTTGAGAACAACAGGAGGGACCCCATCAGGCCCATATGCCTTGTTAGTACTGAGGCCAGTGATGGCAGAAAATACATCAACTGAAGAAATTTTAATGTCAGCCATGAGGAAGTCAGAGAGGAGAAGTGATGGAGGAACAGCACCGGAATCGTCTAAGGTGGAATTGGAGGAGAAAGTCTGAGCGAAGAGATCTGCTTTATCAGTAGAAGAAATAGCTACAGAACCATCAGAGTAGAAAAGAGGAGGGAAGGATGATGAGGTAAAGTTGTTAGAAAGATTTTTGGCAAGGTGCCAGAAGGAGCGGGAAGAATTCGAGTTGGAGAGTTGAGAGCACTTAGTATGGATGAAATTATTTTTAGTAGAGCGAAGAACAGACTTAGCACAATTCCGGGCAGAAACGTAAAGATGATGTGATTCAGGGGTGGGTTGGCTCCGGTACCTTTTGTAGGCCTTCTCCTTGTTGCGGACAGCATTAGAACAAGCGTGATTAAACCAAGGCTTTCTTGCGTTAGTCAAAGGATATGAGAAAGGAATGTATGCTTCCATGCCCGAGAGAATAACCTCCGTAATGCGCAAGGCACACTCAGATGGCTCACGGCCATGGAAGCAATAATCATTCCAGGGAAAATCAAAGAAGTACTGCCTGAGGGCCTCCCAGTTCGCGGCTCCAAAATGCCACAGACGACGTTTCCCTGGAGGGTCCACAGGCCGTACCGGAGTGATAGGACAGGTTAAGGTAATAAGGTTGTGATTGGAGGAGCCCAACGGAGAGAAAAGATTAACAGAGTAAGCAGAAGGATTAGTTGTGAGGAAGATGTCAAGTATGTTGGAGCTCTCTCCAAGGCGGTCAGGGATACGGGTAGGGTGCTGTACAAGCTGCTCTAGGTCATTAAGGATAGAAAAGATGTAGGCTTGTTCACCAGGTGGATCCGTGAAAGGAGAGGAGAGCCAAAGGTGGTGGTGAACATTGAAATCTCCAAGAATGGAGATTTCAGAGAAAGGAGAAATGGATAGAATGTGTTCCATCGTAGAAGTAAGATAGTCAAAGAATTTTTGATAGTCAGTAGAATTAGGGGATAAGTAAACAGCACAGATATATTTAGTCAGAGAATGACAGGAAAGCCGAAGCCAGAGTGTGGAGAATTCAGAAGAATCAAGTTCAGGAACACGAGAGCAAGATAAGTCGTTGCGTATGAATACACAACAGCCACCTTTGGCTTTGAAATGAGTATAGAGAAAGTAGGAGGATGCAGAAAAGGGTTTGCTATCGGTTGCCTCAGACAGCTGAGTCTCCGTCAGAAAAAGAAGGTGAGGTTTAGAGGAGGAGAGGTGGTGCTCAACAGAGCGAAAGTTAGAGGAAAGGCAGCGAATGTTGCAGAAATGAAGAAGAAGAGAGTCAGACAGTGGTTCCAGGCACCTCGAGTCGTCACCGGGAGAGGGGCAGATGGCGGGGGCATTTATGGTCCCCCCCCCCCTGGGGACTCCGAGACTTGATTAATAGACACCATTTTTGTTGATTTTTGAATAGGAAGTGTAGTGTGTACTGTGCATGTAGTTTGGTGAAGATAGTTAGAGAAATTTGTACTGGAGAGCATGCTGGCCGACTCTCTGTGTAACTGAGACACTGAAAAAGTTCAGCAAAGGGGGATGGTCAGGAACTAGTCCTGAGGGCTGATGAAACGGGAGCTCCAGCACTCCCTGTCATCAGCTTTCCATCCACCTCGGGAGTACTGCCCTGCTCGACTGGTGCTACAGTCTACTCCTCATCATGTTCATCTGTAGTCTGGCCTTGGCGAGGTGCAGGGGTAGCAAAGAGGCAAACATGTTGACATACTGGTAATATGTGTACACATCTCCAGCTGTGACGATGAGCAGACGCGGCAAAAACCGTAAAGGTAAGACACGGACAAAATGCAACAACGATGAACTATGACATCGATTTAGCCTAGCATTATGCCAGGTTTTCCATCATAGGGCCAAGGCAGCTCATCCCAATTTAAGGTATCGTTATTAGTAGAAGGTGGTGGCTTTAATATGGATAAGTGGCAGCCGGAGGGATGTAAGGGTAAGAGCGCAATGAATGGTGATGATCTGAACCTGGCCTCAGACGTGCCACGATAACCATTAACATCCAGAAATAAGTGAAGGTAATTAACAGCAGGTGGTGGGTTTTAATACTGAATGGGTGGGAGGGGGAGGGACGTAAGGGAACAGGGCAATGATTGGTGGGACGGCAGGGTGGTCACACCGCCACATAACTCCCCGATAATTGGCCCCATCAGGTCAGGTACAGACAGCACACGATTTACACCTTCTTGTCTTGCATTCATTAAGAAAGGAAAGATTAGCTCTCTCTTGAAACATATTTCCTCTTGTACGAACGACAATAGACATGAGAGGTTTTGCACTGGTCTTTTTGTGGCCTATTTCCTGCAAAAACAAATCATAGTAGTGATAGGTAACTGGTAGTTAGTCTGGGTCTAGATTTCAGCCCCGCGAATAGATCAAATGGTAAAACTTATTATCACTGGAACAGAATTTAAGCAGTTTCAGTACAGTATTTGGGTGTAATATGTACCATCCGATAATGAGGTCGTTTGTGAATCTCAGCTGTGATATTTTCGAGTGAAAGTCGGGATGAACACAGGTGCTGATGAAATAAATTTGCTGAAATATGAAACATACAGTAGTCAAAATACAGTGACGCAAGCACTGGGTCACATCTATCGTTGATGAGTTGCAGTGGAAGGAAGAGGAATGGAGGGAGGATGGCAATATGGGGTTGGAGTATATGAATAAGGTTTGCCCATGGAAAAAAAAAAAAAAAAAAAAAGTACTCCCGGGTGCGATGTATTCTGAACTGATTTGCAAAAGTCAAACCGTGTTCATTTGGTGGTGATAGTAGTCCAGAATCCTTGGTGCTTGTGTCATATTGTATCACACCACAAGGGTAACGAATATTTTTTTTATCAAGGTTATACTGTACATCATATAAATTACCCGACATAATAAACCTGTCCCACCACAACTACCACACCATCACACTACCACTGTGCCATTACAACTACCACACCATTACACTACCACTGTGCCACTACAACTACCACACCATCACACTACCACTGTGCCACTACAACTACCACACCATCACACTACCACTGTGCCACAACAACTACCACACCATCACACTACCACTGTGCCACTACAACTACCACACCATCACACTACCACTGTGCCACTACAACTACCACACCATCACACTACTACTGTGCCATAACAACTACCACACCATTACACTACCACTGTGCCACTACAACTACAACACCATCACACTACCACTGTGCCACTACAACTACCACACCATCACACTACCACTGTGCCACTACAACTACCACACCATCACACTACCACTGTGCCACTACAACTAACACACTACCACCGTCACACCACAGATACCACACCAACACCACAACTACCAGTCACACCACCAGTCTTACTACAGGTACCACATTATCACATTTCCACAATCTCATCACAACCACCATGGTATCACACAATCACAAGTACCACACTATTATACTTCCACAGCCCCACCACAAAGATAACATTACCACACCACTACAGTTTCACCACCAGTACTACAGCACCACACAAACTACCACAGTACCACACAAGTCACCCCACCACGAGTACCACAGTGCCACCCAAACCATCACACTATTACAGTGCCACAGTACAACCACGACTACCACATCACTACACCACACTACAACGTTCCCACTACAAGTACCACACCGCCACAGTCCAGCTACAGTCACCACACTGTCACACTATCATACTGTACTTTCACACCTAACATACCTTCCTTCTCTAATTTCTCCCCTTTCTGCTAAAGGCTAAATCCAGGATTTACTTTTAAATTAATTGCTAAAAAATAAACCTAGGGTGGGTGTTGATGAGACAGTTCAAGGGTGTAGGAGAGAGAGAGAGAGAGAGAGAGAGAGAGAGAAGCAGGGGGAGGGGAGGGAGTATAGGACTGGGAATTGGGGCAGCGGATAGTCAGGTCTGTAGTAGGAGGATGGAAGTTCATGGATAGGCATCTTACCGGCTTATATCTAGTGGATTGTTTTGATCTGAGGGTGGAGGGCGCCAGTGGTGCATTGGTTAGCACATCAAGCGTGCATCCGCGTGAACCCAGGGTTGATCTTCAGGATGGACTGACTGGTGGACTAGGTCTGTTTCTCATTGTCAGATGCCCCGCTTATTTTTGTACCACGGGGCAGGTTGGGGTTAAGTCCTATCACATAACATAGACAACGTCGTTGTCCAGCGTCTGTAGTATATGTGTCACCAGATGGCAGGCAGATCTTGAACTTGGAACAAAGTATTATTCATATAATGACCGACTGTGTGATACGATGGTGAGAATAGGAGTTTTATTACCGCATCTCACTGGGGCAGGTACTCGCTGCTGGTTATCAGCTTTGCTGATGAAAGGCAGGCTTCTCTGTTGCTGCTCTCCTGCTGTCCTTCCGTGTTTGGGCTTTTTTATTTTCTGCTTTGTTGTTGGTAGGGTTAGTTTTGATGAAGATATCTCATGTTGTCTGTGCGGCTCCGTGCCAACACCGGCGCCCCTTTAAGGTTTGGGTTTCACATTCGTTGTTTACTAACTCATGTGCTCAAAATAAAAAACATAAATGATTTTTTTTTTTTTATTACACGATAAGCTCCTGGCAGGACACCAACTGAATTCACCGTCAATGTCCACACAAAGGTCATGCAGATCGAGAAGCATTTGCAATACCAGAACTGTAGAGCCTCACTCCTTTATATCCCGCGCTGGACCCAGCTTCACAGTCTGTTCCATGAGGCCCAGGAGTCTTACTAAGAGGAAAACACGACAAGCAAGCATGCACACACACACACACACACACACACACACACACACACACACACACACACACACACACACACACACATCTTTCACTACCTCCAAGATTGCAGCCCAACATCTAATAACACAGAAGTAACATTATGAACACACTCAACAGGTTATCTAAGACACGGATTTTCTTTTATATGTGATTATATTTCGCTATTACTGGAACCACTTCTGTGTTTGGCAAGTGGTTGTGAATGGAGGAAGAGGGTGCACGCACTAGTGGAAAGGGTATGTGTATACCCAGTGTGGCCGCTCGTACGTACACACACACACACACACACACACACACACATATATATATATATATATATATATATATATATATATATATTCTTACGGAACAGAGAAAACTGTCCCGCAAAGTTCCAGGTTCAAAACAAAAGAGTTACGTAAAATTACAAGTTAAAGTTTAATGCTCAAACTAACAACTAAACATTCAGGACTCATAAGGATAATGTAATGGCAAAAAACAGGTTAAATATATGGTTAACTGCAATAGCCTCTATTAACACGAAATTAGCAAGAGTAAATTTATGTAAGTCAGCCCTGATAAAATGAGAAAACCGGATAATGCTCAGTTAATGCACGATATATTATTACATATACAAAATATTATTACTACTGGCTGACAGTAAAAACTCTACATTAATCACAAAAACCTCACCAGGCCCACGAACCAATACCCTATGCGACACAGTACAAGAAAAAATGTAATAACACTTATACTCAAATTACACAGCAGCTAGATGGTTGGAGACTTCCTGAGCACTCACAAAAATAATAACAACTGTACAGGGGAGGACAGAGATGTGAACAAAATGAGGAGTAGATCTAAGTGGCAATTAATGCAGAGACTGAGCTCATTATATAGGGTCCGGCAGAGCTTGATATAACTTGTAAGAAGGGCGCCAAATGAAGCCATAGGGGACAAAGAGTTGACACTCCTGCTCTGAACAACAGAAAGAACGACTTACTCTACTATAAGGGAGGAGGAGGGGAGTGAGGTAGAACACGCACTATGGAAGCCACGAGGCGAATCGTAATCAAACATGCAGCATACTGTACGTTAGAATTATACAAAGTATGTTGAAATCATAGGCTATGTAACACTATATATATATATATATATATATATATATATATATATATATATATATATATATATATATATATATATATATATATATATATATACATGTGTATATATATATATATATATATATATATATATATATATATATATATATATATATATATATATATATATATATATATATATATGAATTGCATCACAACCTCAGCCATATACAATGAACCGATGCTCGTCGTAAACCAGTCAAGTGCAGGTAAGGTATTTGGTTTGCCTCCTTTTCTTGCCATCCACTGCAGTGACATTTACAGTCCGTCATAAAGCCATAAAACCACCAGACATCTACCATATGCTTGTTAGCGGCTCAAAATATTGGCGCTCCCACATCTAGTTTGAGATTGATTCCCCCACTAAGATCAAGTCTTTTCCATTTTATTGCATCTGTCACCACCATACAGCTTCATCCAACTCAGAAGAGACGTTTTGTTGTGCAGGGGTTGATGAAGGCTGTCATACCCCGGCAGTTCAAAAAATATCTGACGAAATAAATGGTATGATGGAAGGAAGAAGGAATTATGCAAAAAGTCTTTGGGCTTGAAGGATTAATACTGTCTTGTATGCTTTAGGTGGAGTCTGTAGACACCCGGCAGCTGCTTCACCTCCCCTCCACCACCCTCACCACCACCACCATCACCACCACCCCCACCATTATACACCTAATTCCGAGTTTTAATACATAGAATGGCTAGTGTTCAAACGTGTACTGAAGCACTACAGTACGGTGGTTTATAATTGTGTATTATATAGCTTAACCATGATACCGTCAGGCAATTCTATTCAGATTAGGTCTTTTGGAAATGGAGGGTCCAGATCTGATCTTCACTAACTCCTTCACAGATAAAGATCATGGGACAGTTACCACATACATAATATAATAGTCATCATCGTAGTGAAGGTTACTGATAGCCAGTTTACGCAACAACTGCTGATGGACTAGAGATGCGGGGCCATATGCTACTTGGTTTAAGTGAAACACCATGTGTGGCTTTGCAGGAGTAAAGCAGCTTGTGCGTGCAAGTCCTTGGGTAGCCACGGCGATGCACACAACTGGGCTTCGTGCAGGTAAAAATCGTTAGGGTGTGACTGAATGCTTGGGCCGCTCCTCCAGATGCTTTTGTACATACTGTGCACACACACACACACACACACACACACACACACACACACACACACACACACACATAGATAGATAGACAGACAAATAGATTGACAGATATGGATAGACAGAAATGTGTGTGTGTGTGTGTGTGTGTGTGTGTGTGTGTGTGTGTGTGTGTGTGTGTGTGTGTGTGTGGTCTCCTCCTATGGTGACTGCTTACTAACAATTCCACGGGTATATCCGGTACACACTGAGTTGAGTTACCCAGGGATAAACTTAGTATCGGGGTAAGTAAAAACGTTAACACAGCCTACTTAAAATTATTAAATAACGCTGTTTCATTGTCTGTAAGTATTAGGTGACTATTGATACCGTCTTGGTAGAGCCGGGACACAAGAATTAGATTAGCAGTTTAGTCTAAGGTTAAGCATATAGTTTAACACTACATTGACAATTTTCATAAAATTATTCAATAACAATGTTCACATTTCTAAGTACAGGGAAATGGTTACTGAAATTGCACTGGCACGCTCGGCACATAGTCGTTAGTTAGCGACGCTTAAGGTTTAGCACGAGAGTAAGTTATTCCCCACATTCCACTGATCCACCCGTCCGGCTGTTACTAATAACGTAATTACAGGCTGGAGGCGGTGTTTACCCTGCAACATGGGGCATTAACCAAGCCTCCGCGAAAACACCTAAACTAGTACTCGGTTGCGTCTTTGCTGTGCGTCTTCTGGGAGCGACTCACAAATTTGTTATATTTATTGGCTCGACCAAGGGTGAGGCTGACCTTGCTGGCGAGGAGGCTGGACAAAAACTGTGGCTCAGGTAGACGGTGTATGAGGAGGACGTGTCTGTAGGGGAACGACATACGAGTGTGTGTGCAGGAATACAGGTGTGTGGGGAGGACAGGTGTGTGGGGAGGACAGGTGTGTGGGGAGGGGAGATGTGTCAGGAGGACAGGTAAGTGGGGAGGGCAGGAATGTGGGGTGGGTAGGTGTGGGGAATAACAGGTGTGCGGGAGTGAACACGTGTGTAGGGAAGAACACGTATATGAGGAAAAGAGTATACGTGTGGAGGAGGAAGGACAGGTGTCTGGGGGAAGGACAGGTGTCTGGGGGAAGGACAGGTGTGAGGAGAAAGGACAGGTGTATGAGGGAAGGACAGGTGTGAGGAGGAAGGACAGGTGTGAGGAGGAAGGACTGTTGTGTGGAGGAAGGACTGTTGTGTGGAGTAAGAACAGGTGTGTGAGGGAATGACAAGTGTGTCGGGGAAGGACAGGTGTATCGGGGAAAGACAGGTGTATCGGGGAAGGACAAGTGGGTTGGGGAAGGACAAGTGGGCTGGGGAAGGACAAGTGGGCTGGGGAAGGACAAGTGGGCTGGGGAAAGACAAGTGGGCTGGGGAATGAAAATTGTGTCGGGGAAGGACAGGTGTGGGAAAGAGTAAAAGGAGAAAGAGTGCTATAACCAAGTGTAGATTGAGTGGTACGAAGTATCAGAACTGTTTGACCTAATATGGGCAAGGAAGGAAGGTGAGGGTAGTGTGGAATGAGGCTGAACAGGTGTGTAGGGAATGTGTGGGAAAATGTGTACACTGAAAGCGGAAAGATAAAGGGAAAGAAGATATGGGTAGAGGAGAGAGAGAGAGAGAGAGAGAGAGAGAGAGAGTGAGAGAGAGAGAATAAGAAATGATAAATGTACAGTCTCCAGCAAAAATCGAGCTACCAGCTTGACGAGCAGGTTGGTATATGTGGCACCGCCGCACCCGCGGTTTCAGCCCCTCCCCCCCTCCCCTCCCTCGTTCCCATTCATTCGTCTACCCTCCACCCTCCCCACATCCGAGGGCAAGAGAGTAAAGTAAGGCCTACTCGCATTGTCTCAGCCACTCTTCCATCATCCATTTGTCTTGGGAAATAATGGTTTTATTATGATAACGAATAAAAACACATTACACAGTATTTTACTTCATAGCATATTTGTACACCACGATCTGAACGCAGGGTAATACAAAATAGTAATATATTCGTATTACAGTGAGGTCTGTAATCATACAATTTATCATTTTGACGGTTGTATCCAGTCAGTGCATAACATTAAACAGTCGGAAGCTATATGTTTGTAGTGGTCGGTGGTGTGCTCCTTACTCGACGTAATCACTGTTACTTTACAAACTCTGTTATAGGTCATTACCATTAGTTACTATTAATACCCCATGTGTGATAATAGCAAAGTGTTGCTGATAAGTACAACACAGGATCAGTATTATCTTGGTTACTGATGTCTTAATACATGATATCGGATACCGTTGGGCAACAGGGACTGCATGACAGCTTGTCTGGTGGTTAAACAAACTAAGCTGGTCAAGCCGAGGCCATGACATGGTTGCTGGCATTACCAAAGGTCTGTCAATATTTAGACGCCATTCATTGCTGCTGACAGTATTATAAGTATCAAGATCCATTTCATACACAGGACAGCCAACAGTAGAGTGAGCCGCGTCGTGTGCTGACCCCGCACACACCATACAACCAGGGCCGGATTACCAGGTATAGGCAAAATGGATAACTGCCTACCAGGCCACCGCCTGTCACAGGCCATCCAGACTTCCAGAGCTGAATAAATATACGCTTTTTGGCGTCCAAAAAAGTGCCATCACCCGTCAGGACATCAAAAAAGGCCATTACAGGTCATGGCAACATTTCATTGGAAATAACGGAAAAAAGAGATCTTTATGTTGCAGGGCAACTGTCTGCATTGCCTACCAAGCCACAGCATGGTTAATCCGGCGCTGCATACAACCAACCCCCTCCACCCCTTGCCTCAGCCACTTACTGCCACTCACTCCAGTAAGAGACCCGCCACCACCTGATAACAATATCAGGAATATAACCTTGCCTTATATAGTTATAACTGCAATAGGGTGTAATTTGCGATTCACACGTTTATAGCACAACGTATTTCAAAAAAGGTAACCAGTAACTAAATTGGCCGAATGGATGATCGCATAGTAACCAAACAAACTTGTCACGATTGCACCTTACGCTAATCACCGTTATCATGCCGTACAACAGATATTTCAGAGTATTCTTTTTCAGCGAGAACGTTTTCAACAAAGGATTGATGAGTTACAGTTCACACTGGTCAGTGTTACTTATAACAACGTAATAGACGTAGCGGTCAGGTTAACCTTAATGATTATTTGTTCTTCAACTTGTGTCCCATGTCTGTTACTACTTTCCTCTATCTCTGTGTGGCCATGGTTTTTCCCATTAACTATCGTCAGCCGAAACGTCAATTGCCTCACAGAGGGAAGGATGTTAAAATGGACAAACGGTTTTGGTTACGCAGATATTTAATAAGGAAGACTATCTGACTACCGGTATATTTAAGAACACATTATAAAACGATATGGAACAGTGGGATCAGACATTGGATTTATATGATAATGGAATGTTGTGGGTAACTGGGGGAGTGATAAGGTAACCCTGTCAACACCAAGTAGGACCACCCACCACCTTTGCTATCGCCCTGTTCCAGTTGCCCTACATTAACATGTGGTATAGTGACAATAGTGAATGTTTTACTAGATATCTGGTCTTTTAGCCTGACTTACCCTGCAGAGTTAAAGGCTACGTTCAAACTGATGTATTATAATCTGATATTGCACTGCAAATCTGATTGAATATCATTTAGAAACTAAGATCTTACTGTGTACTGATCATTAAATGCTTATTTTCCATATCGTTAAACTATTAATATCACTATTTTATTGCGCAGTGGACAATATTGTAATGCACACCTCATGGTGATAAAGACGTGTTTATGAGCATTGGTGGAAAACACACACACACACACACACACACACACACACACACACACACACACACACACACACACACACACACACACACACACACACACACACACACACACACACACACACACACACACACACACACACACACCACACACACACACACACACACACACACACACACACACACACACACACACACACACACACACACACACACACACACACACACACACACACACACACACACACACACACACACACACACACACACACACACACACACACACACACACACACACACACACACACACACACACACACACACACACACACACACACACACACACACACACACACACACACACACACACACACACACACACACACACACACACACACACACACACACACACACACACACACACACACACACACACACACACACACACACACACACACACACACACACACACACACACACACACACACACACACACACACACACACACACACACACACACACACACACACACACACACACACACACACACACACACACACACACACACACACACACACACACACACACACACACACACACACACACACACACACACACACACACACACACACACACACACACACACACACACACACACACACACACACACACACACACACACACACACACACTCCACCCCGGGCAGAGCCGTCGACCCCGGGCCCATCTCCCTCTCTATATGCCCCCACCACAACGTGTGACGGCCAGCTCCCCCCCCCCACACACACACACACCACCGACCACTACAAACATTTACTTATAGCTTCCGACTGTTTAATGTTACACACTGACTGGATACAACCATCAATATGATAAATTGTATGATTACAGACCTCACTGTCATACGAATATATTACTATTTTATATTACCCTGCGTTCAGATCGTGGTGTATAACTATAATTTCGAGTAAAATACTGTGTAATGTGTTTTTATTCGTTATCATAACAAAACCATTATTTCCCACGACAAATGGATGATGGAAGAGTGGTTGAGACAATGCAAGTAGGCCCTTGGATGTGGGGAAGGTGGAGGGTAGACGAATGTATGGGAACGAGGGGGTGGGGGTGAAACTCGGGGTGCGGCGGTGCCACATTATACCAACCTGCTCGTCGAGCCGGTCGCTCTACTTTTGCTGGAGACTGTACATATTTGGTTGATATAGTGTTGGAAGATAAATACAGTGACGTTGGTGTACTGGCATATTCATTAGGGGTAACTGAGATGAGAAGTAATAAAAATAATTCCAGGACAGATTCAGAAAACTAAGTATGCACATTTTCTTCTCGTAACTAAGAATTCCTATTATGGGGATAACCAGAGATTCTGCGTATTCACTTTTCATTATTTAACAGAAAAAAAAATCTAGGTTTCGGAATGGAACTGATCATCAACGTTATGTGCGTAAGAGAAGATAAAGGAATATCATCAGGTAACAGGACTGTGGCTGTTCTGTAGCGGAGGTATCTAATTACAGATATTATAAGAATGGTAGAAACTGAAATCAGAAATTATCCATGAATTTCGTAAATAATTTAACAGCCCGTATGTGGACTAAACAGTCGATTTAATATATATATATATATATATATATATATATATATATATATATATATATATATATATATATATATATATATATATATATATATATCTGCAACAACTTATGACCATAAAAGGAAAAACTTTTGTCCACGTTTTATGGATCCTCACCATTTATAACTCACATCAATGACTGCAAGCATTTTACCTCTTCAGGTACGCCGGCTTGAGACCAAATAAGATGATCTTAAATTTCTTGTGTGGGCGGTCCAGCTGTGGCAGCGGTAATCATATAATGTTGGGTTGTAATTACTAGGAGGGTTACTGAGGTAAATATACACTGGGGAAGGGATGGGTGACGCCGCCACTGAGAGATCACGCCCTGCCCTGAGGGGTCACGATGCAGCCTGCTTTCACAGATGGCCCACAAGGAAAAATGTGGCTGACATGGCGGCCAGACGCGCCAAAACAATGGGTCCCGTCATGCAGGAAGCTGATGTGACGCTCATGTAAGTCACAACCCTTGCCACGCCTTGCATGGCCTGATGGTGTTTTTACACTCACACACAACCGTGTACACGTGCGCACACGCAGTCACACCTACACTTACACCTCCCACACACATACCTACACTCCACCAACACCTCACACTCACACACACCCACACACCACCCACACCTAACACCCCCCAGACACACACCACACAAACATACACACCTACACCTCACCCACATCCCACAAACACACATCTACAGTTCTGCACCCTACCCACACCCCACACACACACACCCACACACACACCCACACCCCACCAACACCTAACACCCTCCCACACACACACCGCACAAACATATACATCTACACCCCCCACACACACCCCCACACACATTTCCACGTCACTGCCTCGCGTCCCCACCTCCACCACGTCTTTCACTCCGCCAAAGTGATTGTTCACCACACCTCAATGCCTGCCCACTCTGCCTCACTCCCTGGCGCCACTTTCTTGCCTCCTGACTCCAGTACGGTTAGTATTCCCTCTACCACAACCACCACCACCCTGCCACACGACTACCATCCCCTACAAAACCATCACAACCTCTGGCACATTACCACCACCACGAACACCACCATTGTCACACCACCATCACACCATCACTACCTCCTGCCACGCCACATTACCATCCATTCAGCTCATCACCACACCAGTCAATATTCACACCAAAACGTTTATCTACAAGGTGCCACGTTACCACCATGGCCTTCTTTTCATCCACACCATATCCAACAGTCTATATAAGCATTTCTCACCAAAATGCCATCTTACTACAGGCACTCACACTCAGACCATTCACACAGCAGCCATACACAGGTGGATTGTTGCTAAACGTTCCCTATGACACATCCTAATACGACAGATTTTCACATATCGTCTGTCACTATCATTAAAAAATGTTTGCTTGAAGTTAGTAAAGACTGTTGCAACCCAAGCCATAAAATAAAATTCTTTGCTGAATAATATCGCCTGGAAGTTGCACGAATTACGTCGCCAGGCTGTGTCTTGAGTAAGAAACCAGCAATTAATAAATTTATCCCTTCGGCCCGAGGACCTTTTTAAAAGTTGATTTCGAGAATGGGCTTCGATTTTATTTCGCAAAACGTTCCCGAGGTCTGTAGGTTAACCTTCTCAGCGTATACCTACCTGTAAATGGAATCACATCACAACTCCATGATCACCACACCAATCCACATCCACAAACCTTTTATCCATCAACAAGGCTACCCGCTAGAAGTGACAGCTTCCTTTACACTCATCATCACTTATGCTCCCTTTCATATTCACTCTCACCTCAGTTTTATCGTTCACCTGTTGCTTCAAGCCCCTCACTGCCCACCGATCCTTCACATAGCATGGCCGTATCCCCAGACACCCTTCTCCACGCCCTATCATGTCACCACGCCCCTCACTGCCCACCGATCCTTCACACCGCATGGCCTCATCCACAGACACCCTTCTCCACGCCCTATAAAGTCATCACTCATTTTTCACGAATGTGTACCTCCCCCATCTCTCTTTCCTTTACATTTACTCCACTTTCTCTGTCCCTGTTTACTGTCTTCATGTCTTATCACCACAGGCCTTTAATTTGCAACTCATCTCACTAATTCTCACTTATCCACTGGTCCTTAATTTTCTACTTATATCACAACTCTCCGTCTCTTATCCACTAACCCCACCCGCTCACCTCATACATCTCCCTCCCACCCCCACACCTCACCAGCCATCGCTGCCTGGGTAGGGGCGTGGGTTTTCTGATCTCGGGGTTCACCAGTGGACAATCACTGCTTTGATTTACGAGCAATAAAGCTGGTGGGGATCACGGGTGAGTTGGATTACGAGTTACCGTAAAGTGTACGAGTGATGTTCACCCTCTCAAGCACATGTCAGTCTTTTTATTCTCCGGATTTCTTCCTCTCTCGTTTCCTCCTTTCTTTCTTCTCTGATCTCTCCTCTCGCTAGAATCCCATTCTCTCCTCTCCTCTCGTCGCCTCTTCTCTCTCATATTCTCTTGTACTCTCATCTGTGTCTGATTCTCTTTTCTCCTTTCCTCTCATTGGAATCCCCTGCTTTCTTTTCCTCTCTTTTGAGTTTGATTGGTGGTCACCATAAAATGTATGAGTAATATCGACCCTCTCACGCACAAAGGAGTCTTCATGTCTTTGCTCTCATGCCTCGGGACTTCCTTCTCTTTTCTTTTCTTCTCTTGGAATTGTCCCCTCTCCTCTCGCCACTTCTGATCTGCATCCCTTATTAATGCATCTTCCCTCTTTCCTTATCTTTTCTTCCTTCTTTTATTAATTTTCTTCTCGTCTATTCGGAATTACATGCTCTCCTTTCTTTTCGTTAGAGTTCAGTCTCCTTTCGTCGATGGAATCACTGGTTAAGTCGATCAGGCATTACCGTGAAGTGTATAAATGATGATGTGGCTCTCATACACATAAGGGCCAAACTCTCCTCGAAATTCCTTATTCCCGTCTTCTCTTGTCTCCTCGCAACTCCCTCACAACTAACAAGTATGCTCCGTTTTACTCTTCCCATAAATGTATGAATAATGTCGGGGGCTCTACTGCGCCTTTAGGGGCCTCTTTATCTTCTCTCATATATTCACAATTTAGTATCTGTCTCCTCTCTACTTTGTGGATTCCCCCATACTCACCTTCTTTGTCTTCTCCTTGGAATACAGTTTCCTACTCTCCCCTTCTCTCTGTTTCTCGTCTCTGTTCACACAGGGGTTCTATTTTCTTACTTTCGTCTCACCTCACCTTCCCTCTTTTTATTCCTCTGAATTATCTCTTCTCCTCATTTCTCGTCTCTTTTCTCTCTTTCTCTTCTCTATCTCCCCTCTTCTCTTCGTCTCTCTTCATTTTCTCTCCCCTCCTCTCCTATGTCTTATGTCTGGGCCACTCCGATATGGCCGAGTGAGGAGCATCCCATCTGACTGGAGAATATAAGAGGCCTTGATGCTGTTCACTATGGATGAGTTATGTTGGTTCCTAAGTTCGTAAATATTGAATCAGACACTGATACTTGTCATCCTGTTATATTTTCCAGCGACATGTTTATTATCGTCATTGTTAACCCTCGGCTGCTGTAAGCCTTTGTGAAATGCTGTATCATTTCGTCTGACGTTAGCTGCAATATATTAGTCTTAATATACGTTACAACATTAATCATGATGTTTTACACTAAATGTTTTTATTTTTTTCGTTTGAATATAATCGTCAGGAGAAACAATCATCACGGTATAAAGAGTGTTTTTCTATACAAGTGATGCTATATTTTACATTTTTAATTTACTGTATGCTCTAACACTGGTTTTCCTTCTTCGTAGCCTTCTAACTTTGATCTCACAAAAACATAGCTAACTCAGAGTATCGCATGCCAGTGAATTTTATATAAATTGCTAACAGATTCAATAAACATAATGATTTATGTCAGCAGTTATAATAAAACAAGGCAGCGTAACCGCCTCACCATCAACAAGCAGCACCATAAACTCATTCTTACTGTACATTACCACCGTAACTTACCCACTCGTTACCACCAACTACAAATTTCACTTAACAACCTCTCCTACCGTTATCATTTGGAGCAAGGAAGCCTGTTTATATTAGACATAAGGGTCGAAGGCAGAGTGCTTAGATGGTATGGTCATGGAGAGAGAGAATGGTAGACAGGATAGTGAAACGGATATATGAACATCGAGCAAGGAAGTCGGTAGATAGGTGGGTAGAAGGGTGTGTGTTCAGATGGTATGGTCATGTGAAGTCTACAGTAGATTTACTGTAGACGGTACAGTGAAGTAGTTAACTTTACATCTAAGTCACCACCAACACTGATGGGTCAACAGGCAATGCAAAATGCGCCAGAGATGTGGCGACGATACCAAGGTTGCAGAGAATGTGTGACTGATGGCCGCTGCCTGCCACGCTGGTACATGGTATGTTAATGCGACTTGTGCTGTCTGTTTATCAGGTTATTTATTACACTTATCTCGACAGCTTCTGCGTGCTTCCGGGTTACTTATGTATCTCATCATTCCATATTTGTGTACCTGGACAACACGTAGTTCAGCGTGCCAAGGTAGTTCGTACAACTGATTTTTATCTACTCGTCTAGCTGTCTTTTTTTTTTTTTTTTTACTCTGTCTATTTGCTGAAATGGTCTTTAAATAAACTGCTAGAATATACATTATTCTAAAAGGTGGGAGGGAAGACATAGGAAAGTCTTAAGCCTGGTTCTGTGTTTTCCCTTCCATACATATGATCCACTTGTCACTAAAAGGTAATTAGTAATAAGAAACTAATAAGTGCGGTGTCAGGTATTAGACAGACTGATAGACAGACACATACGGTAATCATACACTCACTAACTAGCAGCCTTAGTAGGATAGCTATCCCCCATCATGACTGGGTGGGCAGGTGAGGCAGTAAAGTACTGTACAGAAGGTAGAGACGGTGGACAGCGGCAGGTGAAGTCACTCCCAAGGGAGGTCAAGGCGCGACTGTTATCAACTAAGCGGCTGACTGCTGTTGTTTCTACCCACTTGATGCATTACGTGGATAAACCCAGTGGCTCGAATGACGCAAAACTGGTTTGGTAGAGGCATTACATGCAAGTCGGACTCATTACTGCTGTGCTCGGAACGAAATTATGTTACTTGGTCAATTTAAGAGGGTGAGATTCAGTTCAGACAATCTTATGAGTGTGACTTCAGGTATGCGGTAGGGTGACGTCTTTTCTATTCTATATTTTCTCTTTATATACGATGTTATTCAGTTCAGGAGACGAATTTGGAAGTGGAGGGGTTAGATACAGCGTTCACTGGCCCCTTTACTACTGTGGGGCTCTCCTAAGCTAAATGAAGTCTGGCGTTGGCTGGAACAGACTGAAAGAGACGCTTGGGAAAATATTAAGGTATGCGGTAAATTCAAGAGGCGAATTTCAGTTCAGGTTGAATCATATCAGTGCGACTTGTTTTGTTACGCGGTGGGATGAGGGTCGTGGGGTCGGTGGGGATCAAACGAGAGGTGGCCATGTTTCCTCTTCCCAGGTGAGGTAATTGGCCTAATTACCTGTCCACCGTCAACCATCAGGTGGCCATTGCCTTGTTAACCCGACACCAAACAACACTTTGTACCTAAATTTACTGACACGGCTGGGTGACTATGACGCTGAAGATGGAATGGGAATGTGGGGGGATGGAGAGTGTGGGGGGATGGAGAGTGTGGGGGATGGAGAGTGTGGGGGATGGAGAGTGTGGGGGATGGAAAGTGTGGGGGATGGAAAGTGTGGAGGGATGGAAAGTGTGGAGGGATGGAGAGTGTGGGGGGATGGAGAGTGTGGGGGGATGGAGAGTGTGGGGGGATAGAGAGTGTGGGGGGATAGAGAGTGTGGGGGGATGGGGATGTGGGGGGATCGAGAGTGTGGGGGGATCGAGAGTTTGGGGGGATAGTGTGGGGGATAGGGAGTGTGAGGGAATAGAGTGTGAGGGGAAGCAAAGTCTTGAGGAATGAAGTGTGAGGGGTGGAGAGTGTGGGAGAATGGAGAGTGTGGAGGATGGAGAGTGTGGGGGGATGGAAAGTGTAAGGGGATGGAGAGTGTGAGGGGGATGGAGGGTGTGGGGGGATGGAGGGTGTGGGGATATGGAGAATGTGTGGGGATGGAGAGTGCGGGTGGATGGAGAGTGCGGGTGGATGGAGAGTGTGTAGGATAGGGAGTGTGTAGGATAGAAAGTGTGGGGGGATGGAGAGTGTGGGGATGGAGAGTGGGGGTATGGAGAGTGTGTGGGGATGGAGAGTGCCGGTGGATGGAGAGTGTGGGTGGATGGAGAGTGTGTGGGGATGAAGAGTGTGTGGAGGATGGAGAGTGTGTGGGGATGGAGAGTGCGAGTGGATGGAGAGTGTGGGTGGATGGAGAGAGTGGGGGATGAGGAGTGTGGGGGAAGGAGAGTGTGTGGAGATGGAGAGTGTGGGTGGATGGAGAGTGTGGGTGGATGGAGAGTGCGGGTGGATGGAGAGTGGGGGGACAGAGGAAAGTGTGGGGGAATGGAGAGTGTGGGTGTACGGAGAGTGTGGGTGTACGGAGAGTGTGGGGGGATAGAGAGAGTGGAGGGATAGGGAGTGTTGGGGATGAAGGGTGTGGGTTTATGAAGAGTGTGGGTTTATGGAGAGTGTGGGTGTATGGAGAGTGTGAGGGTATATAGAGTGTGGGTTTATGGAGAGTGTGGTTGTATGGAGAGTGTGGGTGTATGGAGAGTGTGGGTCTATGGAGTGTGGGTGTATGGACAGTGTGGGTGTATGGAGGGTGTGGGGGTATGGAGGGTGTGGGTGTATGGAGGGTGTGGGTATATGGAGAGTGTGGGGGTATGGAGGGTGTGGGGGTATGGAGGGTGTGGGGGTATGGAGGGTGCGGGGGTATGGAGAGTGTGGGTGTATGGAGGGTGTGAGGGTATGAAGGCTGTGGGGGTATGGCGGGTGTGGGGGTATGGAGAGTGTGGAGGTATGAAGAGTGTGGGGTATGGAGAATGGGGGTATGGAGAGTGTGGTGAGTTGGAGAGTGTGGGGGGGATGGAGGGTGTCGGAGGATGGAGGGTGTCGGGGGATGGAGGGTGTGGGGGAATGAGAGTGTGGGGGAATGGAGAGTGCGGGGCAAGAAGAGTGAAAATTAAGATACAAGGGAAGGCAAACAATAGCCAACCTACTGGTCCTATCGATGCCATTCAAGACAGGGTGAATTACTGTATATTACAGGTGTGTAACTAACTCAAAGACAAAGTAAGCAAAGTACGAATGGGAATGTGGGAGGAGGGTAGTGAAATTTTAGAATAATTAGCTACCTACCCACCACAGCTTCACCATTACAAAACCATGGTGTCGGATATATCTAAGTTCTCAGGATTTTAAATGTTCGACAGATAATGTAACCAACAGTCTGGGCCATGTCTCTCTTTACTCAGGAGACATTCCCAGCTGAAAATTTCTTCCCCACACTATGCATTGATCATGACGGTCTATGTACGTCATGGGATAGGACACTGTGTCTGGCATGACGTCCCAGGTACGTCACCGTATTGAAGGGGTTAAAGCCTGATGCTAAAGAGTGACTAGTGAGGTGTATGCCACTGCCTGACCAACATGACGTGCACATATGAGTTGGGCATGCACTGCGGTCAATTAACCCCCTCGTGCAAGATGACGCACCGTGAGTCATAAGCCTTGCAATCTGAAGAGTAACTGATGATGCAACTTCCCTATAAATCATCGTAGAAACTTTTCCTGTGGATGGATTTGCGTCAAAATTGGTTGAGTCAAAGCTGAGGGTTGCCAGGTCCAGAGGAAATATATGGCAACAGCTGAGAGCTTATCGGAAGGGTAAGCAGCCTATATTTAGCTCAGTACTGTCCCATCAGTCAGGCTGGAAGGGTGTGTGTGTGCGTGGCCAGGCATTTGAACCCGTGTTTGGCTACTACTGCACCATCCATACCTTACGTGTGTATAATGATTTTGTGTTGTATATAGTGCAGTGTGCTTATGAAGAACATTTATAAGTGTTTCTTATATATTTTCAGAGAAAGCCAGATTTGAAATTTCCTAACCAATATTTACCATTCCCTTGCTATTGTTACACTACACTAAACCTGAAAAATGTCTCGCAAGGGCTTATCTGAGAAAGAGTACATGAAATACTTATTCAGTGGAAGTGAGAGTGAAGAAAGCAGTGAAAGTGAAATGGAAAGTGAATATGTTGAGGAGGAGAGAGTGAGGAACAGGAGAGCTAAGGTGGAGTATGACCCTATGGGAAATACGGGCAGACCCGAGGTCAAGGCCGCTGTGATAAGCACTGTAGAGAGTGGTAGTAGCACCATCACTACCACAATTCCTTTCACCACTGCCACCACTGGTCCTTTCACCACTGCCATGACTGGTGCTACTACAACTCCTACTGCCATCACTCAGACGACATTTTTCACCTTTCCAGAGACCACCATATTGATGAAGGCATACAACAGTAAATCATATCACACACACACACACACACACACACACACACACACACACACACACACACACACACACACACACACACACACACACACACACACACATCACAAATACTCACACACACACTCAGGCTGTGATCATACCTGTCTTCCTCTCTGCAACTCCTCCTCTCAAGAAACACTACAACACTGCTAGAGGACGTGAGTAACCAGTTTATTTGTCTAGTTTTTATACTATTGTATTGTAAGGTATAAACTGTGTGTTTACTATATATTTCTCACAGGGAAAATGTGGTGCATTTCACTGCTCTTCTCACAGTCATTTTACTCGTAAAGTATAGGTCACATAAAAAATCTGAAGAAAGCTTGACCAAGCTAATGATTTCCTATGCATACTTTTGTAAAGCAAAGTAACATATGTGTGAAAATAAATGGGGAAAAGTTACTAAAGATGAACATACTCAGCCTATGCTGCTGAGGGTACGTGCTGTCACAGCGCAAATCGCGCGCAACCCATCGTAACTTTTCAAATTCATTTTCTCCATAACAATAATGGTTATAACACTGTGAATTATATCATGGGCTTACTTAACCTTTGGGCTACAAAACTGGATAGAATTTACATTTATGTTTCTTACAGTGTCACTAACAACATACAAAATAATAAACAAATCAGAAGTTTATAGGCGATTTTCATAGTTTTTTCGATTTACTCGAAAACTATTGGATGTACCAACTTGAAACTCTCACAGATGAAAGATCATGAAATTCTTCATATAGGCTTGTCATTTGCAGCTGCGTGTCGCTGGAAAAAATTTTCACGGTGAGGTTGGGAAGTTATGAGAAGCTAGTTTTCACGTAAATGAGGTTTATTCAGGCTTCATTTCTGTATGTTTATTCATCTGTTTTGTGTGTTTTTTTCTTAGCTTGTAGTATAAGCATCAACGAAGATGATGGGAAGCGATTTATAACAATATAAGCACTTTCCGGGGGTAAATTGGGCCATAGAAATTTTTCCCTTGCCGCGCACATGGAGCCAGCCTAAGCAAGGTTTTCGTTCTGTATTGAACCAAAGATTATTGGAAACTTATGGTGCATGAGAGGGTTAAGATATTCAAATGTATATGTTTATTAAGGTTTTGATAAAAAGGACAGTGCTGGGCAGCGCAAATGAAGAAGGACCTTGTGCAGGCGCAATGCGCAATCTACAGTTCACTACCTTGCCCAAGGGCAAGTGTGCAATTAACAAATATTTAGCTTGCGCAATGTTGCAAAGTGCAAGCGCAAACCATTTGCATATATTTATGGGAAGTACTGTAAAATATTGAGATATTTAAATAAAATAGCATACTTACTTTTATTTATTATTATTATTTTCTATTATTTGTAATATGTGCATCTGCGCAATCTAATATTTTAGCTTGCTCAATGTCGCTAAGCACTAGCGCAAACCATTTGCATATATTTGTGGGAATTACTGTAAAATATTGAGATATTTAAATATATTAGGATACTTACTTTTATTTATTATTATTCTATCAATCTATCTCTTGCCAGACACCTTAATCCCGTAAGGGGTGGCCACTGGCCACAAACAAGCAACAAATTGCCCCCATGTCACCCTGTCTCCCGCCAATTCACTGCCCTGCTTCGAGCTCACACACCCCCTCTCTCATATACTTCTCCACTCCATCCCTCCATCTCATCCTTGGCCTCCCCCTCCCTCTCCCTCCCTTCCTCCACCTCACTCATATACACTCTTCTCAGTAGTCTCTCACTCTCCATCCTCTCCATATGACTAAACCACCTCAATGTGTTTCTCCTACACATCCACATCCACACCACAACGATCCTTCACTTCCTCATTTGTCAGTCTCTCTCCATGTAACTCCACATGCTCCTCTCAAATAAATCATTTACTTCTACAGCTCTCACTCTTGACTTCTGTCCCTCCAACAAGGTCAAAGCTTCACTTCCATACATTAGAGCTGTATCACAATACTGTCATGTAGTAACTTTTTCACTCGTGGAAGTTCAAACACAGGAGTGAGCAGGCTGTGAAGCAGAGGGACAGGGAAATAAATGCTTTGATGTTGCCAGTTTTACCTTTATCTGCATTTTCGCAAGAACTTTTATTTAATAATTCAGTATAGATATACAATACAATGTGTAATTCCTTACAAAAATCATTAAAACATAATTGTATAAATCAAATATGTTTTAATGATTTTTGTAAGGAACATTTTTAATTTATTATTATTTACTAATAATAATAATTTAAAAAATATTAAAATACATTATCTCTGTTGAAGCATTTTAAGAAATGCTACTACCCTCCGTCTATGCCTCTGTCCCTCCCGCCTCCCCCCAGCAGAACCCTCGTAACCTACCCAAGCCTCCCCCATCCCTTGTCCAGACATACGGGAAGCTCCCAAGACCACGTGTCCCTTGGACTGCGTAGTGCGCAATCCACATGACAGGTGTGCAAGGCAGGTGCACAAGCGCAAATTTAGTTGTGCAAGTGCAACTAAATTTGTGATTGCGCACCTGCCTTTTCATGTGCAATATTACGCATAGTCTCGTGCGGTGAGCAATGCACAAACAATGTTCACCAGAGCCAGCGGTGTGCAATTGCGCTTTGGGCAAGTGTTTGCGCACCTGCCCAGCACTGGAAAAGGACAAATGCGGATGAAAAGCTTAAAGCTTCAAGTTATCTCAGAGTTACTTCGAACTGATGCTGCTTGACATCCAGACAATGATGATAAAGAAATACTTCGTGAGTTACCCAAATAAGAATGGAGAAAATGACAAACTTTGATGCAAAGAGTCATGGATGTGTGGGAGTGTGTGGGGCCTCACACCGTCAGTATGCAGTCATGTGTCACAACATGGTGCATGAAGCTCACTCTGTCCGATACGTGAAGTCTGACGAGGCGTTGTATGACAATCACAAGATCGCAGTGATTGTGTTCAACTGTAATAGTATGATGATGATGTCTGAGCAAGACAGCGATTTCAAATGTTGGTACCTTTGTAACCATTGTATCCGTCCACCTTGTCGCTGGCTACAGAAAAGCAGTCAGACCAAGTGTTAGGGTGGTAGTACGAAACTTTGGTAGACTACACGATGAAGTGCCATCACGAACTGCTTGTCATGCAGTCTGAGAAAACTTTCATCTACTACATTATCACTGAATGAAATGTCTCAGTGGTTAGAAGCTCTGATCAAGGGATGAACATGAACTACAGGACATGAGTGCACAACAGCAACCAAAGTTCTGGAATCTGTTTTGCTTCTCTTCCCACGGATTTTCAAAATTAGTCTGGTAAACCTTCAGCAACCGATATATATGCCGCTCTTACCAATAGTATGTTGTCCGTGGTAACAGAGGCACCAGAACAGCATACACACCTAAGCTCAGTCTCATGCATTTAACATCCACATTTAGTATATCGGCATATAATCTGTGGTATTAATTTGATCAGTTTTTTTTTTTTTTTTTTTTAATGCGAGGAAGAAGGAACCGAAGGCAGAGCCCATAAAACGTTCGTTCAAAAAAAAAAAAAAAAAAAAAAAAAAGAGCCAAATTCAAGAACCATTCATTTCAAGATGCCTGGACACACTGCATTTGAAAGACTGGACATCATAGGATGTAGGAAGTACAGACAGAGGGAGACAGTTCCAGAGTTGACCTGTTGCATAAATGACTGGGAGTAACAGTTAACTCTTGCACTAGAGAGTTGGACAGAAAAGGAATGAGAGTTTGTTGCTAGATGGGTGCTATGTGCCTGTCGTCGAGGTGGAGGGATGCAAGCAGACAGTTCAGAAGAGCAGTGACCATTGAAGTACCAATAGGAAAGAGATAAAGATGCAACAGTGCAGTGAAGAGACAGAGGTTGAAGAGAGCCAGTACGAGGAGGAGAGTTGATGAGACAAATAGCCTTTGACTCCACCCTATTGAGAAAAGCTGTATGTGGGGAGCCTCCTCACACATGATAGTTGTACTCTAAACAGGGGCGAATAAAACCCGTGTATAAATTCAACAACTGTGCAGGGCTAAAGAAGGTATGGAGTTGGTTTAGCACACCTAATCTCTTGGAAGCAGATTTTACAAGAGATGTGCAGTAACATGATCTTTCCAAGATAAATCCTGTGTGAATGAAACCCCAAGCATGTTCAAGGATGATGCAGGACTGAGCTGGATATTGTTCAACATTAGTGGGTACTCCTGTGGAAGATTTTGATGGGTTGATCAGTGCAAAAACTGAGTCTTTGATGCGTTAAAAACAACCAGATTATTTTTACTCCAGTCAGAGATACGAGCCAAGTCAGACATTAGGTGTGCCATAGCCTCATCCCTTGTTTGTTGAATTAAGTGCTGAAATTGACACTGCGGAAACTGAAGAGAAAGGTGAAGGATGGAATCATCGGCTTACGAGTGGATAGGATTAGATGTACAGCTTAGAAGATTATTGATGAACAAAAGGAAGAGAGTTGGTGATAGGACAGAGCCCTGAGGAATACCACTGCTGATACATCTAGGAGAAGAACGATGGCCGCCTACAACAGCAATTATAGACTGACCAAAAAGGAAGCTATAGATGAAGACACAAATAGAAGGATAGAAACCGTAAGAGAGCAGTTTGGAAATTAAAGATTTATGCCAGACTCGATCAAAAGCCTTTGAGATGTCAAGTGCAATGGAAAAGTTTTCGCCACAGTCCCGACAGGAGGATGACCAGGAGTCTGAAAGGTAGGTGAGAAGTTCACCAGTGGAGCATCCCTGACGGAACCAATACTGATGATCAGATAAAAGGTTGTGATAGGAAAGATGCTTTATAATTTTTCTGTTAAGAATAGACTCAAAAACTTTTGCGACACAGGATGTTAAAGCATTTGGACGATAGTTAGAGGGTTGGGAATGGTCACCCTTCTTTGGGACTGGCTGAATAAGAGCAAACTTCCAGCAAGAAGGAAAGGTACAAGTTGAAAGACAAAGGCGAAAGAGTTTACCTAGGCAGGATGTAAGCACTGAAACACAGTTCTTGAGGACAACAGAAGGGACTCCATCAGGCCCATATGCCTATTTGTACTGAGGCCAGTGATGGCAGAAAATACATCAGCTGAAGAAATTTTAATGTCAGCCATGAGGATGTCAGAGGGAGGAAGTGATGGAGGAACAGCACCGGCATCGTCTAAGGTGGAATTGAAGGAGAAAGTCCAAGTGAAGAGATCTGCTTTATCAGTAGAAGAAATAGCTACAGGGCCATCAGAGTAGAAAAGAGGAGGGAACGATGATGAGGTAAAGTTGTTAGAAAGGTTTCTAACAAGGTGCCAGAAGGAGCGGGAAGAATTCGAGTTGAGTTGAGAGCATTTAGTACAGATGAAATTATTTTTAGCAGAGCAAAGAGCAGACTTAGTATGATTCCAGGCAGAAACATAAAAGAGATGTGATTCAGGGGTGGGTTGGCTCCGGTACCTTTTATAGGCCCTCTCCTTGTTGCAGACAGCATTAGAACAAGCATGATTAAACCAAGGCTTTCTTGCATTAGTTAAAGGATATGAGGAAGGAATGTATGCTTCCATGCCCGAAAGAATGACCTCTGTAATAAGAAGGCACACTCAAGATTGTTCCCGGCCATGGAAGCAATAATCATTCCAGGGAAAATCAAAGAAGTACTGCCTGAGGGCCTCCCAGTCCGCAGCTCCAAAGTGCCACAGATGACGTTTCTTTGGAGGGTCTACAGGCCGTACCGGAGCGATAAGTCAGGTTCAGGTAATAAGGTTATGATCGGAGGAGCCCAACGGAGAGAAAAGATTAACAATGTAAGCAGAAGGATTAGTTGTAAGGAAGAGGTCAAGTATGTTGGAGCTCTCTCCAAGGCGGTCAAGGATACAAGTAGGGTGCTGTACAAGCTGCTCTAGGTCATTAAGGATAGAAAAGATGTAGGCTTGTTCACCAGGTGGATCAGTGAAAGGAAAGGAGAGCCAAAGGTGGTGGTGAACATTGAAATCTCCTAGAATGGAGATTTCCGAGAATGGAGAAATGGATAGAAGGTGTTCCATTATAGAAGTAAGATAGTCGAAGAATTTTTGATAGTCAGTAGACTTAGGAGATAAGTAAAGAGCACAGATATAGTTAGTCAGAGAATGACAGGAGAGCCGAAGCCAGAGAGCAGATAATTCAAAACAATCACATTCAGGAACACGAGAGCATGATAGGTCATTGCGTACATATACACAACATCGCTGACATTCTAGTACTCGTCCCCTCCACTCGCATGTTAGCTGAGGGACAGGGTCAGGAAGTAGTGTGGTGGGGATATCACGAAGAAAGAATGAAATGTGTCCTAGTCGGCGCCTACACACACATACTAACTAATGCCTATAAATATACACCTCCAAACACAACCAACACACCCATGTCAGTTATGTTCACACACACACACACACACACACACACACACACACACACACACACACACACACGCACAACCGATAATTCATGCACTTATCATCCACACATACATAACAATCTGCATGCCAGCTAACAGTGCTCTCATACATATATTACCTTAACTATAGTCGCGGCGCACGACTCTGAGGTTGTCATTTTCGTACCCTGGCAACCTATCATTCAAAAGTGCGTCCGATTTCGTATCATATTATACACGAATCATATTATTAAGCACGAATATATTATAAACGAATATTGTTATACACGAATAATATACACGAATCATATTATTAAGCACGAATATATTATAAACGAATATTGTTATACACGAACATATTATACACGAATCACCTGCGTATCATATTATACACGAAATCAGACGCACTTTTGAATGGTACGTTGCCAGGGCACGATGGTAACCTCAGAGTCGCGCACCGAGACTTATAGTCTGTTTCTACAAGTTCGTTACTAATGATAGTTTAATACTTTTACTGATATGTGAGTAACTTCTTTCACTTGTATTTTGCTGGTCATGGATACCGTGAACCGAATATCATCATCATCATCATCATCATCACCGACACCACTATCCATTAATCAGCAGTCAATTATCAAATCATCCATTAATCATCAAATTTCAATCATTCATTCACCAACCTGCATCCAGCAATCATCGGTTATAAGTTAATAGCAATTATCAATCATCCATCAATCACCAACCATTAACTGATCCTTCATAAAACACCAATAGTCAATTAATTATCGTTTCATCAATTGTCAGTCAATTATATTTTACCAGTCAGTCAATAGAAAATCCATCATCAGTCATCCACCACTCGTCACTCAGTAATCGATCATTCATAACCATCACGAATCATCAGTCGTCAATTAAGTATTACTTCAGTAGTCGATGAATTTTCATTTAACAATCATCACTCAAAAATGAATAATCAATGATCAATTAAAGTCATCACACAATATTCAGTGTCGCCAATAAATCAGTCAGTCCTCCACAATGAATTAATCATCAAGCAGTCACCAGTCACGGGGATCATTTTGCTCTGCAGTGTTATTTGCTTCAGTATATATTTTCCCATAAGCCTCCGACACGCCACTGAAATACCTGAGGCAAAAAACATGGAACAAAATGGTGAAACCTAAGACGATGGAGTAGGTTTGGTTATTGGTTTGTTGTGGACAGGCGTTAGTTTGTAAGCGTCAGCCACACAAATTATGGCAGTCACTGGGATTCAGTTCACCACATCAGAGTCGTGTGATTGCAGGACAAGTGCCAAACCGACCGAGCCACCTTTCTGCTCTCACTTTTAAGAATACGGTACGACAGACGATCAAAACAGACAACCCCATCGCATGATGTGCGGGAATTATATAAAAAAATTGGCCAAGTCCGGGAATAATTCAGTGCACCGTCATTACCGTCTGTTGTATCGATGGAGGGCAGTGAGGGCAGCGTGAGAGCAGCTTGTCAGAATACGATTAATTCTCAAGAATTGTAGAATTGTTATATCGAGCTTCTAAATATAAAACAAAAGAAAAATTCTTATACAACTAAAAGCGAGAATAGCTAAGCTATGCATTTTTCAAGATTTGAGCTCAAATAGCTCTATACCTGATCCTGAGGATGTAGGAAAATACTCGTATAACGGTAGGGTTGGTAATGACTGAGAAAATTAGATGCAATAAGACATTTACTAGCAGGAATATAGAATATCATTCAGTTTGTTGGCTACACAAGCGCACATGCACAGCACTCGCACATGGACGAAAAGGCAGACAGACAAACAGAATGACAGTCAGAGACGGACATCCCGATCAAAACATAACTCCTGCTCTCGCTTCGCATGCTTGTATAATATTAAATAAATTACAAACTGTTATCAGAAGAATGAACAGGAAAAAATAGTGAGGCAGTGTAATGAAGGAATTAGGGTCAACGAAAGAAGAAAAGCTGGAGTGACGTTGCTAATGACCAAGACAAACGACAACACTTACACAGCTTGGCTAACTGGTGGACGGGGCTATCTTGAATAGTCGGGGGCAAAAGTCTGTCTAACTGTCCACCTCTTGCACTTGTCACTTCCCTCTGATGACTTATATTCCTGAACTAAGTGAGGTCAATGTTTCTCTGCCAGTGGTTGATTCTGTAGTTAAGGATGCGTCAGGAAGATGACGGACACGCCTTAAGTGTGAAGCAGATGCAGTAGGCGAACTTTTGTCCATGCTTGTACACACCTTAATTACTTCCACCCAGAAGTTTGTTGTGGACTGTCTGGCTGCTTTCACTTGTGCCCATGGGAGTGACGGAAGAAAGAGGAGGGGGGGGGGAGGAATGGAAAGAGCAGGGAAGAATGGGGATAGGGGGAGGAAAGGGGATAGGGGTAGGAAACATGAGAAGTGCAGGAGAGGAATACTGTGAGCTTACGGGACAAAAAGGTGGACAGTGTGAGGGGGGGGGGGTCAGCCCAGGAAAAGATTTGCGGTTGTGCCTGATGTCATTAGTCCAGGTTTGTCGTAATATGTTTGCCACCACACCTATACCTGTATCTGCTGACCGAGGGTGAGGAGGGGAGGGGAGGGGGAATGAGAAAAGAAGAAAGTCTTCAAGAAGATAGGGGAGGAAGGGGTGTAGGACGGGAACAGGGTGATGAAGGGGTGTAGGACGGGAACAGGGTGATGAAGGGGTGGAAGAAGGGGACAGGGTGATGAAGGGGTGGAAGAAGGGGACAGGGTGATGAAGGGGTGGAAGAAGGGGACAGGGTGATGAAGGGGTGGAAGACGGGAACAGGATGATGAAGGGGTGGAGGAAGGGGACAGGGTGATGAAGGGGTGGAAGACGGGAACAGGATGATGAAAGAAAGAGAAGGAAGAGGGGGATGAAACAATCTAAGAACGTTAGAGAGAAGAATGATTGCTAAACGCTGGTTGACCCCATTAAATTGCGATAATTAATGTAGGGACAGCAAAGAACAGTGGAGGAAGCAAGAAAAGTCAGGATGAAAGGAATGAGAAGGCGAGAAGACAAGGAAAAAATGAATGGTGGTGTGGGATGAGAGAGAAGACAAGACGATAAATGGGTGAGATGAGGAGGAAGAAGAAGGAGAGGAGGATGCGAGAAGGAAGTATGAATTCCCAGTAAAAGCAGCAGAGTTTGAAACCCTTTCGTAGCATGATGTTTTACCTGTATCTTTCTAGTTTCACCTTTATATTTAAAATTTCTGCTTTTTTCTTTCTTTTTTTTCCTATATTTTTTTTTCAAACAGCTCGCAATGAGAAATTTTCCCTCGTGGACTTTTGTATCTGCTTTCACATCTGCCCCGCTTGGCTGCAATTGTTATTTGTTTCATCACTTCTGCGATATTGTTTCAGACTTCTAATTCACTTATGAAACTCCTTATTCTCCTCTAATTCTTCCCTCCTCCTCCATCACTCCACGCCTTCCTTCATTTCCTCCATATATGTAGTATGCCACTCCATTTCCTCTCATTTTACCTCAGCCTCAACCCTTCACTCCCTCCATCTCAACTCACAAGGGCAAAAAAGGAAGTGAATTGCATTGTGAAGACCTGAAGGCACATCAGTCGGGCAGCAAGAGTTTTGTATTAACAAAGACAACGAGGTTATGAATGCGACTCTTACCTACCTCTCATTGTTGTCATCCACGCGGGAGGAGGCACATGGATATCACAGCGAGTTGTGAGAGAAGGGCGGGTACTGAAGGAACAAATGATCCCGGAATTTTACTCTTAAGACCACCAATATTGAAGTCCAAAAAATGCGTGTTGTTTCCTTGTTCTGCTATCTTTTTTGTTTTCCTCCTCCTTTCGGCATTACGGATCACCTGCATGAACATAATGAACATAATCTGGTTGTGGAATGAGTGTGTCTGGGCCAGAATGGGTGTGGTGCAGGCAAAACTGTTAGCGCTGTTATGCCCACTTCTTCATTACAAAGCTCTCATGCTGAGTGTTGCTTACTTAAATCTTCAAATGAACAAACAACACGCACACAGCCCAAGCATACCGTACTTAGTTCCCTACCTTGTTAAATTTCTTCTCTGTGTTGACCGCTGAGCTCTTCGTTACAATACTGTACGCTGTGTGTTGTTTGTTTGTGGTTCTACGTGAGTAAATAACGAATAATAACCGCAAGCATACTGCATGGTACCTAATTCTTGCCCTGTCATAAATAAATCTTATCAGTGCTGATATTCCCAGTTCTGATTACGTAAGTCATATGCTGTGATGCATATTTACTGTTGTGCTTTAATCACATAAGAAGCAGAGCCAAAGCACAGCAAATCCTTCCTCGGCAGACATTTTAGTGTTAACGTATTAACACAACAGGATATCTAGTCAAAGATGTGGAGTAAGTCGGGTGAAAGATGACTATTTTATGTCCATTTGAAATTTTAGGCCCGACCCACCTGCCATTGACCCCCCTGCCGCTAACTGGGGGGTGACCCCTCTGATGTAATGAGGCTTTATGGGATGCAGATTTGAAAGATGCACCTTTAGATTTTGGTTTCATGTCGATGTGACAAATTGGAAAGGAGTTATTGCGAGAAAAATAATTTTTATTTTTATTTTTTTTATTTATTTATTTATTTTTTTTTGGGGGGTGGGGGTCAGCAGCCTAGGCCTTCGCCCAGTTTCGCCCATAATTTAATCAGGTAATCAGAGGGTCATAGCCCATCATCAAAATCGCACCAGTAGTTTCGTGTAAGTTGTTTACCTACAGACAAACAAAAAAAAACATACACAGACGCACAGACAAACCGAGTGAAAACAATACCCGCCCGGGCCCCTCCGGGACGGGGACGGTTATTGCTCCAAGAATGTCGTGCCTGGCTCATTCCATGGATAAAATTATTCCTTGTTAGTGTTGTCTTCTTGATCAATGTCTCTTACTGAGTACTGTTTATTTACAGCTTCACATAATCACCCTAAAGATAACGCATCAAGGTATTTTCCTGCTAATGTGCTTGATTCCCTAATGAAGTGGGTTCAGTGGGTGAGAGGGAAATATAGGACAAAAATGTGAATTCTTCATTTTCACAACGTCGCGGACTACACAGCTGACTCTTGGACGGACTGTGAAGATGAGTTTTGTTTAGTCCAAAACGCTGAAGAAAAAGGAACTTAATCGCTTTCCTTGTTTCCCTACTTCCCATTTTTCCATGACTAAACTGAATCCTACCAGAGTGCCGTTTTCTCATACGCTAGGTTTGATAAGCGGTCAGGCGGTCAGAGGTGAACCACAAAACCAGCCTAGCGTTTGCTCGAGTGAGTGTGGAGTGAATTGTGTGTGCTTCCATTATTTGGTTTATCATATGCTGTACGTAAGTAGGATAATAGAAATTAGGCTTTGTAATTAGGTCATGAGTTAAAAGTGGAAATTTGAGTTTTTACTGTACTATTGTGCAAGTTTATCACATGGTGTAATTATACTCAGCCACTAACAGTGCATTTTTCATATACATGACCAGGTGTGGATCAGGCCGAATGTGTAGTAATCTGTCACTAAATACATCAACTGTACAGTATGTGGATTAGCTATAATACCTCTAACTGTTTGTGCCTGACTGTAGATTAACCAGAGACTTTGTGTATATAGCTTAATTTGTGTAAAATGAACTTTGTTTGGTGTGTGTGTGTGTGTGTGTGTGTGTGTGTGTGTGTGTGTGTGTGTGTGTGTGTGTGTGTGTGTGTGTGTGTGTGTGTGTGTGTGTGTGTGTGTGTGTGTGTGTGTGTGTGTGTGTGTGTGAAAGTGTAAGAGTGGATGAGTGAGAAAGACTGAGACCAAGTAAAAAAAAAAAAAATTGCATGACAGAGTAAAGAAGAGAACAAGAGCGCGCGCGAGAGTGAGTATGAAAGAACAAATTAAACTGCAATTAAGTGAAAACGTAAATGAGCGAGAATGATGGACCGAATGAGTGACAGAGCGTAATAATGGAAAGAGTGAATGAGTGATAGTGAGAGAATAACATTGTGAGGGAGTGTTATCGTTACTGTGTGGGAGTATGGATGTAAGAGAGATAATGTGTGAAAAGCTGACCGTTTGAATGAGTGAATGCAAGAAAGTGACGGAATATGACTGTGGATAAGAATGAATACTTATTTTCAAAATGGGAAAGAATCTACCCAACGCTGCCAACCTACAAAAAACAAAGTTCACTTAAAGACAGCGAGCACATTACGTTAAATGAGTAGAAGTTAAAGCTAGTGGGAAAAACAGATTAGATGAGAGTTCCAGAGTAGACCAGTTATTTGCATGAACGACAGAGTACAGTTGAATTCCTTCATTGGTGCCAGGTGGAGTAGGAAGGCTGGGGAGGTGGGCAGGACCGGGAAGCAAGGGGGGGATGAGGGTACACAGGGCTGGGAGACGCCCATCACCCTGCCTGAGTTCAACATTACACCTGGTCATATCAAGGTACGGCCATAAAGGGTACCTGAGAGTCACTGCGGGGGTTCTCACGCAACACAGATATACCATTCCCCCTCTCTGCCTTACTCCTTGCTTTATCCCCTGCTGACTCCTTGCTTTATCCCCTGCTTGCTCCTTGCTTTATCCCCTGTTTACTCCTTGTTTTATCCCTTGCTTTCTCCTTGCTTTATCCCCTGCTTACTTCTTGCTTTATCCCCTGCCGACTCCTTGCTTTATCCCCTGCTTACTCCTTGCTTTATCCCCCGCTTACTGGACTGCCTCATCATTCTTATCCCCTTGCTCTTGAACCTCACTACCTGCCTCGCCCACCATCCCTCCCTGCGTATAACATGTCATCCCTTGCCTCACACTTCTATAGGAAATCCTCTGCCATCAGCCTCCACCTAAAACATCATCACCCCCTGCTTCAGCCTCCGTCATTCCCTCCCTCACCGACCATTGCTCCTTGACTAATGCACACTCTATCACTACTTTACCCTCTGCCTCATCCTCCTTCACCCCTGGTCTCATCCTGCTTCACCCCTAGTCTCACCTTCCTTTACACCCTGCCTCCCCCTCCACACCTGTCTTACCCAGCATAACCACCTGCCTAGCTCGCTGTCACCTTCTACCTCAACCACCATATCCCACTGTCTAACACACTCACCAATGACTCATCAACAATTACCTCATTCCTAACACACCATCATCCCCTGCCTCATCCACCATCACCCCCTGCCTAACACACTCACCTACAGACTCATTCACAATTTTTCCATGCCTAACACACCATCATCCCCTTCCTAACATATCACCTCCTGCCTTACCCTCCTTTACCCCTGCCTTATCCACCATCACCTCCTGCCTAACACATTCACGCCTGCCACATCAACCACCATCCCCTGCCTAACATACCACCCTCTACCTAACACACTCACACACAACCCTGCAACACCAACCACCATAACCTGTTTAACACACCGTCATCCCCTACCTCATCCACCATCATCCCCTGCCTAACACTCAATCACTCCTTGCCTCACCCTCTTTTACTTCTGCCTCACCCGTATGACACCTGTCTCACTCGTCCTCATGCCTTGCCTCACCCTCCCGCCGTCTACTGTATTAGCCATTCCTCTCTTATCTTCATCTTTATCCATAGTGTAGCTTCTCCAGACTTTCCCTACATTATTTCTCCAGTGTTTTCTTCTCGTTACATTTTATTCCCTCTTTTACGAGGACAGTATTGTTATAACCGCAAATTACAGTTCTCACATATTATTAGCTATTCAACTTTTTACAATGTACTAAACTCCTCTTTATTACCGCCCAAAGCATGTCCTCGTTATCTGATAATACTTTGTTTATTAAGTGGTTCTTCTCGGTCCCTAATCCTAACCAACTTCACTATTTTCCTCTAACTCTTGTATGCTCTCCATTAATACTTTGCTAAACACTCAGTACATTTTCTCCCCTCACCTTTTCTTTACACTCAAACGCATGACAGCACCATCCTTCCACCCATCAGGCAGTCTCCTCTGCATTAAGTATGATATACAATACACAACCCTCACGTCCTTATTACTAGCTCCCCAGTGCAACAAATTTCCACATCCCGATTACTTTCCCGTCTTGACTGTTTTCAGTGTTGTTTTCATTGCTGATTTCACTGTTCATTCTCACTCTTACTTCCACTGGTCTTGCCAGCCTGATATCACAGCAACCCTTTCAATGACCACATTTAAAAGCACACTGGAATGTACTCTCTATTTTTTCAGTACGGCATCTCCCTTCCACAAACACTTTACCATCTGCTCCTTCTACTCATCCTCAAGTTTCCTTTACGTCTTTCCAATACAGGGCAAAGACATACAAGCATGGACGGACATGCAAGGCAGGGTGGCGCGCCCTTCCCGTTGCTGACATGCACGTGTCCTCTCGAGGTGCGGTAG
Organism: Coenobita brevimanus; assembly: GCF_032717465.1. Taxonomy (NCBI): domain Eukaryota; kingdom Metazoa; phylum Arthropoda; class Malacostraca; order Decapoda; family Coenobitidae; genus Coenobita; species Coenobita brevimanus. The sequence goes on along the minus strand of NC_137067.1, from coordinate 21,204,295 downwards.
TCACAGCGTTATCATCGTCATGGCTACGATGACTACCTTCCTGTAACTGGAGTGTTACCTGACCTCGTCCCCGCCCACGCATTACGCCACCACTGTTTCACAAGCGACACAATTTCAAACGCAAATGAGCCCGTGGAAGTTTTAATCAGAACAAGGGTAAAAAGTCGGGGAGGCGGGAATGTTGTAATTTTATCCCGGTGGGATGTGGATGGTCGGCAGGGAGGGGGAGGGTTGTATTATCACGATCTAAAG